>NC_056693.1:59370000-59672500 GCF_018350215.1 Panthera leo
GAAAAATGCATCTGTTCTAGAATTTTTTTAAGCCCTTACCAAGGAAAAAAAAGGGATATTACCAACTGAGATTGATCCATTCATCCAGTCACAGACCATCAAAAACAGTAGTGTTCCTGCCTAGGAGTTGTAGGAAGTTGTTTTGTGCTACAAGCAGAAAAATGGAGCTCCACATGAGCACATTCAGCTTTGGAAAAACCATTATTTAACCTAGGCTGTTTTGTTTTCAAATTTAGAGGTTTAAAAATAAAATACTTTGCATTCTAAGTTGCCGATAAAATAGACCTTCCCATTATTCTAATGCTCTTTCCCTATGAGGAACTTGCAACATAAGCATTCAGCGAGAAATTCTTTTCTAGGTTCACAGAACCAGCCAACTTTTTGTAGAAGAGTTTCCACTCAACTAGAGAACTCTCTTTAAGAGGATCTTGGAAAGCATAAGTTGTCAAGCATAGCCCCCTTCCCGCCCGCCCACATTGGCCATAATAGTGGGCAAAAAGCAGGAAAAATCGAGGTGGATAAGAAAACTCTGAACTGCTGCTCAAGGTTCTCGACTCCTAGTGTAGTGTGCCCCAAGTCCATGCCTGTGCAGTGCCATTGGGCGGGGGGGGGGGGGGTTCGTTTGCTTCTCTAGACAGTAAAGCACCACTGCTCAATAAGAACCTTGAATGATTTAAAATTTTGGTCTAGTTTCTCAAAGGGCCCAGGGAAGAAAAAAGTGACATTTCTTCTGGTTTGCGTGTTCTCTGAGAGGTCAAACTGCCATCTGCTTTGGTAGAGAAACAAGCTGTTCAAGCAGTTTTGTTCCTTAGGTCAGTGGTAGAAACTACAGAACACGGAAACTAAAGCATTAAAATTCAGATGCACTCCCTCTACCTTTCAGCCTAAAGCTGTAGATGGTCCATGTTTTATGTTGTGTGTGGCTGTTACGAAAAAGTTCCCACATTTTTAAGAGTATTTCAGTTGTCACTGTAGGTCAGAACCGTCCTGGTTCCTCTGCTCAAAGTGCATGTCAGTTGTGAAAAGAACAGGAACAAAGGAGACATACACTCTTCGTGGATATCAGTGTCAAAAATTAGACATTTTCCGAGTTCAACTAGAACCACCAATGCTTCCTACTACCTGCATGGGCTCACTATTTACTATTTTTGTGGGAGTGACGGAAAGATCACAGTCACCTTTAGACTGTACGTGTAACGAGCAGGTTACGTTTCACCTTTGTGTATTTAGACGTGTGTGGAATACCCGGACCTGTTAGTGGAAGTTACTTATTAATGGGGGGGGGGGGGGGAATATTGCTGCATATGTGGGGGCTTGACTCCCCAGCCTTCCGACCACTCCCACTGCATGCATCTGTCCACGTGGCTAACTTTTAATATGCGTATTTTTACATTATGTAAATTCTTAATCAGCCTGTCTTGTTTAGATTGTACACATCATTATACCTGACATTCTTGTAACTCCTGTGTGGTAAGATTCCTAGAAGAAATTCAGCTTTTTAAAAAATACCATGTGGGAAGGGCGCGACTTCTACCCCACATCAGTGGGTGGTCACTATAGGATCTCTAAGCCAAGTACGTTTTTAATGAACTAAGGTGAATAAAGGCACAACGAAAACCCGTCACCGAGTTCAGTTTAATGGATCGGTATCCGATACTCGCAGTGGTATAGCGTCCGCGCTATCCCGTGCCAGGCGGGGAATTTCCTTCCTAACGGCACCAAGGCTGGTTTCGCTGCAGGGGGGTGGGGGGCCGGGAGTGGGCAGAGGGGTGCCCACCTCTGAAGGGCTCTGCCTTGTCCGAGGCACCTTTCTCACCTCAGTCCAGGTTCTGCCAGCTCGTCTCGTCTTTACCAAACAGGAGTCTCCTGAGAACTAAAAGACCGGCCACAATGTGTATGGATGGATGTGGGACCCGGGTGTTTTGTGGGAATACACACTTGGAACCCTGCCACTCTAAATGAAAAAGTACCCCACAGAAGGTGTTGCGTATGCGCTGCCTGGTCGAGAAGACATTTCGTGGTTTACGGGCACCTCGTGCTTCATCAGGGAAAGGTGGTACAGACTGCAGCCAAGCAGTGGCCAGCACTACGCCCTGGAAAACCTCCACCCATTCCCAGTTGGAAGCAGGCACCTCAGAGGTTTGTGGAAGAACCCGGGGAGCGAGCTGAGGAAACGCTCTGCTTCCGCGATTGTGCTGCTCAGGTGCACACATCCCCCTTCAGAGGCCCCTCTCTCTTCCGAACAGCGAGTCGGGGAGGCTGCCGCCAGCTACAAGGATGGGCCAGTGGTCTCTCCTGACGGGGGCCCTGATGCCCCGAGCCACGTGCGCACCTTTCTCTGGGCAGCCTCAGGCCCGACGAGACCAAGAGGCCCTGGGGACCTCTGCTGGGGAGTGTGGCACTGCTCGGGGCAGTGCAGTCCTGGGCCAGCTTGTGCTCACTAGACCGCCACTGTCCCAAATCCAGAGAGGACAGAGCTTTAAATGCCAGGACACGTTCGTGCCGTGTGTAAATCACACGTTTACAAAAGTCTCAAGTATCCTCGACATCTATCTGTTCCTGCCAATCTTGATTTCACATGGAACCTCTTTAAACCCCAAATCAAGAGTAACTTCTCTGTTCAAGGCAAGGATGTTTTTAAAAAGTGGGAAATGATAGACAATGGGCTTAAGGGGCACCTGGGTAGCTTAGTCAGTCGAGCGTCTGACTCTTGATTTTAGCTCGGGTCATGATCCCAGGGTCGGATTGAGCCCCATGATGGGGTCCACGCTGAGCATGGAACCTCCTTGGGATTCTTTTGCCCTTGACCCTCTCCCTGTTCACAAGTTCTCTCTCAAAAAGAAAACCAGTTTTTAGAAAATGGATTTGGGCAGCTGGGTGGCTCGGTTGGGCGTCTGACTCCGGCTCAGGTCATGATCTCACGGTTTGGGAGTTCGAGCCCCGCCTGGGAGCCTGGAGCCTGCTTCGGATTCTGTGTCTCCCTCTTTCTCTCTGCCCCTCGCCCGCTCACGGTCTGTCTCAGAAATGAATAAACGTTAACAAAACTTATAGAAAAACTTTAAAAAATTTTTTAAAAGGGATTTAAGACCACGTATCTCTTGTCAAATTGAGAAGGCAAGGTTTGACTCCCTAGTTTGGAGATCAAGAATTTCGATTTATTCAAAAAGATGTGTGCTCCATTTTCTATGAAACAAAGGCCTAATAAAATGAAACATTTTTTTTAATTTTTATTTTCAGTACATTAAATTTACTCATAAAAACATTCTAAAAATGTACAATTTTTCCTTTTTAACAAAGTATAATAAAACATAAAAACTTCAAAAACAGAATACTTAACATTTACAATTCAAAATCAAATTAGCAGAATATTAAATATTTACAAAACTATATCTTTTAAAAATATTTATAAAGTTACATGCAATTTGTAGAATTGACATAAAAGAATGGCTCAAAAATGGGAGAATTTTCCTTCATTCCTAAAAAGAAAATCTGTCCAATATAAGCTGTGAAGATTCTTGAGTACACGAAGTCTTCGGTTTCAGTACCAAAGCCTTCATCCTTGTGCATGTGAGAACTTAATGCATGTGAGGGGCTTGTTACGATACCCGGGACTGACTGAGGACACTGATGACGCACTGAGCTCCCCTCCACCTGGAACAGCGTAGCAAAGTCGACCTTGGGCCTCAACCAGCAAGTGTGTGGTTTCGAGAGTACTGATTAAAGACTTTTTCATTCAGAACCTCGGGACTTTGCAAACTGAGCCTCTTCAGAACCCATGGTTTTAAACGTCACCTGACTCATTCTTTGGGGAGTCGTCTGCACTGTGGAAAGGAGGTCCGCCCGCTCAGGTTCCACAGGCCCATCCTCTGGGAAAGACACGGCTTCCCTTACCATCCTTAAGACTCAATTCGTACGCCATCAGTGACCAGTATGTAAAACTAGCAAGGCATCAAATAACCCACCACAGAAGCAGGAAGAGTACAAAATGACAAGGAGTGAGGAGGGTGCAACCTGATTCCACTGGGCGAGCGCTCTCCAGGGACACTGGAGTGGGCCCAGAGCAAGCCTCTCGGTCAGATCCCGATTGATCAGATCTGCCGGTGCTCCCACCGGGCCGCGTGTGTGACGCTGGGCTGAGCTGCCGCCCCGCACCTCCGCACACAGCGTAGTGCAAACTAGCTACAGTGACTTCTAAATAGTGAATTAAAACACCGAACCTACTAGCTACCATATTCACAAGCTGACTCCTGTGATCTTCTGGAGATTATAGATGATGCTGGTTGGTTGTTTTTTTCAAAATACCCAATCACGTACCTGCTTTGAAGAAAATAATTTTGTCTTTATTGTAAGTGCTAGCTCCCATTTCCTCAGTGGTCTTTAGCAATTACGAGTTTTAACATTTAAACACTTTCCAATTTTCAGTACTTTTGAAATAAAAATTAGAAAAGAAGGTAGAAAATTGGATGTTTGGCTAAAAAAAAAAAAATTAAATAGTTGTTTTACCTCGACATTGTATTCTACTTCAATCTGTACATTCCACTTCCCCCATTCTTGAAGACAAAAAAATGGGGTGAGAAACTCTGATATACGATAGACCACACACAGCCAAGTGGCCATGCCACACCTACCTGGTTGCTACAGCATTTGGAAACTGAGCCCATGGTTTCACGAAAATGACTACGTAGTTGAAAGGGTCAGTCGGATCTGTGTTTCTAAGAAGATGAGGACATCTGAGGAAATGCAAAACGCTCTTTAGGCTTAACGACTTTGGTTGCTTTTGGAGAGAAATTCATCGGAGATAATACTGCCAGCAAACATTCCCAAGTCCAAGTAAGGAAATTCACTTGGGGAGAGATCGCACAGATCGGCAGCTGAATGCTTTATGTCCCGTGTATGTCACATTTACGTTTCACAATTCTCACCTTGGAATGGCCTCACTGGAGACATCACACCGCACATGCACTTCCAAAGACAACTGGGGATTTTTCTAAGACCTTTGATGACTGGAACACAGCCGCACAATGTCTGGACTCATTTACCTCAATTTGAATGTCATACTTCAAATCAAAGATCTTGTTTCAACTTCTTGTTATATGGAACGCTAACTTCTAATATTTATCAAAATAGTCCTAAGGGTAACAACAGACACTTTCATTCCCCAATACTGACCACTAAAACAAAAACCCTAAATATGATTTTTTTTCCTCTTGTTATGAGACAGTTTTCAACAATTTCACCGTGTTGAAATAGGATTTATTTAAAATATTTCTTTTTTTTTTTTTTAAAAAACCAAAAAATTTAAAAGTTTGGCTTTCAGCACATGTCCAGGCCACCATAACGGCCTTCAGAAATATTAAAATCGTAAACATCAGTGGACACTCCCAAGTCTTCCTCTAACATCATATGACAAGTTCCAGGCTCGTACTCTTTAAGGCAAAGTTGTGTCAGTTCTCGTTATTTTGACATTTTGTAGTGTTTACAATTAAGAGATCAATGTCACATTCCCCCAAAAAAGTTGCCGTAAGCATCACCATTGCTTCAAAACCGTACGTAATACTGTGCACTGGGAAGACAGACGCGTACAGAGGTCTGTCCATTCTGCATTGCATAGAAATGAAACTCTACTAAAATAAAACGCTAAAAAACTACTAAAAGCCTTTCATTAAAAAATGTAACAACTCTGCTTTAGTTTCTCTGCAGCCAGGAAACGGATCATAAAATTTGAAGCCTCACATCACAGTGCCTCAAATTCTAGGGTATTCTTTTGATTTACACCAATTCGGCATGAGGCTGATTGTCCCATTTTAAGAACGGTCTGAGTATTATGATTTTTTTTTTTTTTTTAATACATACTCCACTGCAAAATCCCTGGGCAAGGCCTAACCAATCAGTATTTTAATATGGAAGGCTTTAGTGTTTAAAGTAATATTGTTATTTGAGCAGAAAACTCCCTTTAGCTTTGAAGATTTAAGTCCCTACATTTCAGACCAAGCAACTTTCATTGCAATGGGGTGACACCGAGAGCTGTGTGGGGAGGATTTCTTTCCCACATTGGATAAAACCACACTCGTGCAGATCTTGTGGCTCTGTCCTGTTGGTGCGGCCTCTTTCAGAGTCTTACCACTTTCTCTTGTAGTTTTCCAGGTAACTTCTCACGGAACTAACCATTAATACACAGCCTAATACAAAAGAAGTTGACAGGAGAACGTTTCAAATCTTTTGCTCCTAAGTTACAGGACTGTATCATTGTTGAAATGTCTGTCTCCAGTGTGAATCCGTCAAGCAGTCAGCCTTGGGGGCCTCGGGAGATCCGTGTGACATAAAAGAACTTGCCAACTTTGCTAAGGGTGTCGTAGCGTCCCTCGGAGCCAGCCCACGAAGGCCGGGCGGTTACCATGTCCCTGCGAGAGCTCCGTCGCGGTGGGAGACGACCAAGACTCCACGCTACTGACGGGCTGGGGAGGAAGGATTCTCAAAGCTCTGACAACTAGGGATTCTCTGGGACTTGGACCCTTAAGATATTAAGTTGTTGCGAGTAACTATTTCTATTTAATAATGTAGTTTAAATGTATTCGCAGAAAAAAAAAAAAAGGAAAAGAAAAACCTGAAACTGCTGCAAGTGTTTTAAGGAGGGAAGGAGACGCTGACATCTTTGTCGTGTACCAAGTCACGCGGCCTGCTGGTGCCAACTCCTTAAACGCAGATTCTCCGAGTGTCTTGCACTGACTGGTCTCAGGGAGTCTGTCTCCCAAAACCGCAGAGACTGGCATCAGTTTACATTCTTCTGTAGTGCAATCCTTAAAAAGCCCAGAGAGATTAGTGTCTAACCACTCAAGGAACAGAACAAAACAAAAACAGAACAAAACAGAGGCGACATTTTCCCTCACCCAGGGGTGACCAGAGTCCGACTGGTGGAACGCCACGCAGGGAACTCCGACCCTCAGTACTCGAGTCCGATCTTGCGTAGCTGCCCTGGAATTACATGTGAGCCTGGAAGGACCGAGGATGGCGATGCTCCTCGGGAGACGGAGGTCTCTGCATCGCGACCACGGTGGAGGCGCCGACCAGGCGAGTCCTGACGTCAAGCTCCAATCTAGGATTTTGGCAATAAAACTGAGTTTGATGCACTCCTACACTAGGTTTTCTATCCAGTCTAGTAAAGTAAAGCACCTTTGGATTAAAAATATTAAGCTCAACAGCAACTAGACTTCTCGGTCTTGTATTTAATTTCCTTATGTCTCCATGGCTTAATAGTGTTCTGTTGCCAGAGGAAAGTATCAGTCTGTGGAGTCCAGACTTTCTGCTGGAGGGGCATATTTCAACCTAAAAGTACCTAGAAGTGGGGGGGGGGAGGGAGGGGGAAAGAGATCAAATTTGAATCACTGCACAGTTAGCACAAACAACCAAGCCGTCCAGAGTTCTTTCTGGAGGTACTGCTCAAGATGCGGTGCTGGAGACCTGGACCACCTCTTCTCCCCACCCCCGAAACTAGACTCCACGAGTGCATCAGCGCAGACCAGGGGTCCCCTGGCTGGTCACCAGCCCAGTCCTCTGTTGACCGGGAGCCGGGACGGGGTAAGGGGTGGCCTGACCGGCACCACAGGCCTAGGACCTGCAGCATCTAGACTCACGCGCCACACCCTCGGTTATCAGCTCGACCCTGAATCCCCCCCTCCGTGCTCCCCTCCGCCGCATGGCAGGAGATCCCACCGGGCCAGACGACCCGTCCCCAGCCAGCTAGGCCCTTCTAGAAGAAGGAGCAGGCTGGAATCAACAGTCTCAAAGACAAAGTAACCCTTCCAGGGGCTTCACGGCCTATGGAGAATCCCATGCTTCTCCAAAGAGCACTTGAAACATTAGTGTTCGCTTCCAAAAACAAGCCTGCAAGATTCCCTAAGGAGTAAGCCCTCGGGGGCGGCTCAGTCCGCCCCGAGGCCGCCCGCCTTTACCTTGCCGATTGAAGTCCATGGACGGCTGCTTGCAGTCCTGAGCGCGGTGCCCCGTGGCCCCGCAGTTGTAACACGACAAGTTGCCGCTCTTCTTATGGCCCGGGCCGCCGCCGCCACCGCCGCCGCCGCCGCCGCCCACCAGCCCCGGCGCCTGGTACACGCCCGCCGCGCCCGCCATGAAGCTCTGCACGGGCGGCACGGCGAAGGCCGACTGGCCGCCCAGCACGGGCTCGGGGGGCACGCCGCCGCCATAGGGCGAGTGCACCACGGGGAAGGCGCCGCCGCCGTACTGCTGGGCGCCCACGTAGCCGCTGCCGCACACGGGGCTGAAGGGCAGGAAGGGGAAGGGGAAGACGGACGGCCCCGAGAACGGGTGCTGGAAGTAGTTGGCGTAGCTGACGGTCAGGCCGCTGGAGCCGCAGCTGCCGCTGCACCCGCACGACGTGCACACGACGCAGCCCGGGGGCGGCGCGGGCGCGGGCTGCTGGGGCGCCGACTGCTGCTGATGGTGGTGGTGGTGGTGGTGGTTCTGGGCGGAGGCGGGAATGTTCCCGGGGGAGCCGGAGCCGCCGCCGCCGCCGCCGCTGTAGAAACTGCTCTCGGGGGCCGAGGAGAGTGCGGGGCTGGAGCTGGGGGCCGGGCAGCTGGGCACGGTGGCCATGCTGGCGAAGGACGTGGAGGGGTGGCTGCTGGAGGAGGCAGTGTTGCTGTTCGCACAGAAGCCGCCCTGCAGGGGCCCCACGGGCACACTGCTCATCGCAGAGAAGGCAGCTTTGGTGTTGGCGGTGTACAGGGCAGTCCGGGGGTTTATTATTGCAGGGGGCACGCTTATTTGCACGTTATTAGAACAGGGAGTTTGCCCGGAAATGGCAGAATCCGCGGGGACGGATGAAGACACCAGGAGTTTGATGGGGGGCCGGGCCACGTGGAAGACGGTGCTGGACGTGCCCGCAGCAGCGGTGCTGGTCTCCCCGCCCGGGGCGGGCTGCGGGGCCGGCTTCAGGACTCTGTCCAGCGCGGACGTGTGCACGACTTTGGCACGGGGACCAAAGGAGACGGTGGGTGACACGGCGCTGCTCTCGGCAAGCGCGGAGAGGACCTGCAGAGGCTGCTGGGGGCCAGGCGTGGGGGCCGCGTCGATCACGGCGTGGCCGAAGTTCTTGTCCACTTTGATGCCGCCTCTTGGTCCCGAGAGCTTACTCCGTTCTTCGAGAGACAGCAGCGAGTGCACGGAAGGCGGGAGGAGCTTCATGTCCGCGCCCCCCCTCTCCGACTTGTGCACAGAATTCAGCATCCGGATGGGCGCCAGGTGTGAGGCCGCAGCCATCATCTGGGGGGGCAGGGCGTGGTGACCCGATGGACTGGAGCCCGCCTCGTTCTGCACGGGGAGAACCTGGGCCGTGGGCCTGGCAGAGCTCGAAGCGAAGTGGTTCAGGAGCATGACGGGCTTCTCCTTGTCCGAGCCCTCCAAGTGAATCTCCACACCTAGAGACGGGGACAGAGCGGTCAGCGCGCCGCCCCGGGCCAGCGCAGGGCCAGCAGAGCGCTCGGCACGCCGGGCGTCCTTACGTCTGTCGTTCTCCTCGGCGCTGTCCGAGCTCTCTTCCCGGGCCTGCACCCCCATCGGGCTGGGCGAGGAGCTGGAGCACTCGGAGGAGCTGCCTTCCCGGGCCGTCTGGTGGGGGGGCTGCTCCACTTCCACCCGCAGCGCTGCGGAAAAGGGGGGCCCACACGGGTCGCGCCGGCCGGCGGCTATCACACCCTCCCCGCCCCCCTCCACGCACACCCGTCGCGCTGCCCCCGTGAGGCGGGTGCCGTCACCCCCGCTTCAGACGGGGGACCCTGACGTTCGGAGAACACAGACCGCCGAGGGCCCACGGCGAGTTCCCCGCAGATGTGTGCGTGGGGCCGGGGGCCGCCGTGCCTCCCTCCTCAAACGCCCGAGAAGGGAGAAGGGTCCCCCGGCCACCACGGTGCTGCGTTAAGTGAGATCCACAACACCGAGGGACACCCGACACCCTGTTTTACAAGACCAAGGGACGTGACAACTTTGTAGTCAAATAACCACTTAAAAGCCACACAGGCGTGTTTTTCTTCTTGGCTGCTACTGTCCATACGAGGGGCGGCCATCACAGGCGTCCTCCACCCCGTCTGAAGAGGTCCCCCGAGAGGGAGGCTGCGGTCAGGCAGGCTGGGCAGTTCGGGCCAAGGACCTAAACATGACCTCTCCGCACCCGCCTGGGGAAGAAGAGTATCTTCATCTATTTTGGGGATTTCCTTCTCTTTCCCTCTTGCCAGGTAGCTTCTGGCTCCACTTCGTTTGCCCCAACACCTTCAGGCGAGCCTCCAGCTTCTAACCCAAATGTCCCTTCTATTTTCTAGCGGTGGAGACGGTAAAAGCCAAAATAATGAGAAGGAACTGTATAGACTAAAATTATGCAAATGGCAATAGGGTGGGGTCTGTGATCTCATGATTCTCAAAAGGAAGGGCCCGAGATCTTGCATCACGGCCACCCGCGCCCATCCGTCCGTCCACACCTACCTGCAGCGTGGGCGCCTCGCACGGTCTGCACGGGACCCACGTGGCTGGTCGGGGGGACGCGAGCCACTCCGCTGCCGGTGACCGGGGGTGGAGCTGCAGGGTTCAGGCACCGTTTCTCTGACTTCTCCCTGTGTGGCAAGAAAGGGTGCGAGCAAGTGAGCGCTCAGGTCCTCTGCGGAGGAACTGCTTTCGTGCAGATTCCTTACAGGGGTGACTGCCCCGCACATGTCCCCAGGTGTGGAAAACGAGGCACCGTGGCTGGTCAGATCCACTGCCAAGGGCCTTGCCTGGCACACCAAAACCACATCTGTAGAATTTTAAAAGCATTAATGAAGCTTTGATAAGCAATCAAAATAATCCAATCAATGGCATTTAACTGGAAGTGCTGGTACCTGTTCAGCGTAGAGGCCGCTTTTAGGAAAATAGGCTTGGGCGATGTAATGTGGATCGAAGACAGCCAGGCCCGGACCCACCCCGAAATATCCACTGGCCCTAACTGACCAGCGTGCTCCTTACAACCAGGCACAGTTAGCAAAAATGGGAGAATTCCAGGCGTCGCCGTCCTTCCTCATCTTCCGCCTTTAGGAAGAGCCCCCTCCCCCACCGCCTCTTGGCAGACAGTCTCTCCTCTGCTGTCCTGCCCCTGCTCCCTGGTGCATTCAGTCGACTTCTATCTCCTTTGTTCTGCCTCAGGTGAATTCTTTCAACGCCTAGGTTTCCACCTGATCGTCATCCCACATTTGGGGGCCCCCATCTGATCAGGAGACAGCCCCCCCCCCCCCGTATGTTAGAAATGAAAATAAACACACACATTCTGCAGCTGCACACTTACTTCTCCAGCTCTAGCTGAGTCTTGAGTTTTTTCTTTGCTCCCATGGTGAGGGATTCAAATTTATTTAGATCTTCCTCAGTAAGGCTCAGAAACTTCCATAGAAGAAAGAAATTACAAAGTTATTGAGAATGAACTTTGAAAACAAAGAACCTGAGACATAACTTAATAAATGCATTCTACCAGTAGGATAGGTAAACGGATCAAACCTAACTGGACAATGAAAGCCTTGGGAACATGAGGTCACTTGCTAAATGATATGGTGTCCCTTGTTCAAAATACGAAACGGTCACTCTACACGTGAGGCTCACAGGCCGTGTCCCCCAGGCCCTCCACTCGCCGCCTGCAGAAGCCGGGGCACCTGGAAGGTCCACGACAGGCAAGTAAAGAAAATGCCCTCAGTTTCCACTTCTACAGAGACTGGACCGGTGGAAGTGTCCCCCTCCTGTCCTGGGATCTACCCCCTCAAATGCAAGCCATTTATTCTCCTGCGGACAGGGACTGTTCTTTTAACAGCACTTTTGTCTCAAACACCACCACTTTAGGGACAAAGCCACTTTGTCCTGAAGCAAGTGATCCAGAAGAGCAGAGCAGATGTCATCTGAATCGAATGGCTAGCTAACCGGAGGTCTGACACCAAGAAAACACAACACTCTGGTTCCGTAATGTCACTGGTGATGTTTATGGCCAAAATTCAACTCCTACATTGTAACATTTTAAACTGACCATGAGGCAAGGCTGGCAAAATGTGGTTTTCAAGAGTTATGAATCGTAAGCCAAGGGTATTACAAATACAGCAAAATCTTGGTTTGTGAGCATAATTCATTCCAGAAACATGCTTGTAATCAAAGTACTCATATCCAAGCGAATTTCAAGAACCACTGCCTCAGTTGTGATCATGTGACGTTCAGCATCATGTACGACTCATAATGCAAGACACTGCTCGTTTATCAAGTTAAAATTTATTAGAAATGTTTGCTCGTCTTGCAAAACACTTGCAGAACAGGAACAAGTTACTCGCAATCCCAGGTTTTACTGTATGCTTAAGAGCCGTCTTTTATTAGGTACTAAAAGCTTGATTTCTAGGTTCAATTGCAGATTTTGGACACATGAAATTTTTACACAGGTAAAAGCACCGAGTGACTGCACCCAGCAGGGGGAGTCAGTTCAAACACTGCTACAGGCCTCATTTAGTTTTATCGCCAAGACACCAAGACTTAAGAAACTTCAGAATCTTCTAGAACGAGAAAATGCTCACCAAAATTCTCTATTGTAAAAAATTATCCCTATGTAGAACTGCTTGAAAGACACAAAACTGATCTATTCCTTTTGGTTCTATGACCCTCAATCGAGCCAGATCATCAGTGGGTTGTTCCCTTGGGTCCAAACATTCGGGACCCCTGTAAAATGGGCCCTTCCTGCACCGGAAGGGAGCGTGCGCACGAGAAATTCCCCATTCCTGCCGATGGCAGGGATGCTGGGGGATACGATGTCCTTCAAATTGCACGGAGTATCTAACCTGCGGAGACCACAGTTGGCTTTAAAAAAACATGTTTACAACCAGTCCCGTTCCAGTTTGTGCTTTGGCTGCAGGGAGACTTCAAATCCAAACCCACCACCCCCCTCCAGTGAGCGTGCAGGACTTGGGGCACACACCCGTGGGTGTCAAATACCAGGCCGTGTGACTTCCACAGCATGGATGGCACAGACACCCAACTCGAGCCCGCTAGGCACGAGCTCAGAGGAAGACTACGTTGCCCGCGGGGCAGCCACGTACCTTCTCCATCGTGAGCTGTTTGAAGACGGGGTAATACTTGTGCAAGCGCAGTTTCCTCAGCCAGTCCAAGATCCCATTCTGCTCCTGGGTCTGAGGGGTCTGCAGACTGGAGGGCATCAGGATGGCGGGCGACGTGTCCATCTGGGCCCGGTAGGCCAGGGCTGAGCCGGCACCCCCCGCGTGGGAGCAGTGGGGCAAGGCGGCCGCGCTGGCCGAGTGCTGCATGTGGTGCTGGGCGCCGCTCTGAGAGGAGGGGATGCCGGCCACGCCACACACGGGCCTGTGGGGACAGCAGACAGGTGGTTGCTGCCGCGGACGAGAGAGAGGGGCACGGGGGCCAGCTCCGACAGGCTGGACTGCGCGGGAGGCCCAGCCCCTGCCGACATCAGAGCCCTTTTTTGCCGCCGCCCCTCCCCGACACCACCACCCGGAAGGCGTCCGTAGCTGTGCACACGTACACATATGTGCACACGCTTCTGTACCTGTAGGGTGTGCGTGAGTACACGCATCTGTGCGTAGACAGGTGCATTCGTATGCTCTCGCGAGAGCATATGCACACGTATGCGTGTTCGTGTGTGTCACCGCCAGACTTTTGGTTTCACTGTCTCATTTGTTACTTCTGTCATACGTGACAGAACGGACTCCTACATCTTTAACCACCGAATGCGTGTTTTCTGACCGAGTCCCAGCAGCGGGCTGAGAGGAGCGCTCTGCATTCGGCTTTCTGCCCTGGCCCCATTCACACCAGACCGCAAATCCACACGTGTATCGCGTGCTCCCTCTGTGCCACGCGGAGGGGAAGAGGGCAGCACTTCCACGGGCCTCGTTACCCGACGGCATCGTCACACCATCTGTGCACCTGTGTGACTGTGACACGGGCCCATTTTAATGGCCTGTTTGTCCCCTGAGCACTGCGACAGTTGCTGTCGGGCCTCGTGCTGACAGAGGACCCTTGGAGCGCCGGCTGTGCCACCTCACGGCCACAATCGCTCCCTGGTTGCTTATAAAAAGGAAGATTCCCTGAAATTCTGGTTTCCTAGAATGTGCGGGGCCCGGAGACTGGCATTTGCGATAAAGGGTCCTTGTGAATTCCGGCTCCGGTGGCTCAGAAAACCACTTGCTTCTCTACGTGGAGAATCATAAACCAGAGCATCTGTATCCAATCCTCTCACAGCATTATTCGAGACCAACTCCAAAAATGACTTCACTCTGGGAACAAGTCTTTACACATCATCAGCAGAAGCTCCACCCTGACCTGAAACGTGCTGGTTACCCAGGAACGTCTCACCTTCCAGACACGCCCATCACGGTGCCCACTTTGGAAAGGGAAGGGGTGCCAGGACCTGTAAGTTACAATAACTGTCAGAAAGTGTACGCACAATAAAACGATTTTGTGTATTTAATCACATTTCACAAACTCACTTGGACTTTGAAGCTGTTGGGTGGGAGATGAAGTGCTGAAAAATTTCTTAATGTGGTCGTTTTTCAATACATGAGAAGGTAATGAAGTCAAATACCTAAAAATTAAACAAAGTGGTTTTATCAGCATTAAGGTGGTATTCCCAAAAACTCACCGGGAGACAAATTTTAATTTCCAATGAAGAGAAACACACACTAGAGTGAGGTGAACAAAAGCACCACAACCCGGACTCTTTCTGCTTCAATTCAGCCGGACCCCTGTTACGACTCTTACCACCCCCCGGGGCCACCTCCGTCGCAGGGGCTGGGTCTCCGGGCCCGGACCCAGGCAACAGGCCTGCCCGCTCCGCACGCTGACCAAGCCAGGGCGCGCTCTGCGGCTGGGGGACGCTGGCCGGGGGACTTCATCGGGCCCTGTTTTGCCCCGCAACGGTCTCAACTTTCCACTATGGGACCTCATTTCATCAAACTGTCAAAATCACACTAAACGGTGACATATACTATGAAATTCCTTTACTCGTATCTTCAAAAGCATGCCTTTAAATCCTCCATAAGGGAGGAAAATCCATGGAGGCGAGACAGAGACCCAGACTGCTGAACACAACATGTCCCCTCAAGAGCTGCTGGGGTGACCACGAGGCTCAGGCGTGCACTTGCCCAGCCCTGGCCACGCCACAAGGCCCACGGGCAGGTACCACGGGGCAGCACCCCTGGCCCGCGGGGGCAGGGGCACAGTGGCGCATTACCTCAGGTCCGCTTCCAGATCCATGTGGCTTCGCTCTACGTAAAAGGAATCTGGGCCAGCCAAGCAAGGAATGAATTTCTCCAGATTTTCTTCGGGGTACAGCTGAGGTAACTGAAAGAGACAGAAAAGCATCGGAGGTCTGTCAAAATTCACTTGACACGGGAAGCCCTGCGGTTGAGAACCGGGTAGGTCCTGGGTGCTGACATCTGTGGGACGCTACAGCCCACCCTTGTCTCAGCTCTCTGGGATTTTACTTCCACTCGGGATGGGAAAGCCACAAGAGAACATCGCTCGCACCACAGCTTCAGGAAAAAGCTTGGTCATCTACACAATCTCCTTCCCGTGAGCCCATCGGAGAACTAAGTTGCAAGGTCACTATGAGAACTGAATTTCAAGAGGGACCTGCCCCTCCAAGGAGAGACAAAACACATGACCCATCTCTGTGGCAGAGCACAAGGAAGAGGGGGCCACCACGCCAGCAGGCAGAAGAGGTCAGAAGACGGGACACTTCCCGCGGGCTGAGTGTGGGCCAAACATCAGTCAGGCGAGAGCCCCAGACACCAGGGGAGTGTGCCCTCCTTCCCAAGCTTGCTTCCACAGGAGACTGGAGAGAGTCCCCAGGGTGGCAGAGGTGGGGGCTGGCTACCCCTGGGGGCCTGGCAGGAACCCCCAATGCCTCTCCCTGGAGCCTTCTCTAAATCCGAGACAAAAGCCCTTAAGCCTTACGGATGAGGCGGAAGCAATACCCTCCTGCCTCTACAGGAGGGGAGGGAGTCTGCTTGGCATGAGGCCACAGGCAGAGACGCCCTGCTTCTGGGGGGAAGGTAATATGCGCACGACCCTCTGGCCCTGACGAAAAAGCAAAAACCCTCTTGGGCAGAGGATGCTATGCCAGGACAAAGCCGGGATCAGCCACTGTTGGGGAAGAAAGGGGCAGGGATGCCGAGAAAGCCCCCCAGGGCCCCGTGCCTGGGACTGAGGCCGGACCAAGGGGATGGAGAACACCTCACCCCTACGTCTGTTACCAAGCAACAAGTGACCGCAGTCTCCCCTCCGGGCCATGGACACAGAGAGGACTACTGAGGGCTAAGAATGAAGTCGGACCACTGACAGGAACCTCTGACACTGCACGCCCCTCCCCCAGCTCCAGGTGCAGTGGGGGACCAGAAGCCCGCAGGGTACACAAGCCCGCAGCAGCAATAAAACCCAAACCCAGCTCAACTCCTGACTGGACCAATGCGAGGACCCCCCCAAGGGCCTGAGAGTAGCGGCAGGGCGCCCATTCCCAAGCAGATACATGGCTTCCCTCGGTTTCTACATTTTCTAAGCACGATATCTATCATTCAGTCAAAAATTGCAAGATAAGGGGGAAAAAATAAGACGGAAAAAAAAAACTATGGTCAAGCTAATCATCAGAGCCAGACTCAGAGATAACCCAGATGCTGGAACTATCAGACAGGATTACAAAATAACCATGATTAACATACTGAAGGATTTAGTGAGAACACAGACAACACACATGAACAAACGAGAAATCACAGCAGAGAGATGGAAACTTGAGTAGAAGACGTGTCAACAGAAAAGCTAGAAGAAACAAAAAAAAACCCAGGGAAACAGAAAACCACAGTCCCAGAGACGAAGAACTCGGCACGTTAACTAGCCTCAGGAGCAGCCTGGGCAGAGGTGAGGAGAAGCCCCAGGGAACTTAAAAACAGGGCAACAGAAACCGTCCAACCGAAACACACAGCGGAAAGAGCAAGAAAAACAAACAGAGCACCCGAGGGCTGTGGACAATGTCCAAGGTCCAGGTGCATGGAGCGGACATCCCAGGGCCAGAGAAAGGATGGGGCAGAAGAAACATGTGAAGAGATCATGGGTGAGAATCCTCCAGAATTAACAAAAGGCAATAAACCAGATCCCCAAGGAGGCCAGGGAGCCCCAAGTCCAGCAGACAAGCAGCACTGCGCCCACCCAGCGGGTCCAAGTTCCCGCCTGCATCACCACAGGCCAGAGCGATGGATTTCGTACCAATCGAGAGGCCAGGCACACAGGAGAGGAAATGTAGCGTTCTCAGTGTGACAGAGGAAAGTGCATCCAGGGGGAGGGGCAGTGATCCCAGAAAGCATGGCTCACAGGCCAGGAGGAAAGGCGCCAGCGAACAACTTCTGTCTGAGCTTTTAAAACAGGACCCATCACCTGGATTTTCTCCTACAGGATTACGTCCTTGACTTTATAGCGAAAAACGTAACACTCGCTTCGGAGACACCTTACATACGTCACTCCATGAAATAAGGGGACTCATTAAGATGCACCTGCTTTGGCTAAAGACAGAGGGTCACCACTCTGACCCGGGCCAGTGGACTCCGAAGACGTATTAGCCATAAAGGCACGCACGTGCCTACGTATGTACACATGTCAAGTGGCATTTAGTTAGTACTGGAACCTTTTGTTCAGGTGACAGCTGTTGAAACAACTGGAAAATCCAGTATGTACGACAGACCCAGGTGGAACCAGGTGGAGTGTCTCTGAGCCTCCGCTGCAGAGTAACCACACCACACGCCCCTCAGCCGCCCGTGCAGGCCACAGCGTCCTGCGCCTTCGTGCCCTCCACAACTGCAGGGAGATCGGATCGCGGCACCGGGGACCAGGCTTTTATGGCCATGCACCAATTACTTGCTCTGCCAGCTGAAGGAAGCAATCCACTGAAATCACTCTGCAGTGTTATCAAGAGCCTTTTAATTTTTTAAGAGCCCTTAATCACCTTACCTTTGACATAAATTCAGTCACTTCAGAGGAAGATTTGGTTACTGATGTTACTGAAGAATCAGACCACAAGACCTTGAAAACAAACAAACAAACAAACCTTAAAAACAGACGCCACATGTGTGACTCACGACGCACCTGTCCGGGGAATCTTCGTGGGCACAGGTGCAGTGAGCGTGATGAGCCCTAAGTGTGGTGGACCTTGTGAAGGGGGTAGTTACACATCCCCTGACTCGTGAGAGGAAAGCTCACCTGGCTCAAGTCCCTAAGGCTTAACTTCCTGTTGTGTGCAATTATTCAAATATCACCAATTACTCACAAGCATGGAGTCTGAGGCTGGCTCCACAAACTCGTACGCAGTCGCTCACCCTTACGACCGGCCGTGTATGCCAGCGCCCACCATCCTCAAGTGCACCTCCTCTTAGGGCAGAAGGAGACAAGGCCCCTGCCCTCAGGGACCTGACAGAACGGGCCCGGGCCAGTCAGAACTAGCAGAGCGCTGGGGCCACGGGCTGGGTAGAAAGCACCAGAAAGGGCTTTCTGGAAGAAGCTCTACAGTGCCGCGTGTGCCCAAGACTGTCCACACTGCACTTACTCACCCGCACACGAGGGGTGGGAGGTTGTGTTTCATCCCGGGGTCAAAGCAGGCCTCCCGAGACGGACTGCATGCGCCCTGCAGGGAGGGCTGTGTCACCTCCCTCCCATTTTTCCAGTGTTTCCTGACCACCTGTGGGCACCACCACCAAGTGGGGGGGGGAGGGGGGATGAGAAGGGGCGGGGGTGAATGGAGGTGGGGGGAGGCGGGCGGGGGTGGGGAGCAGCACTCAGGTGCCTGAACTGGGAAGTAGCACGTCCACCACAGGAAGAGGCGCACGGGTGTGAGGGGTGAGGCGGGCAGGGCCACGACAAGAGGGGTTAGACCATGAAGCAAGGATTTTGCCCTCAGATCCAGAAGAAGCCACTGGAGGGTTTCAAGCCCAGAAGTGACGTGACGAAAAAGAATGCATTATGTTTCCAGCGATGGAGTAGACAGAGCGTGGCGGTTTGGGTGGCCCCCCTCTGCTCCCCCCTCCTGCCCGCACCTTCTAAGAAACAGCCTCCGCCAAAATCCACACGAGTCCCTTCCGTCCCCACAGCTGCCGTGACAAGTATGAAGGTGGCCGTCTCACCAAGCTCCCACGAGACACAAGCCAACTGAGGAAAGGGGCTCCTCCCCTGACCTCGGAGCTCGGGCGCACAGCGGCCTCTCCGCGTCACACGCTGGCGCTCTCTGAACGAATGTGCCTCGCCGCCCACATGGACCCCACAAGGTGCACTTAACTGGCCTGCTCCTGCGTGAGACAAACAACTCTCACGACACCGGCCACACGTTTGGAGCAAGCTGCTACCCACGAAATACCAGTACCATCCACGACCAGAGGCAGGAACGCTCTGGTCCTTAGACGCCGGGCCCAAAGCACTGCTGACGTCCCGCGTCTACCGAAGTGCAACACGGGGTGGAGGACCTCTCTTCTCCTCGTGCCTCTCCGACCAGGGAGGACGGAGTCCGGTCAGAGTCTGCCTCCTTCTGTGCACGTTCCCATCCGTGAATGCACCTTAGACCCCACGAAACACGAAATCCAACGCCCAAGCAACAAGCGCAGCATGGACGGATCACGTTATGTTGAAACAGACCACCCGCTGCCCCAAAAGTCATGTGCTTGAAACAGGCAAAATCGCTGCAGGTGTCAGCTCCTGACACATTTCCATTTACCTCCCAACGGAGCTGATAATTCAGCCTAAGGCAGACAGAAAGCAAGGGCTCACTTCCAGGCTGGCCTCGGCACCACCGTGCTCTACAGCTGACACAGCTTCCTTCACGCTCACCCTCAGCCTTCCCCGCGGGCCCACACCCCTGCACGAGAGGAGGGGACAGGCCCCGGGAGGGGCATGGACACAGAACAGCCTCATGGCATGCCACGTGCTAGACACATGTCCCGTCAAATCCAAGGTGGCACCAATTGTAAGCTACCCCATTATCTTACGTACCACCAAGGAAGAAACTTGCCAGACAAATTATGGCACAAAATTTTCCTGTCGCCTGTACCTATTCAAAGAGCTACCAAGACAGACTGTAAAATACCCCAAGAATAAACAAAACGCAAAACGTGCACAAAACAGATAGACTACGTCACATTATGTCTCAGTCCCCTGACTGACTTCTCAGCTCCATCCCCGACGTCCCTGTGTCGCCCACAGCACCTCGGCCAGAGGCCCTGCCACAGCCCGGACGTGAGCAGGCGGGCCCAGCACTAGAACATCTAGCACCGGGCCTTGGAGAGCCCAAGTAGGCCTGGTAGAAACAAAGGCCATGTGCGAAGAAGAAAACAGTTTTAAAAAACTAAAAACAATCATTACTATTCTCATTGAACTACAGAAGAAAGCATAGCCAAGAACAGGATGCTATGAAAAAAGAACTGTCAGAGAAAAAGCGTTCCTTGAAATGGAAACAGGACAGGAGTGAAAAATTCCATTGAAGAGAGGGGAGATGATGCAGTCTTCCCTAAAGTGGACCGAAATACCAAAGGGAAAGAAAACAGAGAAAAATATAAAAGAAAGAACCAGTCTTGAGATCCAAAATGCAGACAGCAGGAGTTCCAAAGCAAGAAAACAGAGAAAAGCAGAGCAGAGGAAATCAAAAGGGAGGATTCAGGACAAGGCCCCCAAATGATGGATGTGAGTTTCCAGGTTAAAAGGGTCCATGCAGTCCCAGCACGATGATGAGAACAGACCCACAGCCAAGCATGGGTGAGGAGTGGGCAAACACCCAGGACTGAGGAAACCCTGAAAAGCACCAGTGAGACAGGAGTGCTCCCCATTTCCTAAGGAAGAGTGATGTCCAGCTGCCAACTGAGTGTTCTCGGTACCACGCCAGGAGCATACAGACCTCACACACTGTACCTCCGGAGCACCCTAAGAAGCCACCAAAGGATGACCTAAGACCCGAGAACAGGCGATGGTGCCTGCATGGAGGGAGGCAAGTGGTGGTGAGGGGAGAGCCGCGTGCCCACCAAGGACCACCGCTCCACACGGTAGCAGAGTCGCAGCTCAGAGATGGAAGCAACGGGGTGCCGGGACTGAGTGCGATGAGGGGTTTCGGACGACTGGGGGACTCCTAGGGTGAAACCACTTCTAGGCACCGCTCCTTAAGCAGAAACCAAACCGGCACACAAACAGAGACAATTCCAGGGAAAGCCCTGAGCATGTACCACGTGGCTCCAGGATCAGCAACCCTCACACAGTCACGCTACTACCACGCAGCCACTGTGGTACACGTCAAGACGCACTGTTCCCTGCTCCTCCTGGCCGTGGACGCAGAATTACTGGACTCTCCGCTCTCTGCATACAGAGCTGATAGAAACAGAAACTTAATTCAAAAAATAGTGGTCAAGACTCATCTTTGTCAACGGTAAGATGATACTCAGAGAAGTCAAGATTATTTTGAAATGAAAAAATAAAACTTCCAAAGAAAAGATCTAGCACTAAAATAAATGTAATGCCTGGATTCCTGGGAAAGAATGGCACAAAAAGAATGTTTTTTTTATTAATATTGTTCCACGGTTCTTTTTAAGTCAATTAAAATCCTACAGTCCAGTAAGTATTTCAAGGGGTTGGGTCATCTTTTGGTCTTTTTTCCCCCTCTCTATCCTCACATCTAACAAGAAAATCTTTTCATTAAAAAAAGGTTCAGTTATTCCAGTGTCTTAATAGTGAGAGCGAGAGAGCTGGTAAATGCGGACATTTCCCACGTACGTGGTTACGTACTAACTTTGGATTTCCAGTCGCTTGCTTTCCGCCTCCTGATCTGCTCTCCTCAGTAACCAGTGACTAGCAACGACAACTTCCGCAAAACACACAACCAACTCCATGGAAAAGAACAGGAAGCGCAGAGTGCAACCTGTAGTACAGTTTTTTACATACTGACGGCATCTCGATCCGGCTACACAGCCTTCCTATAAAAGACACCTTTTATCTGTCTCCTGGAAAACAGGGATACGTACAAATTAAAGCTGGAGATAAACAGGACCGCGAAGCCGGTGGGCAGGGGCCGCGGACCCCTCCCGGACCCGGGAAGGCTGGCAGGAGGAAGGCTTCCCCGCGTCCCCTCTGCTGCCAGCACACAGGCCCACCGCCACGCGCGGAGGACGCCCCTAGAAGTGTTCTCCCTGCTCTAGTCCCAGAACAGGAGCTGCTTATTTCCGTACAAGAGATGCCACACTTAACGGACAATTTAATTTTCATTAGTTAGGGTTCTGTGGGCAAAGGGAAAGGCTTAATCCTCAGGTAGCTTTTTAAAAAAAGTTTTACTGAGTTATAACAGACGATGAACTGCACCTATCTAAAGGGTGTAAAACTCGGTAATTTTGGGCACGCATTTATGCCCAGGAAACCATCACTCCTGTGGATACAACGAACACACCCGTCCCCTCTAGAAGTTTCCTCCTCCTTTCCTGAGGAGGCTGCTCCTGCGTCACCGTAGTTAGTGTCCGCCTCCTACAACCTTGTGCAAGTGGGCTCGGACAGAATACGCTCTTTTCTGGCAAGGGCTCTGGCTTTTCTTACACAGTGTCATTATTTGCACATTCTCCACATTGCTGGTGTAGCAACAGCTCAGTCCTTTCCACTCCGGGTAGGCCCACACCCTCCTGTGGACGGATACTCGGACTGGTACACATAAAGCTGTCGTGAACATCCTTGTACAAACCTCTGTGGGAACAAATGCTTTCATTTCCTGCGGATCAACACCTTGGAGAAGAACTGAGGGGTCAGACTTCAGGGAAATATTTAACTTTGTAGAGAACTACCAGATACCTTGTAAAGACACTACAGCCCTGTGCACATGCCCCACCAGTGCGGGGACGGTCCCCAGCTGCGGCCACCACGTGGGCACGCAGAGCCTCACTAGGGATCTACCTGACGTTCTCCTAATGACTAGTGAGACAGACGGAGTATGTGCTCACGTGGGACATTGGCCCTCCAAACACGTCCCCTGCTCACGTGTCCGTTCACATCTTTGGCTCATTTTTTATTGGGTTGTTTTCTTATCACTGAGTTTGGAGAGTTCTTTACAAACTCTAAATAAAAACTCTACCAAATATGTAACTTGCAACCACCTTCTCCTGGTGTGTGGTCTGTCTTTGCACCTCCTCAAGGCGCCTTTTTTTTTTTTAATTTTTAAATGTTTATTTTTGAGAGAGAGAGAGAGAGAGAGAGCGTGCGCGTGCACGCACAGGGGAGGGGCAGAGAGAGAGGGAGACACAGAATCTGAAGCAGGCTCCAGGACCCTGAGCTGTCAGCACAGAGCCTGATGTGGGGCTCGAGCTCATGGAACTGTGAGATCGTGACCTGAGCCGAAACGAAGAGTCAGATGCTTAACTGACTGAGCCACCCAGGCAGCCCTCAAGGTGCCTTCTGGGGACCAAGTTTGATATCCTGAGCAAGTCCAATGTATTTATTTTGTCTTTTATGGATCGTGTTCTTGGTGCTGTTGTGAAGAAATCCGCCTCGCCATACAGTCTTGTATGCTTTCTTCCACACTCATAATTTTAGGCTGTGCGTTTAGGACTATGACCAGTTCTGAAGTAATCTTGTATAAGGTGTGAGGTTTGGTCAAGGTTCCTATTTTTGCATATAGGTGCTTGCTCGGGAACTGTTTGTTGAAAAGACCATCCTTGGTGCACCTGGGTGGCTCAGTTGATTTAAGCATCCAACTTTGGCTTAGGTCATGATCTCATAGTTCATGGGTTCGAGCCCCATGGTGGGCTCTGTGCTGACAGCTTGGAGCCTGGAGCCGGCTTCAGATCCTGTGGCCTCCCTCTCTCTCTCTGCCCCTTCCCAGCTCACACTCACTTGCTCTCTCTCTCTCTCAAAAATAAACATTGAGAAGAGAAGAGAAAGAGAGAAAGAGAGGGAGGGAGGGAGGGAGGGAGGGAGGGAGGGAGGGAGAAAGAAAAGATCATCGTTTCTTCACTGAACTGCCTACCTGCCAATTGGCCGTTTACCTGTCAGTCTAACCATGGACTCTCTGCCCAGAGCTGAGGACTCCCCCCCACCTTGTGGTGACCCCCCAAACCGGCGCCCCTGGGGTCTAGCAGCAAGTCCTGAAGTCAGGAGTGTGCGGCTTCCAACCGTCTTCTTTTCAAAATTGCCTGGACTATGCTACTGTTCTTTCGATACACACTTGAGGGCTGGCTTGTTGATTTCTAAAACGGAAAAATCCACAGGGGCTTATATTGGGGGGGGGGTCGTTCCAGATGATAGAAGGGTAAGCCAAGGCAGGTTCACTGCTGTCCCCAGGCCACCCACACGCTATTAGCAGAGTTCCCAGTTATATGCCCAACTGTACGCGGCCCCCAGGTGGCCTCACTTCCTTGCGAGACAGGAGTCCCCAAGCTGACGCATAAACGGCAGCCGTCAGCGGCACCCCTCTAAGCCCAGCACAGAACAAGCACACAGTTTAAGCTGTGCAAAGTAAAGTGTTTTGTAAACAATATTTTTTTCATGGTGACTATGTCCTTCCTTTGTGCCTTCAAAGACAGCGTGGACTGTGAAGTCCTTAAGGATATCAAGTCAGCACCCCAAAAGAAAAACCAGTTTGGACTTCCGGGTTACTGGAGGATTACCACTTTCCCGAACACAAGAATACTTTTACCAGTTCTCACATCAGGAGGAGGGAGCTCTTCAGAAACCGAAGCTTCTGCGTTAAGTGCTAAAACACTTCAGCTTACCCACTGGGATAGAAACGTCTTCAACTACACGCCTCACTCGTGTGACGGCATCCACACCGGGCGACGCTCCCAGGTCCGGTGCCGCCAGCTCGGAGCTGCCCGTGGCCACAAGGCCGGGGCTCCAGGCTCCTCTCGGAGTCGTGCAGCTCACCTGCAGGGGACTCAGGGCACTGCGTCCCCATTCTCGCCAGCCCGCTGCCTCCCTACCCCTGACCATCACTCCCTCCTCCAAGGGGACACAAGAGGCTAAGTGTGTATTTCACCAAAGCTCGTGTCTTCAGAGAGAAGGTGTGGGCATCGTGTCGGACACAGTCACCACACCTCCCACAAGCCCAGGTCGTGGGCCCAAGGACGGGGGCAGATCGAAGCCTAGCATGACTAGATGGGCTGAGTGGGGGCCCCCTAGCCCAGAACGGCTCCACCCCACGGAGGCGGGGGACCCCTAGGGGAGAGATGGCAGAGAAGCACAGAGCACGAGGGACAGGAAACGTGCTCAGGGTCCCAGGGACCTGCTAAGTCCCGCCCCTTTGAGGCCTTAAAGATTTCGGGATTCCAAGGTTCTCCCGTTGCTGAGACGTGGGTGCCAGTCCCAAGTTTTGACAACCTCCAAAACCTTAGGCAAGTCTTTCCCGTATATTCGAAGACACATGCATAGCAGAACAGGAACAACGGATCCCCATAATGCAGTGTATCTCCCAAACCAAACGTAGATTTTATTCTTTTAGTGGTAAAAGTATTTCAAGTATTTCAATGTAGCTGTGAAAACTTAGCGAACCACACACAGCATGCGTACTAGATACTAACCAGAAGCTTTGATTCCTGAGAACACTCCCCACAAGGATGCAGGAAGCAGGTTTCCTTGTCAATCAGTATTCAGGCACATGGTCAAAGGAGAAGCTCACACAACGTGGCGGGTAAGAAACAGAACCGTGGGGACATGGCCACCAGAATACATTTCCCAGCCTTTTCTGCAGCTAAGTGGGACCAAGAAACTCAGTCTGGGTCAACAAAACAGAAATAGAAGTACCTGTGGCTGCTTTAGGAATGTTCCTTAAAAGAAAGAGAAAAGTAAACTTTCCCTTCCTCTTCTTGCTACCTGGAATGAAAATGTGACGACTGGAGCCCTGGCTGCCAGGCTGGACCGTGAGGCTCGGGGCTGCACCCCAGGGGATCAAAGCAGTCGGCTGGGAGAGCCCAGGCCCCGAAGGACCTCCCCAGTTTGCCTCCTGGCACACTCTGAGGCCACCGAACCACCGTTACTGTGTGCCTCCAATCCTAATACACAGCGTGTCTCAATTTTCACACGGAGTCTCTGCTTCAGCCAACTCTGGTGAGCAGCCAGCAGCAGCTGAGCACAGCAGTCTAGACGACGCTTAGCACTCAGGCTGCCGAGGCCCGGTTGTGGGGGGAACAGCCGCACGGGCTGGAGACGGCCCGCCCGCGGCCCACGCCTGGCTTTCTGCCCCCCCCCCACGGCACTGGCACGGTGCTTGGCTATAAGGCCCGTCTTCCCTTTAGATAAATCAAAGTATCTGATCACAGCAAAGGTTTTCATCCTATCCCTCAGAGGAGAAAAGGGGAAAAAAAACAAAACGAAACATGACATCTTACCTCAAAGGAACATTCAACATTTCTTTCATTTTTTGTGTGTGACAATCCCTTCAGGTCTATCTTTTCAACACTCACTGTAAAAGCAAAAAACAACAACAACAACAACAGACAAAATTATAAAAATGAAATAACACTTGAAGTACATATTAGTTAGCATTTGGTATTTCAGTAATTTTCAAAATGAGGCTTTTGAGGCCAGCGCAGTCCACTCTCCTCTGCGGCGTGCTCGCCTGGGAAGAGGAACTGAGGAGGGGGGCAGAGCAGTCACACGCAAGAATAGTGGTGAATTGAAAAGCAGAACAGAAAAAAACAGGCAAAAATTCAAATCCTAGAAAAGGAAGAGAACGGTACTTGCAGAGAGAACGTAAGTTGACTTGAATGCACAAGAGCACAGCCTCTAATTATGACTAAGGACCAGTTCTGATCTGTTCTGATTTCTGAAAAACGAATGCGCCTTGTTTTCGGCTGTGATTGTCTCAGACACCAGTGCCCAGACAGTCCCATCTGGGTCTCTTCATCAACAGATACGGATATCCTTCTGGGACAGGGCCAGGCCGGAGGGGTTCAAGGCAGCGGTTACGGAGGAAGTAACGAAGGTTCCTAGCCTCGGAAGACCAGAGAGGGCCTGTCAGAGGCCGCAGCCACACAGACGGACAGTGGCAGAGGAGAGACAGAAGCACCGTGAGAACTTCCTGCAGACATCAGTCCCTCCCCTCCCTGCCACTTACAGGGGTGCCTTCTCCTTCTCCTCAAAACTAAAATGGTACAGGGGCACCTGGGTGGCTCAGTCGGTTAAGCGTCTCACTTCGGCTCAGGTCATGATCTCGCCATTCCCGAGTTTAATCCCCGCATCGGGCTCCGTGCTGACAGCTCAGAGCCTGGAGCCTGCTTCGGATTCTGTGTGTCCCTCTCTGCCCCTCCCCTCCACTCACGCTCAATCTCTCTCCCTCTCTCAAAAATGAATAAACACTAAAAAAGAAAAACGTAAAAACATTTTAAGATGGTACAATCAGGTTCCCAGCACTTAAGCTTAAGTTTGAAGATGCAAATTAAGTTTGTAAAATGCAAATATCTGAGCACAAATACGTGTTGAAGACAAACTCCCAAACCACACGAAGGGCCGTAAGTCCTATTTCCGATTCAGATAGCAAAGTTCCTCAAGTGCCCCTGTAACTGCTGCCTCCAGTGTATGTCTCTTGCAGATGGGGACAGTCTAGTCATCCACCCCGCGGCTAGTCAGGCAAGACCGGGACGGATACAGAGCTTCAACACGTGCGGGTCGTACGCCCCTTCCCCCATTTCGCTGCTCACTATTCCTAGACGTGCCTTGGCAGTGCACTACGAGCTTCAAAGCCTCGCCGTGCGACATAAAACACTTGACGTCAACTTCTGAAATGATTACGCTCCACGTCCTGCGGACGCCCAATGTCCCGGACTGCCACACGGACAGTCTTCCAAGGTCTTCTCTAAGAACACCAGTGCCCGAAGGTGTTCACGGGCACGCCCAGAAAGCTTCACAGTCAAAGAGCCTGGAGGAAGGGGCGCCGTGGTGGCTCAGTTAAGGGTCCGACTCTTGCTTTCGGCTCAGGTCATGATCTCTGCGCAGAGTGCAGAGTCTACTTGGGATTCTCCCTCTCTCTCTCTCTCTCCCTCCCCCCCCCCCCCCGCCATCCTCTTTCTCTCAAAATAAATAAATACACATTAAAAAAAAAAGCTTGGAGGAGAAAAATTCGAGAAACTGTCCGTGTACATAAGCACATCAAAGGCTCTGAGCAGTCCTGCAATGAATAAATCAGTTCCTATTAACAATTCCCCAGTTTTTTGGGCCACAGAACTCTTTCTTCCCTTACTGTGAACAGACCTCCCAGAGAACAACAAACTGCTCTGTGCAACTTGCTCTGGGGAGGGTTCTAACCCCTGCGGTGCCCGATGCTGTTGCCACTAACCACACGTGACCACTTAAATTTGTATTAATTACAACAGAATAAAATTAAAAATCCAATTCTTCGGTTGCACTAATCACCTTCTAAGTGCTCAACAGCCAGATGTGGCCAGTGGCTGCCATACCGTACAGCAGAGACACAGAACATTCGGTCACCGTTGAGGGTTCTAGTGGGCAACGCTGTTCTGAGCAGGGCTGGCGGACTAGAGGCTGCCCCCGGCCGGTCTATGTAAATGGCTTTGCCGGCACACAGCCATGCCATTTGTTTACATATCGTCGGTGGCTGCTTTCCACCCCACGACAGCAGAGCCCAGTAGTTGCGCCAGAAACCCTATGCTTCCTAAAGCCAAAAATATTTACTATCTGGATCTGAGCAGAAAAAATGTGCGATCCTTGCTCTAAAACCAACAATTGTTCATTCACCAACATGTCCCGTCAGGTTCCTGCTGTGCGCAAGGTCAAACTCCAGGGGCTGGGCACAGAGCAGAAAACACAAGAGGCGGGTCCCTGCACTCCAAGGTTATGGGCTGTTGCTGGAAAGACCTTTCACTTGCTGAAGTGTTCTCTCCTAGGCCTCCCTCACTTTGTAAAGTTGCATCAGGGTCGATATGCACCTTGGGAGATTCTAGAACCTATTCGGTTTGGAGTATTTTAAGCTTAAAATAGCACCTTACAGGAAGGAATTACTCTAAAAAAAAAAAAAAACCAAAAAACAAAAAAGCGTTTATTTCCTTTCTGGCAAAACAAAGAAAACACATTTTGAGGTTGCACACCTCCTTATTTTCACTCAGTGAAATCGCATGCTGTTCCTGTCTGGCTTCCTCAGTCAGAATGTCAGCAAATAAACAGCTTTTCTGTTTTCCCGATCAGTATTTTTTACAACTTACCCACATGACATCACTCTTACCCAGAACTTCCCCCTTTTCAAACAAGAGAACATACGAAGTCAATGAACACAGAAAAATGCAGTCAGCATTCTCCCTGGCCACAGGACAGCAACGTGCACCTAAATGTTCCAGGATTTAATATTTGGATTTATGCAAAAAAGTAAAAAGAGAAAACCCCATCTGGCCTGAAAGCGGAAGTGACTCATATCTGGACAGGACAATGTGAAAAGCAGATGGACGTTATTCAGCTGTTCGCAAATAACAGAGGCTTCTGGAACTCCGGGGCTGCAGGCTGGGAGGCGGGAGCAAGCGCCCCGGGCCGGCGCCACCACCCCACCTGCGGGCAGCCGAGCTCTGCTCCCGGAATCCGCCTGCGGTGGGATTCTCCCTGAGAAGGCACCTGCGGCCACGCGGGGCCTTGCGGCAGGCGTGGGGGCGAAGGTGGCTGATGTGGGGCGGGGGTAGGGGACGTTTAATTAGGCTTCAAAGATGGCTAAACATGCTGTCAAGTTTGGAGCTCAGATTAAAGACCATGATCACGAAAATGAAAACACGAACAGACACTTGTCAAATTAACTAAGAGTTCACAAACTGCACGTGTAACGTGGCTTTAGCTGTTTAAAATGTAGAAGAAAAACCAAGTTACCGAAACGGACAGGGACTGTTGTGCTTGGTGGTGGAATGAGGAGTAGTTTTTCCTAAATCTCATGATTTTAGAGGGTACTCACTCCCACATACACACATCTAGTCATGATCCGCTGCTCGACTGGTAAAGTGACCCTGTCCCTCGCGCCTCCCCGATCAGTCCCGCAGACGGTCATCTGCCAGGCAGATGGGAAGCCTCACGACCTTCTGAAGAGTGCAAGCAAACGTGGCTAAATCTCAGGGGCTACAGGTCAACCCGCCACGAGGGGGTGGGATCTGCACTGCCCACAAAGACGCCGAGACTGCAAGGCCGAGGCCACAGGAGCACTTGAGAGGTGGACGGGGCTGCGGAGAAACGGGCTGGGGTCCGGACGGCACACAGGCGCGCCCGCAGAGGACCCGTGGGGCCAGGGCAAGGGCACCCGAGTCTAGACCAGCCTGCTCGCTCACATTGAGCTGACAAAGCACAGGCAGATGTGCGTGCTCCTAAAATTCTGTTTGTTCTAACTTTCCTTCTTTTCTCACTCAAGACATACATGAGAAATCCTCTGTCAGTCCTGCAAGTCAGACCACAACGCGGCCTTCGATAAAACATCTACTTGCACTGAACTACCACTTTTGTAACTGGATCGATACCTAATTTCAAAAACCGATACACTGAAGTAACTGGAAAAGGAGGGAGGGAGCTCGTGTGGAAGAGAACAAGGGCACCGCCGGCCCCCCCAGGCACGGGCTCCAGCGTCCCGGGGCAGGACTGGGCATCTGGATGAGGGCGGGGCTGGCAAAAAGTCACAGACGGTCCAGGACCGAGCCAGACCCAAAGGCCTCGCAGCCGGCAGCCACAAAGCCAGGACCAGGAACACACTGTCTCGATGGCAGCCCTGGGGGCTCCTAGTTAAAGCTGCCACGCTCCAAGGGTCACCTTTGCCGCCAAGCATCTTCAGGTGATTTCGAGCATTGTCACATCATACTTATAAATCAGACAACTAGAGATAACGGCTTTAGTGTGTTCCAAGAATGAGTCGCTCTTTTGAAACTTTCCCTCTTTCGACCCTAAACTTTCCTGGAAAAAAGTGGGTAGAGTTGGAACTTTTCGGCCATAGATCTTTTACTTGATTTCAAGGTATCTTTGGTCAAACAGTTTAATTTCTTTCATTTTTTTTTTTTTAATGTTTACTTTCTAGAGAAAGAGAGCAAGTGGGGGAGGGGCAGAAGTGGGGAGGACAGAGGATCCAAAGCAGACTCTGCACTGAAAGCAGATAGTCCGATGCGGAGCTCGGGGCTCGAACTCGTGGACCGTGAGATCATGACCTGAGGCAAAGTCGGATGCTCCACTGACTGAGCTACCCCGGCCCCCCTAACAGTTTAATTTCTACATGTCCCACACGGGAAACCCCTTCACAACTTACCAAAACTATGCTACGAGCAACTACAGTCAGGAAAGCATCATTTATGACTGTGGGAAAAGATGAAAAATCACCCTCCCCCCCCCACCCCTCACAAACATCCCCTTTTGAGTCCCTATACAACGGACCCCACGGCTTCCCACTTAAAGAAAACAGAACCAGAATAACATTTAAGATGCATCCCGCTGAAATTTTTATCACTGGAATTTAGTTTTTCACTTGAAAACTGACAAACTGTATTCTTCAAAGCCTCAGCTGAATAACAATGTTCCTCAAATATCGACTTTCTCCCTTCCGTTTGGTTGTCTGTGTTAATGGGGATCATTTTTAGAAGCACTTCTCCGGCTGTTGTTAAAATCTTAGCATTCACTACTATGTTGATTAAACTGAGCCTCCTTTCTGACATCTTTTCTAGGACATATCATGTTATAGTTAAAAACTCCATAATTTGTTTTCCTTTTTTTTTATCATCTTAGCTACCCTGTATTAAATTTGTTAGGTCTCCAGAAACAGAAATAAAAACAAGAGTGATGCATGGCATGATCTAAAAAATGTAAAGCTGATAAAAGAGATTTCTCAAGTAGCAAAAATAGGAAATAAACATGCACATATTCCATTTCAATGGTTAGTGATATGGCACTTGATCTAAGGGCCCGAGGAATTTCACTTATTTGTATATTAAGGCAAACATTCTATTCAGCCTTAGTATGTACCAGGCACAGCACTAACCACGAGTGACATAAACATTACAAAGTTCAAAGCAGTAATGTCTGAGCTGGACTTCAAAGGGAGGAGCCCATCTGGGCAGAGGGACAGAATGACCAAGGTCCAGGAAGGACAGAGCATGGCGTCTGCACAAGTTTGCTCGTGGCTGGAGCCAGGAACTCGGAGGAGTGACGAGACCAGAGCAGGGACATGAGTAAACGTCACAGGGAGACACAGGCACAGACAAGGCAAGCCCACAAGCCCCAAGATAGGCCTCCCCCAGGCAGGTCAAGGTAAGCCCATGGGATCTGCTGCCACATGGGCTCAGTCTGAAACGTCTCTTTCCAGCTCAGAGACCTTGGGCAGATACTCAATCCCTGAACGAAAGGAACACCTAGTCCCACTTCACGGGACTGTGATATCAACTAGGTGCACACATTTTGAGGATGGCGCCTGGCGGTCAGTGCTGTGATAGACAGCAGCTGCCACCGTGCATGCCATGACATGCTTCCTAAATGGGAGGACTGTGGCCCAGCCACAGAGCAGGTCCCTGCTGGGGATGGACTAGGCGGGAGAACCCACAGGCGGCAGAGGGGATGGCGGCCACAGTGACAGGAAGAAGACTCCATGATGGTCCCCTGGGGCCACGCCAGGGCTGTGAGGCTGAGCCCCTCGTGCGGAACAGGGACGCCTGAAGGTCAGCACCAATCACGTCTGCGGGAAACTCATCGCAGGGGTGGCAACGGAAGTGACGGGTCCGTCTGGGCACATGGGTAGAGGCACCAGCAGGCCACCTTGGGGAAAATATTCACAGGGATCTGGGGTCCCGAGCAAGGGTCTCAGCTGAACTCTCAGATCTGAAAGTCATCAACAGATCAACAGAAGAGGCTCAGACAGAGCGGGAATGGGCGACAGAGGGGCCCGGGCTGCGCCGGCCTCTCAGGAGTGGACGAGGAGGAATTTGAAAGGAAACAAACACAGATAAGAGGAGGAGTGGGAAGCGTGTTACCGGGAGACCCGTGGAGCACGCACACCAACACTTTTGTGCGCACGATGGTCCACCACTTAAAAATGGAAAGAAACCAGGGGAGGACAGAGCTGGGGGGTCAGATACCAAGAGAATAGAAGAGCTGACCTGTCGTCACCTCTCGCGAGCGCAGCTTCAGAGAGGGGGTTGCTCAGAAGGTCGCAGAGAATCCCCTGCTCTTCCTGAAGCAGGGCTGGGGGCATGCGGTGGGCGTGCGTGCACGGGACACACACAGCCACAGCCCGCGGGACATGTCGGGGGGCTAAGTGGCGTCCTGGAAAATGTCTCACAGCTGGCTGGGGGACAGCCCCTCACTCGTAGCAAGTTCTGACGCCACCACGGCTGACTTCATGCCATCAACAGGACATCGAGAGACTAAACAACGCCCTACACTTTGAACAACTGATACAGGCCAGCACGAGTGGCTTCGGTACTGAGCACGCTGCAAACACCACTGAGCACACCGCAAGGTTCGCACGCCCCCCCCCGGTGAAGTGGGTCAATGGTAACTCAAGGTAAGGGCTGAAAAGGTAAAGATGCCCACTGTCATCCCTGTGGCTTCTCTCCATGGGGACTCAGACAGCTGAGCCCTGTTGTCTTAAGGAAGCCACTTGGGATGGATCAGCTTGACTCCTATGTCTCCGAGTCAGACTTTTTTTAGGGGATGAGAAACAGCCACTCGGATAACTCTGTTCTGTGGTTCAAGTGAGAATCATGGGCTGAGGAATGTAAGCAACCAGTTTTCCAAAAATAATTAACAACGCGAGAAAAGCACAGCGAAAGAGTCAAAAGAACAGCTACTTGGAAATGCACCAAACAATGCCATGTCTTAAAAAGAAATGCAGTGTCCTCGTGGGTGGGGAGATGGGCAGGTAAGGGAAGCAGCAGGTAAAATGAAATCGTAGAATCTGGATGGTAAGTACTTGCTGTAAAATTCTCAACTTTACTGGATGTTTCAAAGTCTTAACAAAATGTTGAAAAGAGTCAACAGAGAAATTAAAATGATCAAAACGCCTCAGCTCCAAAAGCACCTTTGAGTCCCCAGTGCAGCCCCAAAACAGTAACCTACTGCTGGGGTTTCAGAATTTGGGTTTTATTATCACGCTGCTTATTAGAATTCCTGCTCTAATTCTCTGCGGCGGGTTTTGTGTCGCCAAAAGGATGAGACTTTTGGAGTTCAAATTTTACGTCTGCTTCCGTCATAATGTTGCTACAGGACAGACACAAAATCCTCAGGGGCACCCAACACAAAGCATCTATTTAAGTAAAAAAAAATAACAATAATTAAAAAAATCCGTTTTAACTTATAATATGATAAATACCTATATGTATACACTACATAAACAAAAACTCTTTGGAATCCTTAAGTTTAAGAATGCAAAGGGGTCTTCAGACCAGGTTTTAGAACCTCTGGCAAATGGCCTACAGTGCAATTAAGTTTACTGTGATGTTCAGCTTCATACAAGGATAATTTTTTAAAATAATTATTCCAACAAGAGAACCAAGTTACAGGACTTCTTTCACCGAGAGTATCATTAAAAGTAATTCCAATCTCACCTTGTACTTTTAGAACTGTTTCCCTAAGTCTCGGTAACAAGGAACCACAACGTGTGGGTTTGGGGGAAACGCATGGCAGCCCCGAGCAATTCAAGGCCCCATCAGGAACACGTGGCCCACTACCCACTGCTGAAGCCACATGTGCAAAGTGCTGTCCTGTGCTCCCTACCCCGGTACTTGAAGGTCTTCACGATACGGGGCACGGGGAAAAAGGGCACGATCACTCTCAACACCAACTTTGCAGACCACCACCCTGAACACAATCTGGGGACCGCAGTCAGTTTCCAGCTGCCTCTGAACTTTCATACAAAACAGACGTGAAAGTCTGACCTCTTTTATCGCTAGGGACTTCCAAGGAAGTAGAGAAAAGTCAAAACACAAGTAGAATGCAGAAAAGACAGCGAGAAAACCCTACAGTAATAACACACTGACTGCGGGTTTTGCCAGGAGCGTCACAAGAAGTGTGACTGTGAAAACCAACCTCACTGTCCCCCAATTTCTGGGCGGAAGAAACATATTACATAGGACCCCCGAATGGAGAATGCAGTGGACAGCCAAGGAGGCCTGGCTCACATGCTTCACTCCACCGATGCTAACACCGGCTCATCCGTGGGCTCTCGGTGCACCACAGCACGCGGACAAGGGAAGGCCAGGGAGCACAGATCTTCCAATTAGATTTAAAAAACAGGAAGGAGGGGTCTTGATAATTATGCCTCAAGGAAAAAGCACAATGGGAAAGAAGAAGCCATCCCTCCATATTGGGACGGTGCAGGGCATGGGTCCATGCTGGACAGCAGAGGGACAAAGGAAACACCACCTCACCGGAAGGCACTTCTCCCAGGACGACACGTACAAGGAAAAAGGATGAGAGCAGTTCTGGAGGGAAAAGTCCTTACAACTGAGTGACAACTGTCCACCCCGGAGGCAAGGCCCTGCTGCGTCTTCAGAACAACAGCCTCATCGAGGAGCGGACCGTGCTCCCAGCGCTGCCATGAGGACGTGCTGTTTTAACACCTGAACCTATCTACACACATAAATATGGTAGAGCAGTTAGGACGTGGCTATTTCTGGCACATATGACCCAAGTTAGGGACGGGTGGCTCTTGTGATTTTGTCAGAATGGGGCTTTATTTTATTTTTTTGTTAAAAAAATTTTTTTAATGTTTATTTATTTTGCGAGAGAGAATGGATGAGCAGGGTAGGGTCAGAGAGAGAGGGAGACAGAGAATCCTAAGCAGGCTCCGTGCTGTCAGCGCAAAGCCTGATGCGGGACTTGAACTCAAGAACCGTTAAATCGTAACCTGAGATAAAGTCGCAGCGTCAACCAACTGAGCCACCCAGGCGCCCTTGAGGGTTTTATTTTTTTTTTTAATTTTTTTTTTCAATGTTTTTTATTTATTTTGGGGACAGAGAGAGACAGAGCATGAACGGGGGAGGGGCAGAGAGAGAGGGAGACACAGAATCGGAAACAGGCTCCAGGCTCCGAGCCATCAGCCCAGAGCCCGACGCGGGGCTCGAACTCACGGACCGCGAGATCGTGACCTGGCTGAAGTCGGACGCTTAACCGACTGCGCCACCCAGGCGCCCCTTGAGGGTTTTATTTTAAAAACAAAGTATTTATTGAGGTGCCTGGGTGGCCCAGTTGGTTGAATGTCCAACTCGTGATTTCGGCTCCAGTCACGATCTCCCAATTCGTGGGTTCAAGCCCCACATGGGGCTCTGTGCTGGTAGTGCAGAGCCTGCTTGGGATTCTCTGTCCCCCTCTCTCTGTCCCGCCCCCTTCTCAAAATAAATAAACATTAAAAAACAACAAAACAAAAAAACCCGATTTATTAAACATCCGTGAGGAACACTGTGCCTGAGATACAAACAAAAGGGGAAACAGGCGAGTGAGGGAAGCAGCGGGTGGCCTCAAGTGTCCTGGGCCTCTTCATCACAAGTCCCCGTCCTGCACATCACCTCACTCACCTCCTGTAAGTCCCCACACCGCCACTCAGCCTGCCAAATGTACGGTAAGCGCAACTCTGGGACTGTCCAGCTGGTGCAGGAACCAAGGACACTCGGCTTCGTCTGAGACGTGCCCTCTGTCGTCTCCAGAATGGCGCTGTCCAGTATAGCGGCCGCTCTCCACACTGAGCCATCGCAGTTGCAATGGAAATGAAATAAAGATAAACTTTCGGGGGGCGCCTGGCTCAGTTGGTTAAGCATCTGACTTTGGCTCAGGTCACGATCTCACGGTTCGTGGTTCCGAGCCCTGCGTCGGGCTCTGTGCTGACGGCTCGGAGCCTGGAGCCTGCTTTGGATTCTGGGTCTCCCACTCTCTCTGACCCTCCCCCACTCACGCTGTGTCTGTCTCTCTCTCTCTAGTGCTCAAAAATGAGTAAACATCAAAAATAATAATAATAGGGGCGCCTGGATGGCTCAGCCGGTTGAACATCTGACTTCGGCTCAGGTCATGATTTCACAGTCTGTGAGTTCGAGCCCCGCGTCGGGCTCTGTGCTGACAGCTCAGAGCCTGGAGCCTGTTTCAGATTCTGTGTCTCCCTCTCTCTCTGAACCTCCCCCATTCATGCTCTCTCTGTCTCAAAAATCAATAAAGGTTAAAAATAAAAATAATAATAATAATAATAATAATAAATGAATGACTTTCAGGTCCTCGGTTGCACGAGGCACATTTCAAGTGCTCAAAAGGCACATGTGGCTGGTGGCCACTGAGTGAGTGCGGATGGACACTGGTACATGATCTCTGTGGAAAGTTCTATAGGGTGGTGCCGCTCTACGATTTAGGACTTGTTTTGGTGTGGGGGCAGGGAGGAGGGTGCAGCAACTTTCATTTTTCCCCTTAATAAACATCAAGATTTGAGATTTTTACAGCCAAGATATATATGTTCGTATGTTGCTTAGAGAATTTAGAAAAACAACGCACCTTAACTAAGATGTTTGCGAAAGAGGAGACAGTATTTAACCAGACACCATCACACAGATCTGTTTTGCACACTCCAGTGTGCCTTCTTCCTTGGGCCCCTCGCAGACACAGACTCACCTTTGGAGTGTTTCCCCACAGTCCTCTTGGGCAGCGACTCCTCCGTGGAATGTGCTGATGTGTGTAGTGCGTTCTCCAAACTATTACTCACGCTGCTGACGGGAGCCTCGGTTCTTGGAGTTACCTGGGAGGACAAAGAAGTCATATTTTCTCCCATTTGGTTCATGTGGAATGACTGTTCACTGTTACCTGAAAGTCATTTATGTTCATTGTAGTTTCAAAAGTGTATACAAAACATATATATAAAAGCACACATACGTACACCTTCTAGAGGAGACGGATATAAAGCTTCTTGAAAACACCACTCCTACAGTAGTGGACTAACAAGCACTTCCCGCGAAAGAAGACGCTGCCCGTGTCCCACGCACCGCTGCGATGCAGCGGCAGCCTGGGCACCTGCAAGTACACGTGGGAGCTTGGGCCTGTGCCAGCGGTTCAGTCGCCTGCCCGGGAACCACGTCAGCCACGCTTCATGAATTACACACCTCTACCTGAGTAGAACCTTGTATTTTATTTCTTCAAGTCATACAGCTCCCTGTAAAATTAATTACACAGCAGGACTCAACTCTGTCCCGTAAAATCTTGAGTAAATGATAAAGTACTCTGAACAGAACAGTAAAGAAGGGAATACGACTGGATCTCTGTGGGGCACATATTCTAGCATCACATTACGATCCTACTTCTAGGAATTACTTGCACAAAGCACCTACTCCTGAGAAAAGTACGGGGGGCTGGGGGCGGGGGGCGGCACTCACAGCCACGGCGCCTGTAGGAGTGAAAACAGAAAGCCTCTGAAGCAGCTGTGGATAGAGACCCGACCAGACGGCAGGCGCACAGGCGGCCGTGGCACCGTGGGCACCGTGGCGGCAGCTCCGCAGGGAACTGAGCTCGGGCTTCCCCTCCCCACCAGCCCCTGCCCACGGGGAGGGGGCTCTGTGCGAATGTGCCGGAGGCAGAAGGGGACCCTGGGCACCTGGGGCGGGGGGGGGACAAGAACTTTCCCCCCGCCCCCACCCCGGAACGAGCGTCAGTACCTGAAAATTTACAGCCAAAACACATGGAGTACTTGCAGGGTTCGGAAGAGGAAGTGACTAGTACTTGACTTGTTCAGAGTCACAATTTAGGACGTGTCAAAATCTCAAAGGATAATAAAGTTGAGATTTTCAAGTTTATCGAGAGAGGTGTGAGTTTTAAAGGGTGAGAAACACTACGCTCCACACACAGGGCAGGGGGAGGTTTAAGGGAGAAGAGGAGCAGGACCCCTGGTCCCCATCCTCCCCTGGAGTCACCGGCCCCTCGTTTCATTAGTTGGCTTCACCAGCGGGAGGCCAGAGGGCGCCCACCGAAGGACACCGTGAGCCCACCGCAGGCAGAGAGCCACCAGGACAGCACGGAGATGCCACCACGCCCGCAGGACAGTGGACGCCACATGGCCGTGTGCCCGGCGGGCTGCCGAAGCCCCTGCAGGAGGCCTCCCCACGCACACGGGAGACGCCACGCAAGAAAAGCAACCCTGCACGGTCTAGTTCATTTGGAAGTTCACGGAACTCACGGAAATAAATCCTGACTACCCAGTACTCCTCCAAAGAGCCAAGCCTTTTGGTAACACTTACCAAGATGTTATCAAGACCGTTAAAATTTTAAATTGCTTTTATTTGTAATTTAACTAAATTGGATTATTTCCCTTAGATTTGGCAAAGTTTCATCCATTGGTCTGAATATTCTAGAAAGGAACTTCTTTCATACTGAATAAGATAACAGAACCAACAGTTACAAAAATTATTTGCGGAGCAAGATTTTTAGTTCCAAACAGCAAATATTACTTTGGGAAGCAACTCAGGAGGTTAACCTTTTAACTCTTACGATAAACCCAATGCACAACAGCTTGAGTGCGATCTGGCCTGATGCGAGCGCGCCTCCACGTCCCCTGGGCTACCCTGCTAAGTGAATCAAGTCCTCGTCCTGATGACAGGGAGGCTCAGCCGTCCGAACGACCAACCAGAGGCGCCAACCTTGCCGGCTGGTTGGTGACGAACCTCTCCCGCACAGGCGGACACACACACACCGAGACCCCGCACGCACACCACCACCCACCCTGAAGCATCCTCAACAGCCACAAAGAGAAAGGTGGCCTCCAGACTCAGCCTCCGTGGGGAAGGGGCAGGGACGGGACAACAGCACCACAGCCGGGACGCCTCTGCGAGCACAGCTTCGGGCACCTGGGCCCGGGGGTCTCAACCCCGGTGTGCGCTAACCTCTGGGCCTGGCAAGGACACGTGCGCCCACCCCCTGTCCCATCAGCATGTCCAGAGGGGGGCCGGGACCCTGGTCATGGCAGGCACCGCAGCCAGAGTCCGAAGCACGGTAGGCCGGTTGTCTGGTCAGCCCTTGCGAGGAGCAGGAGGAGGAGCAGAAGCAGGAGGAGGAAGAGGAGGAGGGGGAGGAGGAGCAGGAAGAAGCAGGAGGAGGACACCCAGGCAGAAGACAAAGCTCCTTCCGTGGGCGGGTGGCTGGGTGAGCTGATGGGGTGGGTCTGTGCACCACGGCCCCAGGGGGAGGGGGACGGGAGGGGGAGAGCCCAGGAGTTACCCCGGAACGCCAACCACCAACATAAGCAACCACGCCCGCCAACAATATAAACACAAGAAAGAAAACTGTAAAATCATAACCAGCGGAAAAGAAATCTTTGTTCGCCTCCCTGTGCTTTCAGAACGTTCTTCCTCGTTTTCCAAATGTTCACTTTTTCCAACCAGGCCTTTATCTTGAATTTGCTCTTTTGTTTACATTGAAAGCTCTCTTCGCCTGCATTTCCCAGAAATGCTGTGTTTGGGTTATTTTTGGTGAAGTTAATTTGCCCCATGTGACCTCCGCAGCTCAACTCAGATGCTCTCTGACTCACGCTCACAAGTGGAGCCCCAGTCATGAGCCTGATGGACACGAGAATAAAGACCTGATCGGTTCCAAATGTTGCCTCCTGCTGCGGCCACAGGAGCCACGAGAAGCACTCTCCAAGCACAAGCCTCAGCCCTTTCCACGAGGCCCCTCACTCGCTGAGCTCCTGGACGGGCTCCTCACGTCCCACCCAGACAGCCCCCCCCCCCCCCAACCTACAGGGGACCGTGGCATCACCTGCTCCTCCCCTCCGCTCAGCCCGCTGTGGCTACCGGGGAGGGGCCTAGGGTGCCCCCGCCCCCTCGCTGCTGTCACATCTACACCTCTCGGTGAGGACCTGTCACAGCTCAGCGAAGGAGGGACTTCCCGTGTGTCCCATTCACTGCCATGTCCTCTGCGTTTCACACAGCACCCGACGCAGCCCAGACACTTGACGAGGACCCCTGAAACAGGGCTGCCTCATCCAGTCTTAACAAAAGCAGGATGAACCGAGCCAAAAAAGCACCTCTAGTTCAAAGGGCAGGTCCGCATGCTAAGCTCTGTACCACACAGTCGCCCGGGTATTTTGCCAGGTCTAATCAAGGGCCGCCAGGGCTGTACGTGTGAATGAAACCGGACTCCGGGGCCTGTTAGCGGCCTGAGGCTAACGGTCCGCCCGGGGGCTCCTCCGGGCAAGATGTGGCCCCGGTAACGGGCCAAGGCCCCGGCTCTGGGTGCCAGCCTCCCACCGGCACCGCCGCCTAAACAGAGACGAGGCCCCTGTCCCCAAACTTCCACGTGCAAAATGCTTCTGGCGTCTGAAACTCAAGCTGTGACTCAGAAGGTCAGGTGGGGCCCGAGCCTCTGCCCTTCTCTCAGGCGATGCTGATGCCAGCAGAGTATTTCAGGATGGTCAGAACACCCAAAGGCCCGACAACCCCCCCAGGTGGGCTGTAAAGTGGAACCCCAGCACCGCACAGACTACATCACGTGAACCCCGCGTCCCCTTCCGAGAGGGAGGGACGGAGATGCCAGAGGGCGCGCAGGGGCTGGTGGCGCGGCTCCTGCCGGTGCACATGCTCCCTGCTCTCAAGGGTTTCCTCGGCGCCGGCCTCCGACGGACCGACCCTGCAGAACACAGGTGGCCTGAAACGTGGTGTTGAAAACTCACTTTAATATTCATGGACCGGAACCACAACTTTCAGAAGAGAGTTTTAACTTTTAAAAAATCGATTTCATTAAAGATCGTTCAAAGTCATCGGACGAGACAAAGCCGGGCAGAGGGCGGGAGGGAGCTTCTCGGAAAAACCCGGTAAAGCGGTCGTTAATATGTGGAGAAACTGAAGGCTCGGGGTCCTCGTTGTGCCGTAATGTAAACGAATCTTCGGTCACCAGGGTAAGACACTGAAGGGGCTGCAGCAGGCGACAGAGAGCCTCCTTTCTCCAGAAGGCGGTGGTCTTCGACGTTGAGACCACCTGGAGACCCTCCTGGGGAACTCCTACAAAAGACGACGGCCTTCCCTCACCATGAAGCTGGGAGTTCCCAACTTGGCCCTCAGCTGCACGAAGGACACTCAAAACCGTTTCTCCGCAAGGTCCTCCACGGCAGTGACACTCGCAGTAGCAACACACAGCGGTTCGGTGCTTGTACCGTGGGGCCGGAAAGTAGGTGACGATGACGCGTGTGTACAGAGCCATAAACGAGAGGCCGGTGAGCCAGGCTGTGCCGTGAAGGGGTGGTGAAGACGGGACTCCAGCTTAAAACGCAGGTGTGCGTGGAATGCCTGAGATGTGACACACGGCAAGAGGCCACGGAGAATAAAGGAACGGAAACGACTAGAATTATGAGCACCCTTTACACCGTTCTCACCCTGGGTGCAATCTGCTTGTACCCACCCCAATCTGCTCCACCCTTCTCTTGAACAGCACAAGCAACCGGTGCCCATCACGACTCTCCCCAAGGTGAGTGGACCAGTAGGGGGCGGTCCCAGTGCGGGTCACACCGGGGGGACAGCAGAGCCCGCTCGCGGAGGCCACGGCACTGGTTCCAGCAGCCCCTGCTGGCTGTGACGGCGGCCAAGATCCAACTCGTTCAGGTCCAGTCTCCCCAGGCGCCAAGTGGGGATTAACGGTGCCTACCTCACCGGGGTTTGGTGAGAATTTCAAGTAGCGGCTGGACAGTCAATATGCAACACAATGTCCGCTGCTACCGTCACTGAGGCGGCCGGTCCGGTTGGGAAGCGGGAAGCGGGAAGCCAGCGGCACAAGCGCCCTGGCAGAGACCAGCTCTGTCTTCCAGAGACACCTGTCCAGAGACACCTCGGAGGTCCTGGCGGAAAGAAAACCTCTTCCGTGAGGCTGATTCTCCTCAAGGGCAAATCGACTCCACCGTCTGTGCCCGCAGCGCCCGGGGACGGGCTCCAGACGGCCACCAGTCCCTGTGCCCCTGCGTTGGAATCGGGGGGCTCCCTTCTGCAAACACGCGTGCCACTTTTCAAAACCGGACTTCTCCATGACAAGTGACCACTTGCTCTACAACTAGCACGTGACAGCTGACACGCTTATGTGTCGCCTGAACCACAGCTCCGTGACATGCTCTTCAGGGCCAATGCTCCCACTGTTACGATGGGAGCAAACTCAGCCCCCAGTAGCAGTGGATGTAGCCACCATGCATCACGCCGGGACAGGACCTCCAGATCTACCAATCTCTCTGGGAGTTCCCTCTCCTAAGAACACAGTCGGTGACACAGTCATAGGTCTGTGTGCGAGGAAGTCTGTCTTAGCTTTAGAAGAGCAGAAAAGGGGTGCCTTGCACAGCGGGTGGTGTGACTCTTGACCTCAGGATTCTGACTTCAAGCCACACACGGGGTGTAGAGATCACATAAAAATAAAATCTTTACTTTTTTTTTTTTTTTTTTTTTGAGAGTGTGAGTGAGCAGGGAGGGGGGCACAGGGAGAGAGAATCTTAAGCAAGTTCCATGCTCAGCGAGAGGCCCAATGCGGGGGAGCTTGATCCCATGACCCCGGGATCGTGACCTCAGCAGAAACAGATGGATGCTCAACGGACGGAGCCACCCAGGCGTCCCATAAAAATAAAGCCTCTCTGGGGGGCTCAGCTGGTTGAGCGTCCGACTCCTGATTTCGGCCCAGGTCGTGATCTCGTAGTTCACTCGGTTCACGGGATGGAGCCCCGTGTCGGGCTCTGCGCTGACGGCACAGAGCCTGCTTGGGCTCCTCTCTCTCACGCTCTCTCTACCCCTCTCACACTTGCATGTGCTCTCAAAATAAAGAAGTAAACTTAAACAAATACACAAATAAAATCCTCAAAAATAAATAAATAAGGAGCAAAAAATACATATATAAACAACAAATACCCAGCAAGGTTAGTATCTACACGTGTAAATACAGATCTACATGGTTAAATATTATGCAGTCTTTAAAAAATAACTTCAGAAAACAAAAGGCACAGGAATGCATAACTTGTCAAGGGTGCACGCACACAGACAGGCATTAAAGAAAGAAGAAAAATGTACCATAATGCTATAGTGTTTATCATCTTTGGGCGATTTTTAAAAAACATTTTTCTGTTTCCCAGTTTTTCTGCAAAGAACAGTTACTCTCAGAACTAGAAACGAGTTAGAAGCCACGAAGTCTCAGCGTAAGTTAACCTCCTACAGGACGGGGAACATGACAGGAAAACAGAAGCAGCTTCTGAAAACCAAACCCCGCAGCTCACCCCCGAAAGGCTGTCTCCTACTCTCAGAGGCGCTGAGGGGCCATGACAGGCGGGGCAGATGCTGCCAGGGGACGGGGCATGGGGGACAGACCAGGCAACACCTAAGCCAATTCCAAGGGAGGACGCGAACCCCGCGGCTGAGGCCGAACTGGAGAAGGAGCCACACCAAGCGGAGGAAGGGCCTTCCAGGCACAGGAACAGAAGTGTGGAGCCCCGAGGCAGAAAGGCCTTCGCGCCTGAAGCTTCGTAACGCCAAGGGGCAGCAGGGCCGGGCCCTCGGGGACAGGCGTGAGTTAGTTCCACAGGCTCTACACATCGAGTCACTGATTTCCAGTCTATCTTCCAAGCAACTCACCTCCACACCGGAAAGAATACCATCTGCTAAATACTCCTAACTCAATGGGAAAAAATACATAAAATCAAAAAGCAAAGCGATTTGTAAGCATTTTACTAAAATAGTAATTATGCGTCTCTCAAAACCAGAAAAAGAAAGTAGATAGTTTAATAGTGAAAGCTATTTGCTGACTTAGGCCAAGTGAAAGCCAATGCTAACCAGAAACTGTTTTCCACATAAAAACGTTCCTTTTTAAAATGTCTTACCCTGCAGCTGTACTCATTAAAAATGAGAGAGAGAAAAAAGATGACTGCTCAAAATCTCAGTGAAAGGTACCAAACCAAGCCCTCGGCTAGAGGGGTCCCGGCAAAGTGACCGTAAGGCCAAGTCCCGCCAGCAGCCTGCAGAGCAGGCCAGCCTCTAACAGCCCGCCCAGCCCTCGCCCTGCACACCCGAGCAGCTCTTACGAATTCGGATCCCAGGGCTCCCACCGCAGGCCAATGAACTAGAACCTGAGGGGGCGGGTCAGGTACGAACGGCTCCTGGCATCCGGAAGCCCCGCCAGGGAGGCTCTGCAGTGCAGACTCAGCCTGGGTCCCAAGTCAAGAGCCCCAGCTGCTAAAGATGGGATCTCCAGCCACACGCACCTGCACAGCAGGTTAAAGTAGTGCCGGATCCGCACCCTCGGCGGCAGCTAGGACCCAGACAGTGGCTCCAATGGAGCCTGTCACACTGCAGGTGCTCAACAAACAGCACAACTCTGTGCAGGCGTGGCACCAGGGCTTCCGTCTGAACGGCCACACCCCCGGCCTCCTAGTCTGACTGCACCTGAAACGCAGTGCCAGCAGGCTTGGTGTCTTCTCCAGGGAACAGGCGGCAAACCCAAGGTGCGGGAGGGGAGGGAAAGAACTCAGCGGTCGCTGGAGAAAGGCGCGAAGCTAGCAGAAGGAGCAACAGGCGACCGACCTCAAGGGAGCACACAGACCCGCTTTTACAAGCAGGAGTTTAAAGGGCACGCCCGCACGGGAACACCCAATCTTCATAAACTCCAAGGCAACACCGCATGGGAATCTAAAGCAATGCGTTCGGGAAGACAGCACCCCCCCACTTCTGGAAAAACTTAAGTCGTGTGACCTGTGTGGGATCGAAAACGGGGAGCAGCGGTCGTCGTCCCCCCCCCCCCTTGTGTGCACTCGGCTGCCTCCGGAAGGGCGACAGGTGAGGCACCCACCGCAGGCTGTGCCTTCAGACTTCTCACATCAGGTGCATCCTACACACGCTACGGTTACTGTGCATGTATGTTTGGGCCAGAACGATGCTTAAATATTGGGGTTTTCTCTGAGAAACCGTCTCAGTGTCTGACAGTAACAAGTAAGCTGTGGTACAAGGACCATTTTGGTTCCCAATATAACATTCACCTGCTGAGATGAACCGTTCAGAGCGGTCAGCACGTTAAAACGGTTGCTTGATGACCCCCGGGAGATACCGGCCACGGCAGGAGTTAGGTTACAGAGCATGCAGGCGTCCAGGACGGGAAAGGACAAGCACTGAAACAAGCTGGAAATGAGAAGAAGCATCTGGATGAGAAGAAGAGTGTATCAAAGGTCCACAAGGTGTCGGTAAAACACGCCCTTGGGTTTTATTTCTATAGAAGCCACAAATTCCATTTAATGAGTCTTGACTGGATGCCTGTTAACAGCAAGACAGAGGTGCTCAGAGAGTCAGAGACCAGACCCCTATGGTTAGCCATGCAGGGAAAGGTCAGGCCAGAAGGGGCTCAACTGGATTGAACAGAAAAGACACAGAGGCCAAGAAATTCCAGACTGACCTCCTACAACAGATACAACAGATCCTCCATCAACAGGTAAATGGTATCTGTCCCTAGGAGCCGCTTGACGACGGTGGGGGGGGGGGGGGGGGGGTGCAGAGCTCCAGATGCCCAGGGCGCCTGGCTCTGTTCCTCAGCACCCACTCGGGGCCAGGATGCCTCATGATCACCCCACTTAACGTTCTCAAACGACCCTCGTATCTCATCATATCATCGGTTTCTCCTCCGCACAGAACCTCATTCTTTGTAAGGACCAATGTCACCATTACTGTAAAACCCTCCTTCCCAGCCACACCTCCTTAGAGAGAATCAATCCTCCCTGCACTACGTGGCCCACATTTACCACAACATTTGGTTCTACGTTCAGTAATGACGGAGTATTTGGACCAACCTTCTTGCCGAGAACCATAACTCCGAACAAAGTATAAAAACCAATAAACTGAACACGACCAAAAGAAACTAAAGAAAGGTCTACACTTAGAAAATGGGATTGGTACCAGGTGTGCTTCATGACCCCTGGGCTCAGTCCTCATCAGAAAAAGCAGCAGCCACAGCTCAGACAGCACTCCTCAGTCCTACCACCTTGACGAGCCTGAGATCTGGTAAAATATGACAGCGCTGAGTGAGGGGGAAGACTGTGACAGAAGAGTGTCCGAGAAGGGGACACGTCTAGTCCTGCATATAAATTCTGCCCACACCTCTGCGTGAGCCCTGAATTAGGCACGCAGGCCCCAAGGAGCCAAGCTAAGACCAGACAACCAGAGGTTGGGGCTGCTGGCCAACAAAGGAAGAGAGTTCTGGGGTTTGGGTCCGGCCAAATGTAGTGCCTATTAAAACAAACACAACAACAACACGATACTCTGCAGGAGGACCAAGCAAAACCCAGAGCTGGTACAGGGTCTCACTTGCAAAACCCAAGGGGCAATCTGTAAGCACGAGACACGTAAAGAAACAAGAACAAGATCCAATACAAAGAGAAAAAGGAGGCCATGCCCAAGAGGAATCACACGCTGGAATCAGAGCCAAGAAGCATTAAGTGGCAGTTGTTACAAGGCTCAGAACATAAAAGAAAATGTATGTGGCATAAGAACCAAAGAATATCTCAGGAGAGAAATGGAAACTCTTAAAATATGAAAATTCAGGCAGCAACTAAGGTGTCCCACAGGAGGTGAATGCATCAACTGTGTGCACCACACGATGGAATATTACTCAGCAATAAAAAGAGCTGTCAAGTCATGAAAAGGCATGAAGGAAAATGAAATGTTATCTGAAAGTCTACATACAGTGTGACTCCAGCCAGATGACATTCTGAAAAAGGCAAAGCTATGGACGCAGGGAAAGACGAGGGGCTGGAGGCAGGGAGGTGCGCAGGCAGAGCCCGGAGGGCTGTCAGGGACAGTGAGACCGCTCTGTGCGATGTCATGGTGGACACCCGTCCTTATGCGCTTGTCCAAGCCATAACCTGTACAACACCAAGAAGGAGCCTTGATGTAAACCGCTGACTTCGGGTGATTACAATATTCAAGTTTTCTGCGAACCTAAAACTGCTCTAAAAAAATTAAGACTTAAAATCATAAAAAAGAATCCAAGTAGAAATTCTAAAATAAAAAAAAATGCTATTTCTGAATTTAAAAATCCATTAGATGAGCTTGGGGCACTTTGTGGCTCTGACCCTTGATTTCAGCTCAGGTCACAATCTCACAGTTCGTGGGTTCAAGCCCCACATTGGGCTCTGTGTTGGCAGCATGGAGCCTGCTTGGGATTCTCCCTTTCCCTCTCTCTCTCAAATAAATAAACTTTAAAAAATCTATTGGATGAGCTTTACAGCAGTTTGGAATTAACAGAAGACTTGCAGAATTTCAAGACGGATCAACTGAAAGTGTCCAGCCCGAAACACAGAGAGAGAAAAAGACTGGAAAAGAAAAGAAAAGTTTCTAACACCTGTGGAATAGGAGACTTAACGTACCTACAGTTGGAGTCCCAAAAGGGATACTGAGATACCGAGACACAAAAAACTATGGAGAAATTATGACTGACGATTTCCCAAATTTAGTAAAAGGCATGAATTTACAGCTCCAAGAAGTTCAGAGAGCACCGAACAAGCTAAACTGAAGAGGGCAACGCTGGGCTGCCCCCCATACTGCACAGGCCTCCCCTTCCTTAAATGCTGGAGCGAGACGGTCAGCAGGGACTCCTACATCTGGTGACGGGTCCCTGCAGTAACACAGGCAGAAGCAAGACACTCTTGCAGGCACGAAAGCTAAGGAAATTTCGAACGTGCAGACCCAGACTCCAGAAAATGCTGAAGGAATTTTCCAGACTGAAGGGACACGATAACAAGCAGGCTTTTTTTTTTTTTTTAATGTTAATTTACTTTTGAGAGAGAGAGAGAGAGAGAGAGCGCACGCGAGCGAGCAGGGGAGGGGCAGAGAGAGAGGGAGACAGAATCCGAAGCAGGCTCCAGACTCTAAGCTGTCAGCACAGAGTCCAACGTGGGGCTCAAAGTCGGGATGGTGAGATCATGACCTGAGCCGCAGTCGGACGCTTCACCGACAGACACGCAGGCGCCCCCAAGCCGGCTCTGTAGTGAGTAATGAAAAGCACTGGAAAGAGCAAATATGTGGGCAAACATAAAATGACATTTTCTTCTTAATTTTTAAAAACACATCGTATTAAAGCAAAAAGTGGTCTCACGTTGCGGGGTTTACAGCTAGTGCAGAGGTAACACACAGGACAACCACGGCACGAAGGGCGGAGAAGGTGACTGGCTGCCATACGAGAGCGCGACCCCGACATCTGGGCAAGCGGGCGGCACCCACTCCAGTGCAGCACCCTGCCCAGGGTGTTCCCTGGACCCACCACCGCAGATAATGCCACAAGGCTCACCGGGGGCTCAAACGGAACTCTGACGAAGGTTTAGCACAGGCGACACCAACCAGGACCGGGGGAAACAGATTTAAAGGTGGGAGGCGGGGAGGAGGAGGGGGAGGCTGGGGGGTGCCGAAGGGGACAAGTGACCACAAGAGGCGGTGACGGGAACTCCTATACCTCAACAGGTATGCGCTACAGAGCTTCCCACGTTTACCGAAACGCTGACAGGGTGCCTTCCGCGCCTTTCTCCAGATGAAGTTCTCCCGTGAGCAGGTGGACGCAGGGCCCTGCGTGTACAGCGGTGAACTGGTGGCGCCACCAAGGCCGCGGAGAGCCGCGGCCGACACCCGCAGGGGCCGGGACAGCCCCCCCTTCCCCCCGCCAACACCACACAATCTTCCGCTTTTCCCCCTGACTTTTAATAATAAAGTAAGGCCGTTCTAAAATATAATTTTGGCTTCACGTAATAAAAATAGCCCCTTATGTCCTCTTTGGCAAATTACTTACACTTAACCTGTTTGCGTCTGTTTTGTCACCGCTGAAACGGGGACAGTGGCGGAGCAGTCACGAGGGCTAAGTGAACAGGTTCGGGGCGCCTGGAGCAGTGCCTGCACACGACAAGTGGCATTCCCTCCCACCACCTGCTCCGTCCGCCGTCTCCGTATTGAGAATTCAGCAAGAAGGTCATTTGACCGGTAAACCAGCCTCCTCGCCACCAACACGAACGCGTAACAGGTCACGGGCCTCATGCCTTCGTGAGCTCGAACAACCGCCTCCAAGGGTGCCCTCCGGCGAGCAAAGGTGCCCTGCAGGGACGAGCCCGCCGGGGGCGGGGGGGGGGGGGGGGAGGGGTGGCTGCGGGGCCAAGAGACCCCAGACCACAGCCCGGATCTCACGCCGCACGGCAGGGCACGCGACTCCAGCCCGGTGCCTACGACGGGGCTCGTGACTCTGTTAGCGCGGCACAGCCGGGCTGTCAGCAGTGCCCCCAAGACTCCACATCCTGTTGAAATGCCCAAAAGACATGGGAGAAGGGATCCCCTTCCCCATCAATTAATTCTCCTCCTTTTACAAAGTTATTTTTTTCTCGTCTAGACTAAGTTTCCAGAAGTTCCTACATATACATGCTTTAATTAGATTCACTGTGAATCAGTATGAAACCTGAGGATACATTTCTTTCCAGTAAGTCTACTGAAGCTTTTATATAAAAGTCCCAAATAATTAAGACAACGACTCTATAACGCTCCCTCCTAATGAATCTGATGTCAATGTTTAAAGTATAGAAAATGCAAACGAAACTTTAATTGGCAAGACGAACGGTTATTAGTTTATCGCCATTCTACACCAAACAAAAACAGCGGGGCTCTCCGCGATTTACACTTTTGTAAACAGCAGCCTTGCAAAGCTCCCACCACCACTCTGACACGAGACTCACAGGAGGCAGGTCTACACAGCACCAACAAGCGCTCAGCAGACTGATCCATACACCTGGCTCTGTCCTGGGGTAGTATCACCCAAACTACCATGTGCAGAGAGGTGCTCCCATTGGAGGCATTCGCGTGCCAGCTTTTGAAGAATAAAGTAGAACGCCGACGTTAAAATCCACTAGAAACCTACAGCTACGTGACGTATGAGAGAAACAACCAATGAACAAAAGCAACCAAGGAAGAGTATGATTTGGTAACAGGTGTCACTGACAGGACCACAGAAAAGCACTAAGGAAAAAACATTTTCACTAGGGTGGCTTTTTTTTTTTTTAATGTTTATTTTTGAGAGAGAGAAATCAAGAAGCACAAGTGGGAGAGGAGCAGAGGGGGGGAGAGAGGGCGGGGGAGGGGAATTCAAAGCAAGCTCCATCCAGGCTATGAGCTGTCAGCACAGAGCCTGAAGCGGGGCTCAAACCCAAGAACCACGAGATCATGACCTGAGCTGAAGTCAGACGCTTGACTGACTGCGCCAGGCACCCCATCTTTTTTTGTTTAATGTTTATTTTTGAAAGGGGAGAGCACAGAGAGAGGGAGACAGAGAATCCAAAGCAGGCTTTGCGCTGTCGGTGCAGAACCTGATGTGTGGCTCGAACCCACGAACCACAAGATCATGACCTGAGCTGAAGTCAGACGCTTAACCGACTGAGCCACCCAGCGGCCCCTAGGGTGAGCTTTCATCAACATCCAACACCTCCCTCCCACTCAGATTTCACAGATGCTCAGGACACAGCCCCTGTGGGGTGGCAGGGACCACAAGGTTCTGGACTGAAAGAGACGGTCTCTGCCCTCCAATAAGTCAAAGTCTGGTGATGGAAATTTAAAGAAACACACTTTAATATAGTAAAAGATATAGGACAGAAGGAAGCCATAGGCGGCTTGTAAGTGTAAGCCAAGAACTGGGGGCTGGGGAGTCCCAGGTGCCAGGTGTCCTGTCTGAGAGGTCAGTACCTACGAAGGTTCAGGGGAAAGAGGGATTGCAGTAAACATAAGGAACCTCGAGTGTAGACAGAGGTGAGTACAGACAGGCAGTAGGCAGATCACAAACGCTGACGCACGCCATGCTAAGACCTGCACGCCAGAGAATAACAATCCTTCCGGCATCTCACCATGGCGCCTGTTGTTAGAGGCTGAGAGTGGGGTCAGGGGGACAGGTTGTCACAGTAGACGAGACCCAGTCAGTGGGATGGGTTGTCACAGCAGAGTAGACCCAGGTCACGGAGATGGGTTGCCATAGATTAGACCCCGGCCAAGGTGAGAAGTTAGACATGTCACTGTGATTTCTAGGAAAAGTTACGGTACCAAAGTTTCAGGATAATTTAATTAAAAAACAAAATAAAACAGCTACGAGTTATTTCTTGCAGACTTTAAACAGTGACATCAGCTTAATTCTAAAGGGAGATCATCACTCACTTGCGTGCCAGCATGCCATCTTGACTCAGGGGAGGGAGAGGAGCTACACGAGGCTAGGGGTTGTGCTTGATCCCTGAAGACTATTTTAATCTATGCCCGGGCTCCCTGGCAAATGGCCCCAAATCTAAGTGCGCCTGCACAGAAGTGTGCCATAGATGGGACCATCGTGTCAAGTGCGGCGGGAAGAAAGAGAGGGAGAGGGACAGACAGGCAGGGCAAACACTGACTCGGACGGCAGTGTCAACAGAGCAGAAACCCACGAGGATGCTGAGGACTTGGTCACTGACTGGAGGGAGACCAGAGAAGGCCAACGACAGGAGAGGCATGGACTTCTGGCTGGGGGTATCAGGACCGGGGTGAGGCAGTCAAGGACAGTTAGAGGGAGCTTACCTTTGGGCATACGGAGCTACCTGGGACCTCCAGCTGGAGCTCAGATCTAGCTGGGCATGCAGATTTTGAATTCATCGGTGAGAATACCATCATCAAAAGGGCAGGAAAGCCGAGAGACTGAAAACACTGAGAGAAGCAGGAAGAAGGGAGTGCACTGAGAGAATGAATGGAGGCGGAGATTCTCAGCAGGATGCTCAGCCAGTCAGCCAGCCCAGGAGCCTTTAAGCCAGCATCCAAGGGAAGCACCTCCACAACCATATTTGCCTTAAAAAAAAAAAAAAAAAAAAAAAAAAAGGAAGCACCCTCCCCTGGAAGATAAGAAAGATAAGGACTGAAAAGCAGGCAGCGAATCCTTCAAATAAGAGGCCGTCCAGATAAAGACATCAATGAAACTGAATAAGCACAGTTTAGAAGTCACCCCACATATACATGGGGAGGGCAGCATGATGGCATCATTCAACAAATGGCACTGGGGCAACTGGGTTTTCATCTGGAAAGTATAAAACCAGCTCCGTACCTTACCCCAAATAAATTCCAGATGGCTCTGTTAAATGTAAGAGGAGAAACCGCGCGAGTTCTACCAGGAGGCACCAGAGGGAAGGCACACGGCATCACAGGCGCACGGCCGTAACCCATCGCGGGCGTGATGATGTGTACAATGCAGAAAGTATAAAGCATTTCTAATGATGACACAAAGCCCAGTCGCCACACAAGATTGATAACAAGAGCGCTAAAAAGAAACTGCATGGCAAAGTCAACAGGCAAGAAAAAAAACCCCAGGAAAACAAATACTTGCCACTTCTACTAAAGACAAAAGGACAACTTCCTTGAAACTTAAAGAGCTCCTAACAATAAAGATCAACAACTCGGCAGAAAAGGGCAAAGGATATGGAAAGCTTGCCAAAAATAAAATGCTCGTTTTTTTAAAAGTTTATTTATTTTAAGAGAGACAAAGAGGGAGCGGAGGAGGAGTGGGGGCAGGGGTGGGGGAGAGACAGGCTCTGAGCTGTCCCTGCAGAGCCTGAAGCCTGCTTCACAGTCTGTCTCCCTCTCTCTCTGCCCCTCCCCTGCTCACGCTCTGCCCAGCTCTGTCTCTCTCAAAAATAAACATTAAAAAAAAGATGTTTTTTAATGTTCCACCTCACCCACGAGGGGGCTCACCCATGAGAACAAACCCACCCCACCCTCAGAGATGCTGCCCCCCAGCCACGACCCCCGCCCCCTCTACCGCCGGGAGGTGTGCAAACAGACGCTCACACATGCCACCCAGGGTTCCAGAAGACGGACTGGGGCAGTTGCCTGCACTCACACAGAGGCACACACCCCGTGGCCTACCAGCAGTCCCGTTTCCAGGCTTCTAGCCCCCGGGTACACACGCATCCAAACATGAAAGGCCGCACACGTGTCATGTGTAGTATGTAAACGACTGGATTGTTTATAACAGTGACATGGGAACCAAATGCCCTCCCTGGGGACCCATGAAACCAGAACGAAGACGCTCCGTGGCCTGATGTGGACTGCATGTCCAGAACAGCTGCCAGGGGGAAGAAAGCAAGGCACAGACCTGTGTGCGGAGCAAGGCACCAGTTACCTACTTGTAAATACACGGCAAGTTCCTCTGGAAGTTTCTACAAGGAACGAAGAGAGAGACAGAATGGATACTAGGAAAAAGGTAAGAAATCTCGTTTTTTTTACGTGCGAAATAACAAGTATCAATACGCAGGTAAAGGAGAGAAGGCGGCCCACACCTCGAAATGTCCTGTGTGTCCTTCTCCCATGTGTGGGGGAGGAGAGAGATGTTTCACTTTTGTCTTTTCAGTTTGCACCTCTGGTTTTGTGTTCTATTTAAATTTTTTTAACAGTTTATGGAGTTCCCTTTAATAAAAATAGATTTCGCCAAAAAGGATGGAGGCAAAAGCCAGGTTCCAGGAGGCCGAGGTGGCAGCGGAAGGTGAGCTGGCTCCAGTCTGTATCGTCTGGGGGGCCGGGCAAGGTGCAGCACCTGGGGGAAGATCCTGTCTGTAGATGTGCGCATAGGAGGTTTCAGAAAAACGTGCGTGTGTTTACAAGTGTGTTAAAACGTCAGAAGGATACACAGCAAGTCGTTAAAAACGGACACTCCCGGCAAGGAGGAACGAGGTTGGCTGCGGGAGGACTTGCTAACGAAGGGACAGACAGTGGACAACGTGGAAGGAAGGGGTTTTGCTGTTTCCAAGACAGGTAAGAGGCCCATGACAACACTGATGTGCCGAGTGGAGAAACAGAGGAGGTCAAAGACCGAGGCGGGGGACTTGGGGGGAAGTGGGAAGGGCAGGAAAGGACAAAGTTCAGACACCTGAGCTAACACCCTCCCGGACGAAACAGAAAGATGTGACCACAGCAGAGACTGAGGGACGAGCCCGTGAGAGGGCCTGTGACGGAGAGAGGCGCTCTGCCTCAGGACCCGAAGGAAAAGTAAGGAACGGTAAGGGCGCACACGAGACATTTTGGGGGCTCGTGATTTTTCTCTGCACCCGAGACACCCACCTGAAACCCCAAACACGCTTACAGGCGAGATGCTTAGTCCGAAGGGTCTCTGACACCCGAGTGCCCCCCCCCCCTCGTTTAGAGCCAGGGCCACAGGCCTGCGCTTCTCCTGGGGGCCGCACTGGCAGGCCGAGGCCCACCCCGTACGGCCTGATCACAGATCGGAGCGGCTGCCAGAGCATCAATCATAGGAAAGACATTCGGTCTGCCTTTGTCTTCACTCTAGACCACCTCAGGCCTTGTAACTCAGAACAAAACAAACTGCTTGAGAATTAGCCTATTTTATACCATCCATTCAAGAGAGTGGCTGAATCAACTCCAGCCGTAATAAAAAAAAGAACTAACCTATTTTATGAAGCTCTTGATTACGCTTTTTCACTGTGACAGGAAGTAGCTCTGCGACACGACGGGTCTCTCCACGCACAAGACCTCGTGGGGACTGGGGGGGAGTCGCCCTTGCTGTCTGCACTGCCTGCAGCAGGCTGGCGTCGGGAATCAGAAACCCTCGACGATCTGTAAACTCGTCAGGCGGCTCGTAAACTAATGAGAGAACTGGTGTCCTGAAAGGTGGTTTCTCAAAAAAAGAGAAACGTCCCAAGGATCTTTCTTCTGAAAGGTAATCCATCCAAGGCAGAAAAACAATACTCAAATAAACTATTCTCCCGAGACATCAGAGAAATTTTGAGTTACAGTCTCTGGGAGGTCGGCAGCCACCAATTTAACAAACAAACAAAAACGTACCTTCTACTAGCTTGCCTTTAAAAATGTAAGACTCCTACGACCTGCTTGGTAGGAAAAAAATAGATTAATCCAAAACGTCCTCAGTCCAAAAGGAGGGGGGATGAAATACGCAGGACTGAAGAGAAAATCAGAAATGGGTAAAATGAGGCCCAAGTAACCAGTGAACTTCCAAAACCGCAGAAATAAGGCAAATGCCGACGAGTGCCTGTAACCGTGCTGTAGCGCACGTAAGTACCTCCACATTACTCATTACAAACGCAAACCAAACTCCACACCAACTACAGCGGCAGCACTAAGGTTTGTGGAGCTGGACGCAGGGAGCATGAACTTGTGCACATGACAGTTGACAGTCAACAGCCCCGACGTGGGGCGGGGAGCGGTCGAAGGACAGTAACCAAAGGCCCCGCGGTTCGGGTCACCCTACCGCACAACGGCGGGACCACGGCAGCTCCGAGCAGATGTGGTCGGATGCGCGTTTTCAGTGAGTAACTACACCACCGCCACAAAGTAAAGCTGCCTCCCAGGATGTCTCGATGACCGTCGCGTGCGCCTCACTGGAAAAAGAAGGCAGTCCTCGGGCCTCTGAGAGCTGGCCAAACACGAAGTAACAGACGAAGCGGTGCAGGCGGCCAGACTGAGCTCAGATGCGGGGCTCAGGCCCCCATCAGCGCCCAGAGCCAAGTGCAGAACTGGAGCCACCGCTGTGCCTTCCGGTCACGGCTCCTCCTTAACATCGGGGATAAGAGCAGCTGCTCTGGACAGACTCACTCCCTTCCCGTGGAATGCCAGATCCTCTACGGCGGGCAGAGCGTCAGGTTAGAGGGACCGGAGGCGGCCACTCACACCTCACAAGGTAACCGGGGCACCAACTACCCATGCTCCAGCTCTGAACTACAACGATTTTCAGCAGCTTAGGGAAGCGATGAAACACAGCCAGCTGGTGCCTGCCTGAGGCGAGACGTTACGAGCAGTATTCGCGTGCAGCCGGTGTCCACCGGGCCTCCCCTAGCGCTCTTGGGTGCAAACCCCAGGACACACACCCGAAGGAAGACCACCACCGCACTCCCGCACCGAGCACGCCGACAAGGCTCGGCACCCGCTGGAAATCTCAACGTCACGCAAGTCGTCCGGCTGTGATCTTCGCCAGGAGGATTCCGAAACACCAGGGCGGGGAGGCAGCTTTCCCCCGCCCGGTCCGGCTAGAGGGGAGGCTTCCGCCGGCTCTGGACCACCACATTGGCCCGACAGCACCGGGCCCGGGGCTCGGGGCAGTGGGTTCTCAGCCACCTTCAACAGCGGCTCCCAAGAGGGGTGCCTAGCACCCACCGGGCGGGCTCGGATGGAGACAGCGAGGTCCCTCGGGACAGCCACACGTGGACAGTGCTTCAGAGACGACTCGTGAAGCGTCAGGTGTAAGGGATTAAAACAAGAGCCTATTAGCCCCGAGGAAACAAAATCTCAGAATGAGCACGTGCAACCATCCAAGTGCCCATCAACCGATGAGCAGATAAACAAAACGGGTCTATCCACAAACGGATAGTATTCAACCCTGAAAAAGCAGTGAGGCACGGACACATGCTTCAACAGGAATAAACTCTGAGAAGTGGTGCTAAGTGAAGGAGGCCCGCCACAGAAGGCCACACATTGGAGGACTGTGTTCGTACGACACGGCCGGGACAAGCACAGGCCGCCCAAGCAGAGGAGCAGGAGCAGGAGCAGGAGCAGGAGCAGGAGCAGGTGGGGTGGGGGGGGGCAGGGACTGCCGACAAAGGTGCGGGGCTCCTTCGGGAGGTGATGAAACCGTTCCGGAAGCAGAGAGCGGCAATGGGTGCACGACTGCGTAAGTGTATTAAAAACTATTCTTAAGCGTACACTTCGAGGCAGTGACGTTGTATGATTTTTAAATTAAATCTCAAAAAGCTGTTACTTGAAAAAATAAGCATATACCATAACACATTATCATTTTATGTAAAGGAAAGACTGCGAAGGGTAAAATTAAACTTTTCCCACAACCATGGCTTCACACTTAAACAGGAAGAGAGCGGGAGTCCCGCCGACCCCCAGCACCAGCTCAGGAGGAACCGCAGACCAGCACCCCCATGGCACCCGTCAGCCACTGGGCACGCAAAGCTACCGCAGTCTGCCGCCGGCTTTGCCCTTCCTTCCCGAATGTGAACATGTCGATTTTACCTCACTCACACTCTTAAGCGCCTTCTGCTTGTCCTCCGAGCAGTGAGGGCTGTTCAACAACACGGTGACTGTATCAGAAGACATACTTATAAAAACTGCTACTTTACAGAAGGTAAAGAAAAAACCAAACCCACGTCTTTCTTTCGAAAGAGTTCAGAGCAAAATACAACCGCTGACAAAAGAAAGGCAGGTGGGGCCTTACCAGGGCTGCTTTCCCGGGATGACAGAAAATGTTAGATTCAGACACCCCAAGAAGGCAAAACGCTCAAATGTTCCATTTCACCACAGAGGCCGACTCCAAGCAGCAAGGGGTGCCTCGGGCCTTAACTTTAACAGAAAGTTAGATGAACGTGCTTGAAATTAGTTTAGCAGTGACACAGGGGAGGTGGGGAAAACGAGGCACCGTGGTTGTTCTGAAATGTGAAAGCCACAGCCCTAAGGTTACTCACCATAACCTCATTATTGATCAATTTCCCATGGATCAAAGCTCCAAGCAACTACTTAAAAATAATTTAGAAAACATGAACTCAAACTCAAACTCAAACTCAAACTTGGGGCGCCTGGGTGGCTCAGGGGGTTAAGGGTCTGACTCTTAATTTTGGCTCAGGCCACGATCTCATGGTTCATGAGTTCAAGCCGTGCACTGAGACCTGCGCTGACAGTGCAGAGCCTGCTTGGATTCTCTCTCAAAATAAATAAACGTTAAAAACAAAACAAAACACAAGACAGAAGTATTTCACTCCACAGCAGCGTGCCTGGCTTAAGTCTGCACTCCCTGCACATGCTGTGGGCACGTCAAGTGTGACCTCACGTAGCCCCCCGACAAGCCCGGGAGGCAGGTAAGCTACCTCTACTCCAGCAGGGAAACACCAGGAGGAGGGAGGGTTCTGGCCAAGGTCACACAGCTGGCCAGCTGGCCGTGTGTGGGCAGGGGTGGGGGCGGACTAGCCCTTCATGTCATCAGAGGAGTTTCTCACCAGACAGAAAGGCTCTCTTCGAGAGCGTATTTTCATTCCAGGGCTAGCGCCTGCCCCACCAAAACCATCATCGCCATCTTCCGCTTCTGACAAGTGATGAGTCTGCACACACAAAAGAATCCCCTTCAAGAGCTGAATACGCCTGGACAAACAGCCCCAGACGCTGGCGCACCGCACCCAAAGAGAAGGCAACAGCATGTGGAACTGACCGCAAGGGACTGAAATCCCACAAACGGGTGACATGCCCCTGGCACCCCAAGAGCCTACCGAGCCCCCTACGGACGACCACAGCGCTTTCCCTTTGTTGTAGCTGAAACACCGTTTTCCTGCCCAGTGCACATCATGCGATTCAGAGTCACTTGAACACACATTTAGGAAAAAAACCACAGCCTCAGATCAACGCCACCAAAAACAGATAAGACTTAGATTAAAGCCAACGGAGGCACCACAACCACATCTTAGAGAAAAACACGGAAGAAAAATAAGCCACAATCCGGGTTGGAGAGACAGCTGAACACCACCACCAGCAGAGCAGAGAGCACAGGAGTGTCAGGTGGAAACAGCTCAGACCCCGTGCAGAGGGCACCGGGCAGCACTCGAGCCGACAGCAACCTCTCCAGGGAGAGGCCCAGGGTGATAGCCACACACGCCACCCTGGGTCACAGAGAAACCCTTCCTCTCTCTGCACCGCTTTGGCACTGGGTCCCAGGGGGCTGGGAAAAAGGAGCTGGAGCCCCGAACGCTTGGTGTTTACATAGTTTTGAAACATGTAGAGGAAAGTTCACGTTTCTGAGGGAATGACCACGATGCCCTTCCTGCTTAGCTCGGAGACGGAGACGTTAACCTCACATTCCTTAGGAGACCAACACCCTGGGACTCGGGCAGATCTGCCCCGACAAAGGCAGGCGGACCTCCAGGAAACAGCCGGCTCGCAGGCGTCCGAGGCCCCGCGGGACAGCCCCCACCCCACCGGGGAAAGGACACCTAGGCCGCAGGGACTCCCCGCAGCGCGCCCATCTCCCCCTCGACCGCGGCTTCCTTTCCTGCTAATAAACACCAGATTTTGGAGAAACCAAGGCGACACAAGGTATAACTCCTGTCGCCCAAGGGAACGATGAAGGGGACAAAAGCGTTCTCGCGTGTCCAGCCGCAGACGCGAGAGAAAGGCACAAAGGGGCCGCGAACTCCGACTGCACACGCCGGCCCGCAACCCAGGGGGCTCCCCGGCGACCTCTGCGCAGCGCCAGGCGGGTGCGACCGCCCACGAGGGGCCCTGGGGGAGGGGGGTACTGGGGGTGGGGAGAGGCTGAGGGCGCGCACCTTGTGGCAGGCCGGGCAGGTGGGCAGCGCGCTCTTGCCGCCGTGGCCCCCGCCGCCGCCACCGCCGCCGCCGCCGCCGCCGCTCAGGCTGCTCTGGATCTGCGTGAGCTCCTGGCGCAGCACCTGCTTCTGGTGGAAGCTGAAGGCCGGGTGGTTGGAGGCCATGGTGAAGAGCAGCAGGAACTCATCGCCCGTGCGGCCCTCGTTGAGCTGCAGCCCGTAGTTGTGGATGATGGAGTCGATGTGCGTGAGCGTGCGGTACAGCACGCCCGCCGCCTCGCGCTGCTCCGAGCCCAGCAGCGCCAGCGACACCAGGAGCTTGCTGCGCACCACCTCGTCCGTCAGGTTGGTGAGGCTGCCCAGGTCGGCCGGGTTGTTGGCCTTGATCTCCGAGTCGCGCAGCGAGTGGTAGTCCTTGCGGGCCAGGTCCTCGAGGCACGAGCCGAGGAAGCGCAGCTCGAGCGGGATGCACAGGTCCAGCAGGCCGCACAGGAACTCCACGCGCTGCGGCGACGGCAGCTCCGAGAACCAGCGGTACACGCCGTCCCTCTGCAGCGGGCAGCGCTTCTCCACCATGCTGCCGCCCGCGCCGCGCCGCGCCCCGGGGCCGGGGGCCGCCGGCCGGGGCCGGGGGCGCGGGCGGGCGCGGGCGGGGGGCGCGGGGGCCCGGGGCGCGCCGGGGCCGGGGGCGCGCGGACCGGGGCCGGGCGAGGGCGGGCGGGCGCCGCGGGCCGCGCCGGGGCCGGGGGCGCGCGGCGCGGGCGGGACCCCCGCCAGGGGCCGGCGGGAGGGCGCGCGCGAGGCGCCGGGGGGGCCCGGGGCGGCCGGGGCGGCCGGGGGCGGCGAGCGGCCGCGGGCCCCCCGCTCACGGGCGGGCTCCTGGCCCGCGCCCGTCCCCAGCGGCGGCCGGTGCGCGGCGGCGGCGGCGGCCGCTCCTCGTCGTCGTCGTCGTCGTCGTCGCCCGGGAGGCGGCCGCCCCCATCTCCCCCCGCGCCGCAGGGTCTGTCACTGCGGGCCGCCCCCCGCCGGAGCCGCCCGGGCCATGCCTCCTCCTTCTTCTCCTCCTCCGCCTCCTCCTTCTCCGCCGCCGCCGCCGCCGCCGCCGCCGCGCCTGGGCCGGCCGGCCGTTGCCGGGTCGGAGGCCGCGGGCGGCGGGCGGGAGGGCGGGCGCGTCGGGAGCGGCGGGCGGGCGCGGGGCGCGCAGGGACTCGCGGGCGCAGCGGCAGCGGCGGCGGAGGGATCTGCGCCGGCACTCGCTCGGCCTCGCGCTTCGGCCTCCCCGGTCCGCGGACGGATCCGGGCCGAGCGCGGCCGCGTTCGCTGCTGACGGGCGCCGGGACGAGGCGCAAGTGGGCGGGGTGGCCGCCTCTCGCGACAGCCGCGCCGGCCAGGCCCGCCCCTCGCGCTGATTGGCTCGGGCTGCCCCTTCTCGGCCCGTGATTGTTCCGGGTCCCCAATCCGATTAGCCCCCGCCCCGTCCACGCCTCCCCGGGGCTGTCGATCACGCTGGAGCCGCCCCGTCCCGCCCCGCGGCGACCGGAGGGGCGGCGCGGCGGAAAACCCGGGGCGGATTCCCGGTCGCTTTTGTTCCCGCAGATCAGCGCGCAGTATTGTTTGAGGTGAAAGCCGGGCGTCCGACCTTCCCGCTTGACTCCCGGGCGTCGCCGTAGGGACGAAGAGAGTATCTCCGAAAAGCTGCTGGAGCGGGGGCTCCGGAGACCCGAGCCGTGCCGCGGTTTTCCCTCAGCGAGGCTGTGTGACCTTGGCCGAGTCGCTTGGCCTCTCTGAGCCCTGGGCGCCTCCTTGGAAACCGAGGGTAACCCTCACCGCCCCGGGGAGCGGGAGGGGGCTCGCGAGAAGGTCGCGAGCTCGCAGACGGCCTGCGCCCGCCCGTGCGAGCCGGCCGGCCCGCCTTGGGGCGAGAAGGGAGCCGCTCTGTCCGCAGACCTCGCCAGATGCGGCCATTGTTAAGTCAGCCGGCTGTCAGCGCGCGAGGACCCCGGGGCACGAGCAACGCCCCCTCCCCGCCTGGCCTGTGCGCGGCCCCCACCGCAGGTGGAGGGGAGGCCGGGGCACCCGACCCCCGTGAGTCCTACAGCGGCAGGCCCGGCCCCGCAGCAGTGGTCCATTCTCCCTGCCCTTCCCCTTGGAAGTGGGGCCGTCTTTCGACTTCTGGCGACCTACGACTCATCCGTGTGTGCCAGGCTCTGAGGCCCTGCCCTGCCCGCCCTGTGGAGCCTACACCCTGGTTCTGGGCAGCACACAAGAGCAAGGCACTGAATAAATGCACGCATTTCTGCAGGACGTGGTCCAAGGTGCTGGAAACTTCCTAGCAAGACATTCGCCAGCCTTGGGACCTCAAGGCTGAACAGACTTTGCAGAGCCACTCGAGGGAGAGAAGGAAAATGTGCTTCCCACTCCCTGACCCCTCTCCACGCCTGGGGCAAAATTTCCCAGAGCCACCACGGTGTTCTTGGTCAGTGAAGGGAGGAGCAGGCACCCAGGTGGCAGTCCCAGGCAGTTGAAAATCCACATAGGCAGGAGGGGTGAGGCTAGTCCCTGCTGGGTCTCCCTGCCTCACTTCCCCGGTACAGTCTACTGTCTACAAGTAACCACGTCAATCCTTGTTCACTCTGACCTCACCTTTTCAAGTCATTCCAGGGAAGTAGCCACATTCCAAAAGCTACGATAGGAGAAAGGAAAATAATATGGAAATCAGGGCAAGTCAACACGTTTGCCTCCTATTGGTTAATTAGGTTCCTTGGAGCAGAAAGATCTTGGGACCTTATGGCGCTGAGGTTCCTCCAGGGCAGCCCCACCAGGATGTGAAACCTCCAAGCTGTGGTGTCAAGCTGACCTTCGTTCCAGTCCCAGCTCTGGCCAGCTCTGTGACCTTGGCCCTTCACCCAACCATTCCAAGCCTCAGTTTCCTCATCTATAAAAGGAAACCAGGAATCCTGCTCCCGGCAGCTAGCAGAGATGCTAACCGGCCCTGGACAGCTGGGGAAATTGAACCACAAGTGACGATCGAGGTCCCCCAGCTCCTGACCGCCTTCTTGTCCCTTTTTTGCTCTGCCGTTTGCTGTTTAACTGGACAGCGTATGGATTAGGGTGTCCTTGTAATAGACAGAAAAGAACAAGCAGAGACTCCCGGTGGAGAAGGCCGTGTAAAGACAGAAGCAGAGATTTGGAGCCAGGGGTCGCCTGGAGTCACCAGGAGCTAGAAGAGGCAGGAAAGATCTTCGCCTGCAGTCTCTGGAGGGAGTGTAGCCGTGGGACACCTTGACTTTGGACCTCTGACTGCGGGAGAACACTTCCGTCGTGTTAAGCCCCAAGCTGTTTGCTGTGGCCACTCCAGGACAGTCTTACAAGTCTCATTTCCCCTCATCCGTACTCCAGCTCAGTTTAATCCAGCTCAGTGGATAATAAACCACTACCCTGCGGGAGCACACCCCACAAAGGGTTTGGGGGCCTCCAAGAAGAATGACACCCAGCTCCTCGACTTTAAGGAACAGACGCCTGGACTCCTGTTCTGGAAGCCGATGGCCGCTCATCTGTGGGAGCTTTCTATGAGCACACAGTTCCCTTCCCCAGGAAACAGCCAGGAGCCTCCTGGAGACTAAAGTGGACGGTGACCTGCCAGTCCCTCTGAATGCTAGAAATGCTGTCTCTTGGGGCTGGCCGTGCGGCTGTGGTTTTCTCAGCCAGCTGCTGCCCAGGGCTCCTTCCCTAAAACAGCCTCCAGCCCCAAGCTGTTTGGAGCTGGTCCCTTTCCCTGACTTCAGGTGGGACTTGAACGTTTCTCCACCTTCTACAGAGTGGAGGGCCTGAGGATCTGTGGGAGGAGGCCGGGGAGGGGAGCTCAGTGTAAGTCCAGAGGGTAGGGCGTTCCTCCACGTGATCAAAGGGGCTGTAGGTAAAAGGGAAGCAGGCCGTGTGTTCGGATGAGAAGAGATTCCCGGTACAACGCTGTGTGGGACAGCAAAACTCACTCCCAGGAGTGAACATACCTGCCACGTGCCTGACTCGGGCCAGGGACCGACAGTACAGTGGGCCCTGCCCTCGGCAGCTTGCGGTCTAGGGCCAAACAATATGTCTGTCTATGTTTTCCAAAGGACTGGAGTGGAGTATAAATTAATACTATTGTTGAGAAAGAGACAGAGAGACTTGGGATTCACCCCAAGTGCCCCAGAGAAGCGATTTTGCAATGAGGATGGGCTGTGCCTGGGATGACTTCCTGTGTCTGAAGGGATACGGAGTTGCCGCGGTCCTGGAATGCGGCTGAGGCGAGAGCTCGGCCACCTGGACTCCAAGTCCAGCCCCCGGCCCCCATGGCCCCGCTTCTCCGTTCTCTCGTAGAACCCAAGCCTAGGGGAGGAGCCTGGAGGCCATGTTGTGGTAGGAAAATGAAAACAGAGTGCAGGTCGCGAGTCCCATCAGCAGGAGAAGTCCTTGAACAGTGGGGCAGAAGTACGCACCCAGGCTCCCTCCTGGATCCGCCGCTTTACCTTCCCTTCAGGGTCTGTCGAGGGGTGTGCCTGGTCTCCAGTTGGAGACACGTGCTGATGTGCGTTTTTCCTTTATCCAAGGCCCTGTGTTTCTGACACAGAAAACAAAGGGACCCCAAACCCCTTCCGTGCAGGCCTTACGAAGTAGGTCCCTGATCTCACTGATGGCATCGTTGCTCGGTGCCTCAGCCCCTGATGGCCTCTCGTGATGGCCACAGCTCTGTGAGCCTGCTTCTGAACTGCTGTCACTGTTCACGTTTTACAGATGGAAAGGTCATCGTGGGCCCAGGGCCATGCAAGTTTGTACGCGTTGGAACCAGATTCTGACCTGAGTCAGTTGCCCAGAATCTGCCCCTCCCGGAGGAAAGCGTAAAGGTAACTTGTTTATTCGTTATTTCTGCAAACCAGAGGCTCCAGCCATTATCTGTTATCTGCCGCATGCCAGTTTTCCTTAGCCGTGGCCTCCCACAAAGTCCACCTGGAGTCGTAAACGGGCAGTTGTCCCAAACAATGCCTGGCGCTGATTCTGCACAGACACACATTTTCCTCCAGGGCAGACTTGCTTTCTTAGGTGTCTGTGGCCTTGGGCTAGGTGCCGTTGCCACGGCGGGAATTACCTGGGCTCTTCTTTGAGATAGATGGTGGTTCCTCAGCCTGACCCCGGGTACGGATCCAGACTCCCTGGGGGTGGGGTCTTGGACGCCACATTTCACCAGCTCCCGTGTGACCCTTGCGTGCACCTCGTGGAGACGTTTTGCTGTCAGGCTTCCCGTGTGCTGCTTTGGACCGAACAATAGCAACCACCAAAATAATCAGTTAAGTCCATATCACAGGCCTGCACCTTGACCGGGATCTTCCCTGTTACAGATGGGGAAGCTGAGGCACCATCCGGGGCTCGTGGGTTCTCGACAAGTCCTGAGCCTTATTTGTGTCGTATGTCTGTTCAGTTTTCACATTTGTTCGTTTCCCACACCACAATGAATTCACTGCTGCTTTTGGTTTTGTGCGTTTTCTCTTTCCACCATGGAAATTTCCAAGCATACCCAAGAGTCAGTCGACTAGTGTAGTGATTCCCTGCGTCCCTACTGCCCAGCTTCCTCAACGGTGACATTTTGCCATTCCTGGTTCATCTGTTTCCCCCACCCTGCTCTAGCACATGTACATAATTCTTCTGGACTATTTTAAAGCAAGTAAGTTATGGATTTTATATATATAAGTAATCAATAATATACATATATATTGTTTTGCCTGGTCATGAGGTAATGCATGCTCCTTGTACAGAGATTTTATCTCACTAGAAAATGATATAGAACTCACAAAGAATCTCACTTCTCAGTCATAACCAACGTCAACATTTGAAAGTACATCTTCCTAGACACTGTTGTATTCATATGTATTTATGCACACCTATTTTTACAGGAGCAGTCTACTCTCCACAAAAATAGGGCTGTTCTCCACATTTTGCGATCTCTTCTTTCCACTTAACAACATATCCCAGATGTCTTCGCCTGTCACGGACTCTCTTCCAAGTCCTGGTTTTCAAGGGCAGCCCAGAATCCCTTTGTTTGGGCGTACCGCAAAATTTTCTACTAATCCCCAATTGCCGGACATTCAGCTTATTTCTGTTCTGCTGGCTGAGTTTCAGAAGGCAGTTCTGCTTATCCTGGACCTTGCACCAGGCTGAAACCCGACCCGCCTCCTCCAGATCCCCCATGTGTTTCCGAGAAGTACGAGCAGGGCTAAAGCGGAGGAACTGGATTGCTTCCCAGTGCCATCCCGATCAAGGCTTCACCGCCGGGCCTGTATCTCAAGATACAGAGCACACCCAGACTCAAGTCGGGCTGAAAAACACATTTCAAAGGCAGGTAACGTATTGTTTGGGTGACAAGGTGTAACTCTGAAATGTGGGAGGATTCTTTTTCAACAAACACGCCAGAGCTCACCCAGCCCAGTAAAGCTTCCTCCTTCAAGGTGCTCACCCCAGAAGGCCAGCTCCTGTTGCGATAAAACTATGACTGCTTGAAAATATACATGTGAACTCCTCTTTTAAAGTTGCCTCCACAGTCTGTGTAAATAGTTTTTGGAGACACTGTAGGCCAGGAAGTCTTTGTGCTTCAAGGTGGATTGACATCTGGAAACAGTCCGTACTGCAGACAGAAGAGTCTACTATGTCTGGTTTGAGCAGAAACAGATTTATTAAGTTACAGCAGGGGCCTCGGAGTGTCTGGCAGGATTGGAGAATAGATGTGGATACCATTTTTCTATCTTCCTCTTTTTTTTTTAATGAATTGCCTGTTCATGTTTTCTGCACATTTTTCTATCAGGTTTTGGGTCTTTGTTTCTGTCAATTCCTAAGAGTTCTTTATATATTAGAGCTATAAAAGCCCTTTATCTGTGATTTATGTTGAAAATATTCTGTCCCAGTTTGTCAGTTGCCTTTGACTTCATTTATTGTGTTTTTACCTTGAAAAAAAGTGTATTTTTGTGATCATTTTTTGCATCTGGATTTTAAGTGGTGGTTAGAAGACCCCTCCCTACACCCAGGTTATAAACAAATTAATCTGTGTTCTCTTGTATTATGTGTATGGTTTCATTTTTTTTTTTTTTTTTCATGTTCGGGTCCCTGAACCATTTGGAGTTTATTCTTAAAAATTTTTTTTTTTTTTAACGTTTATTTATTTTTGGGACAGAGAGAGACAGAGCATGAACGGGGGAGGGGCAGAGAGAGAGGGAGACACAGAACCGGAAACAGGCTCCAGGCTCTGAGCCATCAGCCCAGAGCCCGACACGGGGCTCGAACTCACGGACCGCGAGATCGTGACCTGAGCCGAAGTCGGATGCTTAACCGACTGAGCCACCCAGGCACCCCTGGAGTTTATTCTTATGCACAGTATGAGGTATTTGCTTTTGAAACCCAGTTTTATTAAATGTATCAATTACACCAGGGGTTGCAAATTAAAATGCTTTAAGGCCAGGCAGAAAGTAAATGATTGAAGGTAGGTGGTATAATAAAATAGGGTGAGGTTTGTAGGTGGTCAGGGATTAGATTTAAAGCGCACGTACACACACACACACACACACACACACACACACACACAGTGGGTGTGTTAGTTTCCTATTGCTGCCGTAGATAAATTATCACAAACTTCGTGGCTTAAAACTACAGCATCTATCCTCTCATGGCCCCGGAGATTAGAAGTTTGGAATCCAGGGGGCAGGGGGGCAGGGGGGCAAGGTAGGCTCCTTCTTAAGGCTCTGGTTAAGAATATATCCCAGGCCTCTCTCCCAGCTTCTGGTCCCTGCTGGCAATCCTTGGTGCTCCTTGGCTGTAGCCACATCACTCCAGCCTCTGCCTCCATCTTCAGGTGGTTGCCTTCCTATCTCTGTGTCCAATTCTGTGTCCACCTCTTCTGACAAAGACCCCAGGCATTGGGTTCAAGGCCCACCCGAACCAGTGTGACCTCATTGGATTACATCTGCAAAGACCCTATTTCCAAATAACGTCACATTCATAGGTGCCAGGCAGACATGAATTTTGGGGGGACATCACTCAACCCAGAACAGTGAGCGAAAAGCAGAGCTGTCTGGAGCCCCCCGCAGCCTGCGTGCTCAGAGCTTGGGCCCCTTATGCTGCTGTTGGGGTCATCTCCACCTAGCAATAAAGAGTCGCTCTATCGGGAAACTCATCACACTTCATTCTGAGAATCAGTCTTGAAAAGCATTGACAGATTGTCACTGGAAAATGCCCTGAAAAAAGGAAAAAGAAAACTGATGGCCAATTCTTCCAAATGTGAATAGACGGCCTGCCCCACAGCCAGTAGAAAACAAGTTTGTTCAGCATGAATATTAGGGCTTCCCCTTGGAGGCCAGGTCTCTGTTACGTTTTTTCCTTCAGAGTAAGAGGTGAATTTCTACAGATTCCTCTGTGCTGAAAGAGGGCCCATTTCATACCAGAGAAGGAGGAATGTGGTGTCTCCCCTGCCTAGAGATGGGGGAGGGGCTCTCTTGCAGCTAATGTCCCTGTCAGACCTCCCAGGGTGGCAGAATTCCCAGTCTTTGCTTATCTAAACACTAATCTAAGTGAAGAGATTTTGCAGATGTCAAGTCCCAAGTCAGGTGACCTTGACACACAGAGATTATCTGGGTGGGCCTGGCATAATCAGGTGAGCCTTAGAAGTAGAGAGTTTCCTCTGACTGCTGGCAGAGGGGGTGTCAGCAGCGTTAGAAGCGTCAGGAAGACATATGGTATCATTGCTGCTTATAAAACAGACAGGGCCTCATGGGAAGGAAGAAAAAGGTGGTCCTGACCTATAGCCAGTAGGACACAGAGACCTCAGACCTGTAGCCTCAAGGAGGTAGATTCTGCCACAGGCAACAACCCAGCCACCAAAACCTTGACTTCTGCCCATTAGACTCTGAGCAGAGATTCCAGATGGGTCTGTTCAGATTTCTGGCCCACAGAATTTCCAGATGATACATGGGTATTGTTTTAAGCCTCTAAGTTTGTGGTGACTGGTTATACAGCAGTACAAATTAATCTACCTCTGCTTTTGTTGAAGGTCTGGGGGCAGGGACACTAAGAAGGGGGGGGGGAATGGAGACGTGGGATTGAATAATCCCATTCTCCCTCCTGCTGCACCCTCCCACCCACCCATGAGAATTTCAGGCCCTTGCGTGAGACATAGAGACACCACATGAATGGGGCTTGGGGTGTCCTTGGTGGCTTCAGAGGTTGATGGAAATCAGACATATGTCCCCTCTTCTTGTGCTTAAGCAGTTACTGAAGACGAGGGAGATCGGTGGGTCTAACCACATTTTATCCTGGTGTTTTATAGGTTCGTAGGACCAGGAGGAATCCTAGTACTTAACATAATTAGCATAATCGATTCCCCCTTTGGGGTAACATCCCGGAAAATTGCATCCTGCCTGCGCCCCCCCAAAAAAAAGCAAGCGGCAAAGTTTTTTCTCTAGGTGCACCTAGCTTTGGGCAAGTCACTTCCCCCTCCCAGGAGCTCCTACTCATAGACTTGGAGGCAGCGGGCATGAAACACGTGGCTTGCAGCAGGTGCTCAATAAACGTTAGCAGTTGGGTTGTTATGACCGTCAAGTGTAACGCCTGTTGCACTTCACCCCACCCCCATGTCGCTAAGCTGCATGACCCAGGGCAGCTCTTCCAAGTGCCCTTTCCTCATCCTGTCACAAAAGTGAGGACCAGAGAAGGAGCTCGCACAGCTCCGGCCACACAGGCACTTCACCCGGGCACAGGTGCCCGCTGCCAGAGCGGAGCCTTGCCTGGAAAGGTAACCCCAGGAGCCCTGAGCATTGAGAGGCCATGTGGATGGCAAGCGCTGGGTTTCAGGTGGGGGTTAAGGTCCGTGCTGAGCAGGGCAGTTCAGGGGCTTGCAGACCATTTTGTCTCTGGCAGGCCCTGGGACTCCTGTGTCCCAGAAAACCCTCCGGCGGGAGGAGGAGAGGTCAGTGCCTGCAGCAGAGGACTCTGGAGGGCCTCTGATGGAGAGGGGGTGTGAGGCAGGAGCAGGGGGGTCAGAAAGGCCCTACTCAGGCAAGGCTGGCCCAAGGCCGTGGGAGCAGAGGTGTGGGGGGAGGGTCTAATCTTGGAAGAAGGCATCTTGGTCCCTCTAAAGGGAACAGGTGTGGTCCTTTACCTTCCCTCGCAAAGAAGACAAAAGGCAGACACGGGTGTCTGTTAGTGGTTAAACTGTGTCCCCCTAAAACTTGTCTTGGAGCCCTAACACCCAGTACCTGTGAATGTGACCTTATTTGGAAGTAGTGTCTTTGCAGATGTAATCAGGTTGAGTGAGGGCATTTGGGTGGGTCCTAACCCAAGGACTGGTGTCCTTCTAAGAAGAGGAGACACACGGGAGAGGCCATGTGAAGCTAGGGACAAAGACTGAAGGAGGCCTGGAGCCCCCGGGAGCTGGGATAGGCAAGAAGGACCCTCCCGTAGAGCCTTCGGAGGGAGCAGGGCCCTGCAACACCTTGACTTTGAGCTTCTGGCCTCCAGAGCTGTGAGAGAACACATTTCTGCTGTTTGAAGCTCTACCCCCGTGTCCCGGCTCCCCGTCTGTGGTGCTCTGTTACGACAGCTACACAACGCGGACCTGGTCTCCAAGGCAGGGGTGGGGACAGCCTCTTGGTAGATGTGCAGCATGGCTGGTGAACTACCAGAAAGCCCTTCCCAGTTGTTCTCCCACTGGCTACGAAGGTTGGAAAACAACACTTTCCCATGCCTGGCTTCCCTTGTATCCAGGAATAACCTTGTGATCCAGTTCTGGCCAGTAAGATTCAAGTCAAAGCCTGACGAGGGGTTTCTGGAAAGTGACTTGCCTCGCAGAGGGGAAATGTGTCAGGCAATCCTCTTTGCCCTCCCCATCAGAGCATTCTGGAACACAGCACAGCCACAGTGGTGGAGGCCTTGTTCCCTTGTGATGACACACACGAGGGAGACTCACCCAGACCTTGTGCCTGGCACCACCCAGGCACAAGCTTCTTGTTTGAAAAATAAACCCACGTTTGTTCAAGTGAGTTGGGCCCTCTGCCACCTGCTGCTGAATGCCTTCTTAGCCGATACGGCGGTTTGCCCGCAGGGGCCTTCCCAGACCCATCTCCCCTCCGGTGGACCAGAGAGGTTGAGGGCAGACACTCCAGAAGTCAGAGTGAGCAGATTCCAATCCTGGCTCTCACCCCCAGCTTGCCCCGTGTCCCCCTTCCTCTGCAAGATGGAGGCAAAAGGTACCTACTTGAAGAGGCGGCTGGAGAATTAGATGAGAGCCTGCCTAGCAGGTGCTCAAGACGCGGTGGCTGCCAGCATCTGTAGGAACATCTGCATCCTGTGGTCTGCTGAAGACAGGAGCCCCGCAACACATGCGTTGCTGTAAACATCGGAAACGGCCGGGGTGAGCGGTATCCACGTCACCTGGACTCTGAACAAGCTCTTGCTGCCGAATGAGTGCCCTTGAGCTGACTGTGTGTGTGTGTGTGTTTGCAGCACAGACAACCCCCAGGTTGGCCCAAGCCATTTCCACGACAGAGAACAAAAATGGCAGTATATCATCACAGCTGCGGTCAATCATCACAGCTGCGGTGGGCTCCGTGCGCAGGACACAGAGTGGCAAGTCACTTTTAAAGGACAGACAGCTAGCAAGTGACAGAGCTCGGCCTTGCGTTTGGGAGCTCACTGTGCCTCCTGCCAGCCCAGCCAAGCTAAAGGTTTTGGCACCAAAGGAGGGAAGGCCGAAGGAAATGCCCGGACAAAGCGCTTTCACGCCTCATTTAACCCTTGTGACATGCCTTTGAGATCAATAGATCCTTATCCTCACCTGGCAAAGGAGGCGACTGAGCCTTGAGGAAGGAGAGCTGAGTGGATGCGGGTGGAGCAGGGCTAGAACCAAGGTCTCCTGACCCCCAGTCCTGCCGCCCCATCCACCCGGAATGGCTGCAAATGGAGGCTGAGTAGAGATGACAACCCTGTGGGTGAGGAAGGTCATCATAGGGCATCTCTTCAACACGGCTCAGGTGACCTTGGAGTCACGGAGCTCACGCTCGTGGAGACCTGCCGGAGGCTGTGTCCTTTGCATTATTTCCTTCGATTCTCCTTTCGCAGATGAAGAGACTGTGGTTCAGAGAGGCCACCTGCCCTCTGCACACCACCTGCAAGGACAGATCCCACGTCCGGTCCACTGTGTGGCCCTAGTCGCATTGGATGTTTCCTGACCGAGTGGAGGCCTTGCCTTCACATGTTAACCACGGCAACTCTGGTGCGCGGTTGTGTTTGCTCGTATGTGTAATGTGTATTTGACTTCAGCTTTAGATTCTGTCTGAAGAGTGATTTCTGAAGCTGACCGTTTTTTGAAGCCACTGGTCCATAGGTCACACGTGTGATTCTTTTCATGCATTGGCTCCTTGGCACTGAGGCTTCCTCTTTCTTACGCAGGGACAGCTTTCCACGTGGACATCTGTACAGAACTCTCAGAACCATCCCTGGCTGTGAAATACGGTAAGGCCATGCCAGCGTGTCCCAAGGGAAGTTCAGTCCTGTTGGCACACGTCTGTTGGCACCTTAATTAAACTATAAGCTCCTTGAGAATAGGGACCGACCGGTCTGATACGTTTTTGTCATTTCGAGTTTCCAGCTCTAGATGGATGCCTTGTATACAGAAGGCACTCGCTAAGTGTTTGCTGATGGTCGTTGCGACTTCCCAAATAAGTTTTTGCAATGCTTCCTCTAGAGCTCTGCCTTTTCCTCCGTAGAGATTGTGGTACCGTGCTGATTTCTCCAGTGAGTACAGAATCTTGTCTATCAGGGATGATTTATTATGTGTAATTATGTTTCTGACCTACTGCTTGCAGAGTGGAATTTTTTCCCAAAATATTGGTAATATTTCCTTATAACATAGCCTGAATCCCAGGACAGGAAAGACTTGATCTGAAGAGAATGTGGTGGTCATGTGAGGTTAACTTCTTCATCAGCAGATGAAAAAGGAGATAAAGGGACCATCAGGGGTCATCCAGCCAGTTCACTTATCAACCTGCCTTTGGAGGCTGATTCCTCACATAGAAAATAGTTGGTATGATTCACAACTTCTTCAGATGTTTTTAATGTTTTTTATTTTTGAGAGAAAGAGACAGAGGGTGAGCGGGGGAGAGGTAGAGAGAGAGGGAGACACAGAATCCGAAACAGGCTCCAGGCTCCAAGCTGACAGCACAGAGCCCGACGTGGGGTTCAAACCTACTGACCGTGAAATCGTGACCTGAGCTGAAGTCGGACGCTTAACCGACTGAACCACCTGGGTGCCCAACAACATCTTCAGATTTTTGATCAGCTGTGTTTGGCCAAGTTTTTCTGTATGAAATGTATGATAACATTTTACGATAACGTGTTCTGTTCACATCCACCCATGCTTCTGACATCACATGCGATATTACCCGTGTAACCTGCTAACTAGCAGGTCAGAAAGTCCTGAGACACGAAGGATCCAGAATTGGTTCATGCACTGTCTCATGGACACCACTGAGGACCCAGCCTCTTTCTGTCTATACATTGCGCCCTCCTCAGGGTGTTAGCCTTGACCTTAGGCTGGTTCTCCTCAGGCTAACAAGTGGCTGCAGCTGTTCCAGGCATCACATCCAGCTTCCAACAGAAGGAGAAAGATTATCTTTCTTTGCGTATCAAGTTTAAGGGGGGAGAAAAGTCTTTCACTGAAGCCCCTCTGCTCATTGGCTAGGTTGTGTCATATATCCACTGAAACTAACCACAGACAAGAGGGCTGGAGTCATCATAATGGCCCTTGATCAATCAAGATATGCCTTCTGGGACTGGGGCCTGCCTCTCCTGAAGCCCATGCATGTACAGAGTGTGTAGAAACTGGAACAAAATCAGGGGTCTCTTTGCAGATGAGGACAGTGAGGCTCAGGTCACCTGTGGTATACTCTGAGATCTGTCCGACCGCAATTATGTCTCCAACGGACCACGCTGCCACGTTACGTGAGGTGTGGGTGGGGTTGTTGTCACCCTTTATCATAAACGCACTGGGCATCACCTTCCACTAGAGCCAGCTTTTGATCAGGTACGTGCTCCGTAATCAGTCATTTCACGGCTGGGCAGATACAACCAGGCCAGGCTCCCACCTTGTCCGGAGGCCAGGTCTGCCGGGTTAATCTCCTCGTCGCCAGGGAGGACTGTGCAGCCCCTGGGTGCACTTTCTCCCTTCCCGGCCACCCCGCGGCTAGTTCTCCGGGAGCGAGGGAGGGGACGTGTTGCTTCCCAGTCCCGTCAGCCTCTCTGGGAAGTTGGCTGAGAGGCGAGGTTGGAGGGGCCGTCTGTAGTGGGCGGGGACACCCCTGGACTGATTCACCCATTGCTGGGCCGTTGCCACGGATAACTGAGGGGTCACACCTCCACGACAGCCTTCTCACCCTCTGGCTCACGTGCATGCACACAGCACGGTGCGTCACCAGCACGGACACGGGCCCGTGTGCTGCCCCGGTCCTGTGGCGACCGTGCCGGCACCCCCTTCGTCGTGTCTGGGCTCATTGACAGTCGGCTGTGTCGGAAATGAGAGCAAGCTGGAAGAGCCCAGAGACGCGGGAGCCGTGGTTCTTGGCTGTGTGGCCCCAGGCGCACCACTCAGTCTCCCCGCACCTCACTTTCCCAATCTGCATGGTGGGCTGCCGTGTGGCTCGGGGACCGTGGGTACGGCGGTGTGCGTGTGGCCGGCACCCGTGAGCAGTGGCCGTTTCTCACAGCCGTCGGGGTGTAGCCATGGCAGGTTCGGATGGAGTGAATTAACCTCCTGGTGGCCACCCGACCTCTTGGCATTCTCTGAAAGGAGAGCCTACGTTTTCCTGTGGGGGTGGCCTTCCAAGTCTGTGGGCTTGCTCTTGCTTTGTGCGGGGCAACAGGGAAAGCAGCCTCAAATGTTTGCTTCTGGGCGGGTGCCTTAGCTTCCCGTGGCTGCCATAACAAATGCCCACAAACTCGGTGGCTTGAGACAACACACGTTTTTATCTCACTGTCCTGGAGGCCCAAAGTCGGACACGAGTCTTACAAGTTTAAAAATGGGGTGGGGCTGGAGCTCCCAATAGCCAGAACTGCTAGGGGGGGACAGGTCTGGCTCCCCCACCGTGCACAGAGTCCTGGTCCTGCGTGCACAGGGCCGCTACAGGGAAAACGCAGCCCCGGGTTCTTCTCCCCTTGGAGGCTGCGGTAGGAGGTGGAGACCAGCACCCTTCCCTCGCCTTCCCCGAAAGAGTGCACTGGCGCAGGGGTGCAGGGTGGAAGTGAATGTGTTTGGACAGTCGACAAAGACTCTTATCAAAGGCCTTCAAGGAGAGCTTGACCCCCCCTGAATGTATCCACCACATTTTGCGTGAAAGGCCGACGTGCACTTTTTAAGGCAGAGTTTCTGGCTTCCACAGCATTCCTGCGGGGGTCTGAGATCCGAGGGACGTTGAAGAGTTGGGAGAGCAGCGTTCGGAGCCCAGGCTGCGTTCTGGCTGTGAGGCTGTCCCTTCAGGTGTCTGAGCCTCCGCTTTGCCAGCCTGGACAATGGGACAGCCCTGCTCACTGGCGTTGTCGCCGTGGAGACACAGCCTGGCACCTGGAGGGGCTCCGCGGCTGGCGGCGAGGCCCAGTACCAGCAACACTGGGATTTTCTGTCTCCATCCTTCTCCCCAGGGCTGCACCGGCCACCCCGCGTTCCCGGCCATCAGCTTCCCCAGCAGCCTTTCTGTTTGTTTGGAACAGTTTCTCGGGGTCTCCTAGAGAGAAGATTCTCAGCTGAGTTCCGGCAAACGGACACGCTACCCCACCCCCTGCTTGGAGGGATCCCAGCAGCTCCCTTGGCTGCCCAGCGAAGAAGAAGAAATGATGTCAGGAGTGTTTCTCTCTTGAGGAAGCTGGAGACTCCTTGCAGCAGGACGAGAAGACACTATCAAAGGGGATATAGGGGGGCTTGCCAAAGCATCCTTGCACGGTGCTGTGGAAACATCCGTTTCCTCTGTCTGCCTGGAGAGGGGCTGGGTCAGCTGGGCTGGTGGTCTCAGTCTTGGTTCTCTCAGCCTGATTGTGCTCATTTATGTCACAAAACATGCACGTGGCTCAGGACCAAGGGGGCTGGGAGCCCCAGCTCTAGACTTTGGGTAGACACGAGGGGCTCTTTCTGGGCTCCACATCAAGGCTTCCCCTCCTGGTGAGCACAGAGGTGGCGCTGTCCTTCGATGCCCGTGGCACTGACAAGCAGGGCCCATGGTGAGCTTAGTGTCCACAGAAGACGCTGAAGGGCCTCTGCTCTGGAATCGTGTGACCGGAGCTTGAATCCGGGCTCCATCGCGTAGAGGCTGTGCGGCCTCAGGAAAACTGCCCAGTCGGAGTCTCGGTTTCCCAACCAGCAGAATGGTGGTGGCAAGGTTCCTGCCTCCACAGGTGGTCGTGAGAGCAGAAAGGGTCCCAGTTGGAGGGCGTTCCGCACAGGTCAGTCCGGACACACGGAGGGGAGATCGGAAGCAGGAGCCACCGCTATTTCAGTCACCTGACTATGAAATCGAAAGATCGGAAAGTACAGAAAACGTCAAGGGAGAAGAAACCCCAAGGTGTTCACAGCCCCAGTCCCCGGAGACACGCGCTGCTAGCTTTCGTTAGGTGTCCCTCCAGCCTATTTCTACGTGTGTGTGTGTGTGTTTCGTGGGCTCAGATCACTGCTGAATGAGCACAGCCTGTGTCTGCATATGCGTGCTAGTTTTTCTTAAGACCCGGCATGGTGTTGCTTAACCCACTTCTTTTAAACTTAAAAATGTATCAAGACCATTTCCTGCAAATCATTACATTTTAGCATGTTGCATATTTTCCCACACTTTGATGTTTCTGAAATAGGGATGTGTTTTAGAATCGTTGTCAAAAGAAACATCCCAGCTACTTCTCTCTTTTTCTCCCCTGAAGGGGGTTATGAGATAGGCGATCCGTGTGACAAATGACAGCGTCTCAGACTCCAAAAAGCATGGCGTTCTGAAAGATGCCTTCTTACAGGCCACGTGGTTCTCTTTGGTGCCTTTGCCATAATTAACTTAATTGACCTCCAGTTTTGGACATTTTAGCTCCTTCTGGTTTCCTGCTATTATCAACAATGCTGCAAAAGAGAACGTACGGCAGGAAATCCATTCAAGTGGGTCACTGACCCTACAGGGCAGAAGCTGGATGGAGAGGTCAAGGTCACAGCCAGCCTCCAGTGACCTTCTAGGGAGGAAGGTCGGAGACGAGTGGCTCCTTCCCGGGGTGCGGAGAGGCCCCGGGTCAGAGGGGTGATGCCCCGCGCAGCCGTCCTGTTGACTCGCCGCGCTGGCTTTGGGCTGGGGCTTTCCCTTCCCCACGCGGAACAGAAGGCTCAGAGAGAGGCCCCTTGTCAGCGCCAGGCACAGCTCGCTCACAGTCCACGTGCTCCGAGGCAAGAGAGGAGAGGCTTTCTCCTTTTCTGGAGTTCCGTCTCATGCCCACGTTTTGGGTAGGATGCTATTTTTAAGCGCCTGGCACAGTGGATTTGTACACCCCAGGGGAGGAGGGGGACTCGACGCGGGGCAGGGCTGGGCAGGCAGCAGGCATGGGCGCGGGCAGGGGGGCCGCATTTGCTCTGCTCTAACAATGAGCCGCGGCGGCTGTCACACCCACAGCCGGCATTAATCACTTCCTGCCTTGCCTTCCCCAGCGGCTCTGACACAGGAGGCCACGCCCCGCTTCTGGAAAGCGCCCCGCTCAGACTGTGAGGGTGCTTCCAGGCCACGCTTGCTTCCTTCGTCGGGTCCGTGCCCCACCCCCCCACGTGTCCCTTTTGCCCGGCTCTGGAGACCGCATGGGCTCCGGCCACCACCACAAGCGGGTAAAGCGTTTTGCAGGCTTTGAGGCGAGGCTGCACCCGCTCGGAACGTTGGCCGTTGTGTGGGGCAGGCCACGCGGGGCTGGGCGTGATGCCCAGCTGGGTCAGTCTGTCACCCAGGGTTTTGGGGTTGCGAGCAACAGAAATCGACTCTTGCTGGCCGGGGTTCAGGGGAGGGGGTTACTGGGTGGAGACGGGCTAGTTTACAGAACAGAAGGGGAAGGTGGATAACGGATTAAGGCTCAGGCAGGAGCCGCACAGCGCCCAGGATCCAGGAGTGAGATCAATAACCACCTGGGGGGAGAGGAGGTCAGGGTGCGGTGCGGTGCGGGCCCGTTTGCTCCATTTTGCACATGAGCGACTGAGAGCTGGAAAGGAAGGGACTTGCACAGGGCCAGGTGGCTCACCGGAGGCACAGCCAGTCCTGTGTAGCGGGACCAGGTCCATGAAGACGAGGGTCCCCGCCAGGGCCCACCCTGGAAAGCTCGCGGGTGTCACAGCAGGAGCTCCTATCCTGGGGCTCCTTCACCTCCCAGATCTTGACCCCTCAGGCCACACATTGCTTATTTTGGATTGGCAGGCAGCCCACGCCCGAGGCGGAAGGAGGGGGGTTGCTCAGGCAGGACCGGGGTGTGACTCACTTCTGTCTGCCCAGCCAAGTACCAAACAGAGAGGCTGGCAAACAGGAGCCAGTCCACAGCCACTAACCAGCAACCGAAACCCTGCTCAGAGTGGCCAGGCCTCGACTTACACAGAGGTCACCAAAGGATGGCCTTGGCAGGACGCCAGTCCTTGCCTCTCTGCTGACCACCCTCGAGCCCAGTCGACAGCATCTGCTGCCGTGATGGGCCCCTCCCCTCCTTGTTCTGGCCACGGGACAGGCTCGCTGGCCTTCCCTCCCCACACAGAGTCAAGCATGCGGTCCACCTCGCCTAGAAGGCCCTGCCCCGGTTTCCTCCCAGCCCCACCAGCTTGGCATGAAAGAATTCGGGCTCTGCAGTCAGAAAACCACATGTCTGTCTTCACAGCTTCCTGGTGTGGATCTTGGGCAAGTTGTGTGGCTTCTCTCTGCCTCAGTTTCCTCCTTTGTAACACGAGCCCTCCCTTGCAGGATTCCTGTAAAGATTGGGAGTAAGGTGGGCGAACACCAGTGCTTGGCACAGGATAGACGCCGGCTACAGTGCTCACTCTCCGCCCGAGGCCTGGCATCTCCCTGCAGGACCGACCAGCCTGGAGGAATGTTCCAGGCCCCGGGGTTGCTCTCTCTTGTGCTGACAGTCACCTTGATCTGGGTCATTTGGATAGCACTTTCCAGATGCTAGCCTGCATTGCACTCGTGGCAAAAGGGAACATTTTGGCTGCTTAAACCCAAGCCAAACAAAAAAACTGACTGTCATCATTCTTGCCCTCTAAAGGGAGTGGCAAATTCGTACTGGGGATGCTGGCCTGGGGACTTTGGTTAGCCAAGAGCAGAGGAAAACATGTCATTTCAAAGCACCAGCTAGTCCTTCATGCTGCTGACGGCTGGAGTCCTGCCTTAGCCAAGCATTTTAGTGCTTCCTGTCTGTATGTTACTCGGTACTCTCTTGGCTGCAAGTGATGGAGATTCAGTGTGAATCTCTAAAGCAAAAATAATGTTCATTGGCTCACTGACTGGAAAAGACAATCTCCCCGTGAGTCAAGCTTCAGGTACGGCTGGATCCAGGGGCTCTCCTTCTCTCTGTTCTGCTTTGCTCTGTGTCGGCCTCGTTTTGTAGATACCCAGGCACACATCCCATCCCACATGCCCTCATAAAATGTGACATTAAGGGCCCCCAGGTGGCTCAGTGGGTTAAGCAGTTAAGTGTCCAACTTCAGCTCAGGTCATGATCTCACAGTTTGTGAGCACAAGCCTCGCCGCTATTTTGGCCCCCATTCTAGCAGCCAAGAGGCAATACTAATTACTACGGTCCATTACATGCCAGCTGCTGTCCTGGAGGCTCAGTCCTGGCCCTCCAGGACTTTTGTGCTAACTAAGCGAGTGTGTAGACAAAACACAAAACACAATGCTAAGCACAGAGCAGGCCCAGGACAGCAGCTGGCTCTCTGCTGTCAGCATGGAGCCTGCTTGGGATTCTCTGTCTCCCTCTCTCTGCCCCTCCCCCGCTCACTCTTTGTCTCATTCTCTCCCTCAAAAATAAATAAACATTTAAAAAATAAGTAAAATAAAATGTGACGTTAACACACTTCCAGCAGGAGGTAGGGTTTGTGGTCTCTCCTCTTGACCTTGAACTTCCCTTTGAACTTCCACAACCAGTAGAAAGTGGTGGAAGTTACATGTGATTCCAGAGACCAGGTCTTAAGAGGCATGCAGCTTCCAGCTGCCTTGCTCTCTTTGGGGACACTCACCCTTGGCAAGCAGCAACCATGCTGTACGGAAGCCTGTACCAGGCTGGCTTTCGAGGGGAGACCACAGAAAGAGGCCCGTGTGGAAAAGGACCTGAGGGCCCCGCCGACAGGAGCTAGGCTGGGCCTGCAGTTAACTCCGGACTCCAGCTTTTGAGACTTGCAGTCGAGGCCCCGGACATTGTGGAGAAGCAAGGTCCACACCGTGTTTAGTCGTGACCCACCAAATCCATAAGTGTAGTAAACGGTTGACTTCTGTCAGTAGGTCTGGGGTATTTTGTTGCATCGCCGTAGCAGCTGCAGTAGATTTCATGATCTCTACAGCTCAAACTCTCAGCTGAGGAGTGCCAGATCTGCCCTCCGCCAACACCCAGCATCCGTTCATAGTCAAGATGCAGATTAATTCCGCTCGGGCACGAGTCTTCTCTCTATGGGGTTGTTGTGGCCGGAGGGGTGAGGAGTCCTGGCTGCTTAGGCTCAGTCACGAGCCACGCTCCGGCCTGGCGAAGGATGGGTACAAAGACGGCCTGGTCAGGACCACCGGGAGTGGGCCAGCGGTGGCTCAGGAAGGAAAATTGGGATGCGGCCATTGGATGAAACAGGGAACCGTTCTGGAATATACAGGCAGGTCCGCAGCTCCCTTCTGAATTGCTCTCCCTACCAAGAAAGCAATTTCTTTGTTAAGGTGTATGTGGTGGGTCGCTGGGGAGAGGAACCCAGAAAAAAGAGTTTTTCCTACCATACTTTGGTAGGATTTGGAGAAAGCAGAATGCCAAGATATGCGAACTGATACCTGAGGTACCTGTGTCTCACCTGCGTGAGGACCTGACTTTTTCCAGGGCCTGCTCTGTGCTTAGCATTGTGTTTGGTGTTTTGTCTACACACTTGCCTAGTGAGCACGAAACTCCTGGAGGGCCAGGACTGAGCCTCCAGGACAGCAGCTGGCATGTAATGGCCTGTAGTAATTAGGATTGCCTCTTGGCTGCTAGAATGGGGGCCAAAATAGCGGCGGATTAAACAAGGGAGAAGTTTTTTCCTTTCACAACTGCCCAAGACGAAACAATTCAGGCTAATATGACAACTCTAGGTGATGTTTTTATCTTGTTACTCTGTCGGGGCAACTGGCTGGCTCAGTCTGTAGAGCATGCAACGCTTGATCTCAGGGTTGTGACTTCGAGCCCCACGTTGGGTGTAGAGATCACTTAAAAATAAAATCTCAGGGGCATCCAGGTGGCTCAGTCGGAGAAGCGTCCGACCTCAGCTCAGGTCATGATCTCGAGGTCAGTGAGTTCAGGCCCTGCGTCGGGCTCTGTGCTGATGGCTCAGAGCCTGGAGCTGCTTCAGATTCTGCATCTCCCTGTCTCTCTGCCCCTCCCCCGCTCGCACTCTGTCTCTTTCTCTCTCTCTCTCTCAAAACTAAATGAACATTACACAATTTTTTTTTAAATAAAATCTTAAAAAATAAAAGTCATTATCTTATTTCTCTGCCAACCCCAATATGTAGTTTCTATGCTGAGATCTAAGACAGCTGCTCCAGCTCCTGCCAGTGCGCCTGCATTCCAGCCAGGGCAAAGAGGGAAGAAACGGGACGTAAAGGGCACCCCCTCTTCCTTGTAAGGACAAGGTCCAGAAGGTTTACTCGTGTCTTCTGCTTATATCCCATTGGCCGGAACTTAGTCACATGGCCCCAGCTAGCTGCTAGGGAGGCTGGGAAATGTAGTTCTTAGCCAGTGACCATGTGCCCACTGAAACTCAAGGTTTGTAGTGCTAAAGAAGAGAGAGAATGGCTACTGAGTGATAGCCAGGAGACTCAGCCTAAGACACTCAGCTGTAGAGCTGGTAGTATTCCCTGTGGGAGATGCAGTGTGGCCGGAGAGCCACCCTTCCAACGGCTTTCATCTTGGCTCTGCTCTTTACTAGTGGTGTGACCTTAGTCGCGATTGTCTCAGCCATAAAGTAGGGGCGACAATAACACCACGTTTCATCGATTCGAGGATTCACGTATTAACGTCTCTAAAATGGGGATGTGTTTGCAACTGAGGATGTGTTGAACTGGGCGCGTCTTTCATCCGAAAGAGTATAGAACAGAACAGTGTGTCTTACAACTTACAGGTGTCTTGTTTTGAGGATAAAATATAGAATATACATATCTACTTATTAATAGAATTATCAATCAGATACAGATGTCAGTATTCATAGTTTTCACCGATCAGTGCCAGGATCATGGTAAGAATGCAGTAAATGCCAGCCTCTGTTGCTGTCAAGGATCCCCCGTGGGGAGACGGAAGGGGCTCACCCAGCTGGGGCTGACGTAACACCCAGGGCTCAGGGAATCAGCTTTAGCACCCATCGTCCAGCAAGGCACGAGGCCCCACACGCCCCTCGTGTTCTCAAATTCAACTTTGCAGTCGATGGCTAGGTGGAGGGGACAGGGACCAGCTACTTATTATCTTAGTTTCTCGGGCTGCCACCATAAAATACCACGAACTGGGGCGGGGAGTGCTTATAAACCCCACATGTGTTTCCCCTAGTTATGGAGGCAGAGTGCGGCATGGTGGGGCCCTGGTGACCTCACGGGAGGGGGGGGGGCAGAGCTGGGGGAGCGGGCCCCCTGCTGACTCCTTCCTGAAGGCCCCGCCTCCTCACACCGTCACATGGGGGGTGGGGTTTTGACATAAGAGTTGGGAGAGACACAGACATGCAGTCCGTGATACTTACCTTCCTGGTTTTCCAACCTGAGCCCTGGATGGGTTTCCTGTGGCTGCCACACAAACTGCCACCAGCTGGAGGGCTTCAGACACTAGAAATGTATTTTCCTGGTCCTAGAGGCTGGGGTCTGAAATCACGGTGTGGACAGGGCCGGGCTCCCACAGGAGGCATCAGGGGTGTGTCCTTCCTGCTTCTTCCAGCTCCTGGGGCTCCAGGCATCCCTGGGCTGGTGGCCGCGTCTCTCCAATTTCTGCCTCTGTTGCCACCTGGCCTCCACTCTGTGTCTGTGTCCTGTCCTCTTTTTGCAAGACGAGGGCCCACTTTAGGGCACACCCCGATCCAGTGTGACCTCCTGCAAATACCCTGTTTCCAAAGAAGGCTACATTCTGAGGTCGCAGGGAGAGGCGGATGTTGGGGGGCGCTGTTCAACACAGGGTATCCCCTCACTGCAGTCTGTCCCCCGCCTGGCTTCGGTCGATTCCGCTCTTCGCCTCCTCATTTTTGCTTTTTTCCCCGCTCCCTGCCACATCTGCCGGTTCTGCGTGGCGTCCCTGACACCGGCCGTTGAGAACATTCTGTTCCACGCAGATGGGAAAGGCGGTACCCAAGCCGTTGTGCTAGCTGCCGCTAAAACATAATAAGCTCGAGAAGAGATGAGGGGAGATAAGCCTGAGAGAAATAATTAATAGGAAGGAATGTCACATGGCATCAACTCACTCAAGCACAGCAAAATTTGTCACCAAAGATTTCCTTGGAGCTCTATTTATTATTTTATTTTGCTCTTTCAGTAAACATTCCGGTTAAGCACCGACTAGTCCAAGCACAAAGAAATGGCATAAGAAAGATTTTGAGTTTGGGGTATTGGCTTTTTTCTCTCTTGGGGCGAAAAGCAAATAGACGAGTCAAATGGGCGGTGAGCACAGGTTGCAGATGGGGTGGGTGGTTTTCAGCCAGGGGACGGAAGACAGCCAGCCTCTCAGAGTCCACGAGGGCAGTTAATTGAAGTCAGCTTCTGCGTGCACTTGGGCCACTGTGATGCGGTGATGTTTTTGGAAATGTTTGAAAAGCACCAGGCACTTGGTTTTATTAGAATTCTGGAAAAAGTGTTCTGAGGTCAGGTTTAATTATTTAAAAGCTGGAAGGGATCTGAAGAAATCAGACATAGCTCAGTGGCCCCCAGACCTATTTTTTTTTTCATGCTCCCTTTCTTATTTTGAAATGAAATTCATAGAAAACGTAATCTATCTACACACCAGTTGCAAAAAAAAAAAAAAAAAATCACTATGAGGCCTTAACTGTAACATAAAGGAAAAGTCATCTAAAATAAAACAACATGGATCTCGAAGGTAAATGTTTGGGTCTGACCACACTAGACAACGTGATGGCCAGAGGCTTGCACCACAGAGAGAATGTCGGTGACACAGGTGTGTCCCACAGAGGCTCAAACACCACGAAGGCATTGCTGCTGGCAATGCGATTTTCCGAAACGGTGAGCAACTCTCGGCAAAGTCCAAATGGAGGTGACAGTTTCCCCTTGACCGCGTGGTAGTCGCAGTCCCAGATGACCCAGCGTCTTGACAGCTCCGTGAAAGACAGACAGACAGAAAACGGAGGCAGGTTCTAGACCCACAAACTACAGGAGGATTGTTCATCCACATGACGGTCTGGTGGGGCACTGGGAAGTGGAGGAGGTTCTTGGGGGACTGTCCCACTCATGGATCCCCTGCAAATTTCCAGAATGCTCCATAGGGGGCAGCAGTGCCCCTATTGAGGGCCACTGATGTTTGGGGTCCCTCATGTTTTAAGGTAAGCAAAATGAGGCTGAGAGATGGGATGAGGCTTACCGGGGTCACACGGCCACTGAACTGAGCGTCAGAGCAGATACCTGGTCACCTTAGCACAGGCTTTCTGGCAACAGAGGGCCCTTCCTTCCAACACTCGGTCCTTCCTGCTGAGAAGGCGGGGGTGGGGTGGGGGGGCTGCTTCTAGGCTAAGCAGCCTCGTGAGCTGTGGAGTCACCGGAAGTAACATCCTGGAAGGAGGAAAGAAGGATCCCCCGGCAACCCTGACCTCACTTTAAGGCAGTGAAGCGTTGGGAACACAAACTTTGAAGCCAGAGAGACCCGGATCGGAGTCCTGGCTCTGCTGTCAACTGCCTGTGTGCTATCAAGCCAGTTGCTTAATTGCTCTCTGAGCCTCGGTTTTCCCACCTGTGAAATGGGGTTAAGAATGTCACCCACCTGTAAGGTGGTTGAGAGTACTTCGTGGGAAAGATGCATGTGAAGTGCTTCCTTAGCCCAGAACCCGGGCGACTAGGCAAGTCCGGCTTGGTGATCACGACAGCTTTGTAGCGGGCCTCAGCCTGGGAGGGGGGTGGGGGTGGGAGAATTTCTTTTCAGTTAATCCTGCCCTTCGTTCGTTTACAATTCAGTGCTTTTTAGGATAGTCAGACAGTCGTGCAGCCATCATCACTACCTATTTCCCGAACGTTTTCGTCACCCCCGAAAGAAGCCCCATTTCCGTCAGCAGTCACTCCCCACCCCCTGCCCTCAGCCCCCGGCAACAGCAGATCTACTTTCTCTCTCTGTAGATGCACCCCTTCTGGACACTGCACGTAAGTGGAACCCTGGAACAGCCGGTCCTTTATGACTGGCCGCTTTCACTCGGCATCGTGTCTCAGGGGCTCGTCCCCAACCGTAGCCTGTCAGGACCTCCTTCCTTGTTGTGGCTGGATGATACTCCACTGCTCTGGCAGACCACACTTGGTTTATCCATTTATCGCTTGATGGATCCCCCACATCCTGGGCTATTACAAACGGTGCTCCCCTGTAAGAGCACTACCCCCAGCACGTGGTAGGTACTGGATGAGAACTAGCTGGCTCTATTCCGAATCTGGCCTTTGTCTGGGGTGGAAGGACACGGATGGGACAAGCCCGGCTTCGGATCCAATTCCATGAGTCCCCATGTACCTTAACCTCTCTGCATCTGTGTCCTCATCGAGCAGATGGGCAGTTTCAAGGAATCAAGAGAGTGTTTTGTACGTGACTAGCCCATAGTAGGTATTCAACGTGTGGTCTCTCATTTGTCTGAGGGCAGCCCCTTCGATGCCTTAATCGTTCCTCTCTGGCCAGGGCAGGAGCCAGCTCAAAACCGTAGGATCCAGCTGGGTTTTGGGGAGGGGCGCTCTGGCACTGGCTTGTGCACATCTCTTCCCAGCTCTGCAGTCAGTGACACTGATTGGTAGCTTGAAATCAACCCAGTGGGAGTATTTACACCCTGGGAATCGGCAACCCTTCATAGGAGGGCTTCCCTCCACGCCGAGAGCCTGTTGTTAACCATTAACCGGCACACCACAGGTTCTAGTACTTTCTGTCAGACTGGCCTGGGTGGCAACAAGCCAGAGGGGTCAGGAGGGGTCAGGTGGGACAGTCCGTGTCAGAGATGCTGTGTCAGACACGGTTTTCTGCCCCGCAGCCCCTCCCGCTCTTAGCCTCAGGTCTGGGCACCCACGGTGGAGGCGGAAGGGAGGGGCCTGGCTGTGGCCCACAGGGCCTGGGGTGGGGGTGCTTTCCTCCCCTGTAAAAAGTCTCACCAAGCACGAGATGCCCTGATGCCTACAACTATATAGCACCTGTCATGTTGTGTGTGTAGACCAATGTGCCAGGCATGGGGTGCGGGGGCAGAAAGAAAGGGGCGGGCTCCTCAGTGGCAGTATTGTCCCCCGAAGTTGCCTGACTCTGGCCTAACTGGTAGGCCACTAAACAGTAAAGACACTCTGTTGTTCAAGCCATATTTAGTCAAATATTCTGCTACCTGCAGCCCGAATCCTCCCGATACAGATGCCAACATAGGCAGAGAGGAGACTGGGGTTCCGAAGAGGGTTGGGGGCAACTCAGAGACACCACCTTCAGATTCGGGAGGCAGAACTGTGCCCTAGAGCTGGCCAGTCAAGGAGTCTCCCCCCAATTCAGGCAGCGATCGGGAAATGGAAGAATTGTTGGAAAAACATATCAGCCAAAACCGACTCACAAAGAAGCAGAAAGTCTGAACAGTCCTATAGCCAATGATGGTATTGATCAGTCAACTCAAATCCTCCTGCAAAGAAAACAGCAGCTTTAGTGGTTCAGTTGGTGGAGCACATGACTCTTAATCTCAGGGTCATGAGTTCAAGCCCCACCTTGAGCATGGTGCCTACTTAAAAAAAACAAAACAAAAAAAACTTTCTTATATGATAAAGCACACCTACCAAAATGCTATAGTAAATATAATTCTTCACGGTGCCCATTCGAGGCATGTCTTTAAAAGCAGGGATGAGGCAAGGACGACTCTTGTTTCTGTTCGATGTTGTATGGTGGGAGTCACCAGCATAGGGGAGTGAGAAAAGTAGTAAAAACTATCAAGGTTGGAAAGCAAGAAACAAAGCCATCATTACTCTCAGACGACGCGATTATTAAAACCTTGAATCTACAGAAAAGAAATAATCAGAAATGATAAAAGAGTTTAACAAGGCAATGCCCAGTAATTAAACCCAAATCTAGAGCCAAGGGAATGGAAAGTGAGCAGCATGACTTAGACAAGAGGTGGAAGAACAGAGCCCATCACAGAGCCACCTGTCCCCCTGGGTTCTGCCGAAGGCCAAAGCTGGAGCAAGAATGGGGGTGGGTCTGGTTCCACCTGGTTGGAGAGGAGGCACGACCGGGTGGGGAGCAAGCTTTTCCTGGTGCTGGCCTCACGGATCCCTTGCTTCACCCTCTACTGCTCCCAGAACTACCGTCTCTGGGTTTCTTCCAGTACAGCTAGCTTGCCACCAAATGGTCCGCTTAGATTCCTTCGTGTTTGCGAGGAACAGGCACACCCAGACCCGATGACCTTGCTCAGCTGCCAGCAAGCGTCTCTGTACCTTTCTGCTGCCGTTTCCGTCTACCTGTTGCGCTCTCGCCCTCACCTCCCCAGAAGGGAGGATCTGGTTGAACACGCACATCCTTCACGTCTTGTTCTGCTTATGCTGCCGCCTAACAAACTATCCCAAACCCGGTGACCAGAAGAAAGACAAAAGCATGCGTTATGGTGACAGATCTGTGACCCGAGCAGGACTTGGCAGGGACAGCACATCTGTGCTCCATGTGAATTCACGTGAGGCAGCTCAGCACCTGAGGGCGATTCAGCGACTGGGAGCCAGGATCGGCTGAAGGTTCTCTCATTCACAGGGCTGATGGGACCTCACTCAGGCACTTACATGTGACTTCTCCACGGTGGCTGGCTTCCAAGAGCAGGCATCCCAAGAGAACCAGGTGGAAGGTACATCACCTTTATGACCCTGCACCAAATATGGGATAGAGTTGCTCCCACCATTGTCACAAGTCCACTCCAACTCAAGGGAAAGAGATCTAGTCCACACTTCTTTTGGGATGAGTGGAAAAATCCTACTATAAGAAGAGCATGTGGTTGGGAGATATTGTTGGGAAACACAACCTGTAACTCCCCTGCCCTGCTCCTGGCTTCCCCCCTTGTCTGGAAAACCCATCCTCTGTCCGTAAAGGAAGCCCGTGCTCCACTTGTAATGCACTGTCTCTCCAGCCACGGGGATCAGGCCAGGAGTGGGCATGTGACCTCAACGAGCTTGGCAGAAGCCAAGCCCGTGGCTGTCAACCCCACGACGGGAATGGACAGCATAGCAGAAGGACACAGATGATGCCACGCTGTTGCTGTGTCGACCCAGGACTCTTGTCTTCAGGGTCTTCTGAGAAAAATTAGACCTTAGCTGGACAAGCCATGGGGGTAGGTTTTCTGTTACAGCTGAGCACAATCCTAGTTTATACTCGGAACAAACGGCCACTGTCACATTCACCCCACGGTCATCACTGAAGGGAACACAAGGCCCAGGATCACTATGGACGGCGGCTCTTTATTTGAATAGCTATTCACAGAGGGACCGCGTCTCTTTTGTTCATCTTTCTAAGCACTGGACATAGAAGACTCTCGATAAACTTGTCTTGGATGAACGAGTGAGTGGAACAACTAGCAAGAAGCCGCGGTGACAGTGGGTCCCGTGTTAGATAAATCTGGGTTCAAAGCCCGCTCCCTCCTCTCATTGGCTTTTGGATCTCGGGCAGGACCGTTAACCTCTTTCTGCCTCAATTTCTTGACTGTAAAATGGTGATACTGCGATTAACTACCTTCGACAGTTGTGGTCAAGTTGGACGGGTTGAAAGGGGGTTCACTCTGGCGTTGTTATTGAACCTAGTAGGAGCGAGGGAGGCTATGGGGGCGGAAGAGGCAGAGTGGGATCTGGTTCCACCATTTGCATGTTCCTTATCCTCAGGCAGGGCAGTTTGGGCTGGGCGCAGTGGGTAATTCTTCTGTGGGACGGTGTGGGACCCCTCACGTGGCTGTAGTGATCTGCGTGGTCAGAGACGGGTGCGGCCACGGTGGGTGATGTTGCTTGCGTGGCCTTGCTTCATCCTCCATAGGCAGGTTGGGTCTCCTCGCGGCCATCGGAGAGAGCGGGAACAGGGACCACAGGGGCCCTTGAGACTGAGGTCAAAGGTCGCACATCACGTCCGCCGCAATGTGCGAGCCAAAGTCCTTTGCAGATTTGCAGTCACGTTGCCAAAGAGCAGGTACGCAGGCCAGCATACTGAGAGGCCACAGCTCCATGCTGAGAATCACCTTCTCCAACCGTGTGCTCCCCTTGATAACCTCCCCCAAAATCTGCAGACTTTACTCTAAAGAGTTTCCCACTGCCATCGTCACGAGTTACCACCCACCTAGTGCCTGGAAACTGCACAATTGTTGTAGAGTTCCAGAGGTCACAAGTCTAGAATGGTCTGCAGGCCCTTGGTTCTCCCAGAGGCTCTAGAGAAAAATTCCTTCTCTTGCTTTCCCCACTTTCTGGAGGTGCCACGCTCCCTGGCCTGTGCACTGCCCCCATCTTCCTGGCCAGCAGCCCCATCTCACCCCCCTGCCTGCCTCTCATATGGACAATCGGGGTTGCATTTAGGGCTTGCCTGAATCATCCAGAACAGTCTCCTCGCCTTGACATCCTTCGTCACATCTACAGGGTTTGTCTTGCCAAGTGAGGTAAATATTCACAGGTTCCGGAGCCTGGGATGTGGGCGTCACTGGGGGAGGGTATTCTGCATAGTACAGATTCTCACATGCTTTCTTTCTAATCTGGTAGTTTCTAGACTTTTTCTAACATATTCCAATATGAGGTTAAAAAAAAAAAAGGAACGTCAACCTGGGTGGCTCAGTCTGTTAGGCGTCTGACTCTTCGTTTCGGCTCAGGTCGTGGTCTCCTGGTTCGTGGGTTCGAGCCCCACATCAGGCTCTGTGCTAACAGCGAGGAGCCTGCTTGGGATTCTCTCTCTCTCTCTCTCTCTCTCTCTCTCTCTCTCTCTCTCTTTCTCTCTCTCCCTCTCTCACTCTCTCTCTCTTCCCCCCACCCCTGCCTCTCTCTCTCTCTCAAAATAAGTAAATAAATATTAGAAAGGAGAGAGAGCATACTCCACTATATATAATTAAAAGCCTGGGCTCCTCACCCACACTCTCTGGATGCAAGTCCCAACCCCCCCCCCCACCCCCAGCCTGCTGTCCTGGCCACGCTCCTTGACCTCCTCATACCCCCATTTTCCCACCTGCACAATGGGGGGTGCTCGCGCCCATGGCTGCCTTAACAAAGTACCACACCCTGGGTGATTTAAATAGCGGACTTTGTCTCACCGTTCTAGAGGCCAGAAGTCCAAGATCAAGGTTTCTGGGGAGGACTCTGGCTCACAGGCCTCCGCCCTCTCATCATGTCCCCACACGATGGAGGGAGCAAGCGTGCTCTGTGACGTCTCTTCTGACAAGGACACTGATCCTCTCGGGTCAGGGCTCCCCGTAGGACCTCATCTCATCTTTGTCATTACCTTGCTGCAAATTCAACCATTTTGGGGGTTAGGGCTTTGACATGTGGGTGGGGCCACGGTTCTGTCCACAGCAGGGGTAGTAACATCTCTCCCAGTTGTGTGGAGTAAGGGAGTGTGTGTCTGGGAGAGGCTTGGCGCAGGGCAGGCAGCGTAAGGGCTGGCCGCTGTCGCTTCATCATTTAGAAGGCGAGGGTCTGTGTATGATGCTGGCGTATGCACGTCATCAAACACGAGTGAGAAGCCTCAAAGAGATGAGATGAATCAGAGTGGAAAGGATGATGGTTTCTTCGTGCGCTGCCAGCAGATTATCCTGCGAACGCCTTGGGGTGCATGAGCCCTGCTGTGCTAGCCTGGGGGTTCGGTCACTCGTGGCCCTTCAAACACAGCTTCCTGAGGCCCACCTGAGAATCTGCCTCTCGGATGGTGGGGCCCAATATTTGCATTTTTTTTTAAGTTTATTTTTGAGAGAGAGACACACACAGAGTGCGAGCAGGGGAGGGGCAGAGAGAGAGAGACCCAGAATCCTAAGCAGGCTCCAGGCTCCGAGCTGTCAGCACAGAGCCCGATGTGGGGCTCGAACCCACAGACCGCGAGATCATGACCTGAGCCGAAGTCGGACGCACAACCGACTGAGCCACCCAGGCGCCCCCAATATCTGCATTTTAAAAACATGTTCCTGATGTTTGGGAAACTGCTCTTGCCTCCTGGGAAATCACCTGAGACCCGGGGACATCCCTCGTAGCACGAGGACCCTGAGTCACGGTCATTCCCGCCTGTCCCAGCACCGCTGCGGCTGAGGAGCATGGAGATCTTATGTCCACGAGGTCCACGCCCCTGAGCCCACGTCCCAACCAACCCCACCCCTCTTCCCATCTTTTTTTCCTGGAGACGCAAAAGCATTTTGGAAGTCTGCACTTCCATGTAAAGAGGGTTCCTTCCCATGTTTTCCGTGTCCGGCGACTCTGGCCCTCGGGCCTTCACCGCTGACGTGAGTTCTCCCTCGCCGCGAGCCCAGTGGGTCAGACAGACACTAGTTCTTGAGGCCCGGCTACCTGGGACCTGCATTCACTTTAGAAGTGTGAAGGACACGCTTCCTCATTCCGTTCATTCATTCGCCGGCACTAGGTCAGTGTGCAGGCCCGTGGGCCGCGGCTGCGCTGGGGCAGGGGGGTGCCTGGTGCCGCCGTGTGGAGAGCGCTTGCCTCCCTTCACTCAGCTTCTCCAGAATCTGAAGCCCCAGCCCCCACTCCACTCAGTCAGGGGGGAAACCAATTCACAGTTTGCTCTTTGCCCTCCAGGAAGCTTTTGCTAACAGCCCAGGGGCTGACACAGGCCGAGAAAAACACTCTCAGACCTGATTTGCATTTTCATTGCCCGTCCTGGGTCCCAGACTGAAACCGTGCTGGGGCCCCTGTCCTCTGCCCTCCCAGCCACACACCCCTGGAAGCCAGAATGAAGATTCCTGCCTCCCCTACTACTCTCTTTCTTTTTCTTCCATTCATCTTTTTTTTTTTTTAAATTGGAAAGTTAATGTATGCAAATGACAAAACAAAACCCAAACACTGCAGAGAGGTATGCAAGGAAAAGACCTTCTTCTACCACAAACCTTCAGGGTACCAGACCCGCCTTTCCAGAGCTAAGCCAAGTCATGTTTCTTGTGTCTGTTTTCAGAAGTAGCCTCTATGCACACGCATGTGTGTACGTGCACAGGTAGGATGTGTGTCTGCACCTGTGTGTGCCCATACACAGGTGTGTGTTGACAATACACTACGCATTTCTTCTTAGAGGAACAGAAGCATCCACGTGTCTTGTTCTTAATTTTTTTTTTTTACATTTATTTATTTTTGAGAAACAGTGAGACAAAGTGTGAGCAAGGGAGGGGCAGAGAGAGAGGGAGACACGGAATCCTTAGCGGGCTCCAGGCTCCGAGCTGTCAGCACAGAGCCCGACTCCGGGCTCGAACTCACAAACTGCGAGATCATGACCTGAGCCAAAGTCCGAGGCCCCACCGACTGAGCCCCCCAGGTGCCCTCCATGTGTCTTGGACAGACAACCCCCCCCCCACCACCTTCCTTTCCTCTAACTGTGTGCTGCTTGTTGGTATTTGGGCACCAAGCTGGATTTATCCGCTCCTAGCTCCAGAGAGACGTGAGGCCCTTCCCGGTCTTCACTGTAGTAAACAGAGCTGCGCGGAACGGCGCTCCCGCACGCCCATGGAACGTGCCTTGGCACACGCATGCCGGCGCCTCAGACAGCAGGGGCCTCAGACGCAGAACCGCCCCCGGGAGCACGCCGTCGTGCACCTGCCCAGGGTGTGTCAGGGCAGCGCCCTGCCGCTACACCACGCAGCAGGCCACGTGCCGGGGACCTTTAGGTGTCCCGCTGCGGAGCTCACTCTCATCACAGAGCAAAGGTCTCGAATCGGCTTGATTTTCAAACGACTTAGCCAAAACCCCACCTCCTCAGCCCCGGTTTGTGAATGTGAGTCCTTCCCTGGCAACACTGTTATAAAAAATAAATAAAAAAAAAAAAAAAAAAAAAAAAAAAAGAGGGCTGGTGGGGAAGAGCATCCTCAAAACACGGACAGCGTTGCTTCCGGCACAGAGGGAGCCAGACAGACTAGAACCCACACCCGCAGACCCCAGTCCCCTTGTTCCGCCAGAGCTCCCCCGGCACAAGGCACAAAGACGTATCGTCCTTGCCAGCTCAGAGACACTGAGATCCATGCGGGTGCTCCCCTGAGCCTTCCTCAGTCCCCGAATCGCCGGAACGGATTTTTAACACACACCCCGCCACCCTGCCGTGGTGCAGCCCGTTGGGGTCTGAACATCCCTGGGGTTCACGGAGGGGACGGAACAGCCCCAGGTCTGTTCTCGGAAGCAGAAAGCCTGTGGGATGGGGCGAGGCTGTCCTTGCCCAGCTGCAGAGAACAGGGCTTCAGACAGACTGGCAGGCTGCGACCTGGCTTCCCGAGCGTGGCCGTGTCCCGCAAATGACGACCCGGCTGCCACCACCACGAACCGCCCTGCCGAGCCCACCCCGTTCACGCCACGACGACTGATGTAGGAATTATTTATAGATCCGAACTCCGCAGAAACCATCGTGTCTGCTGTTGCCGCGGCAACAGGGATGCGGCGCAAGCCCTGGGCTTGAAGGGGCCACGGGGGCCAGCGAAGGCGGTTGATTTCCAGCCGGGAGCCCCCAGCTCACACGCGCCATCGGGGGGTCACCGGGAATGAAAGGAGGCTTTCAGTCGCGTTTCCAGCGCGGGCTGGCGTGTGTCCCGGAAAACAGCACCACCTGGGTGTTCAGCTGCTGGCTAGTGGTTGGGTTTTGTTCAGACCTCTTGATGAAATCATCCAGAACAGCATCCCCATGGCTGGCGGAGCACTGGCCAGCTGTGGAGCCTTTCAGGAGGCTGGCTCCTCACCCGGGCTCCTTGGTCAGTGGGGCCCAGGGATCTGTATGCTACCTTCTGGGCTGGTGGAAACGCACGTGACTCGGTGATCTAACCCTGTAGACAGTCGCACACGCACACTTGTGCCCCTCACCGACCTAGGCACTTTTCTTAGCATCTTAATTCCTGCTGGTTTTCTGGATGGAGATGCAAACACATACCATGGAAGTACTGCCTTCCCCTTTCAAGAAATAGGGAGCCTGTATCCGCTCTAGGCGCCTTGCGTTTTTCACTCAACAATGTATTGTCAAGGTGTCCCCAAATCAGTAGCTGCTGCTGCTGCTGGGGTTTTTTATAACTGCACAGAGCTGCCCCCTCTGTGTGGACATCCTGGACGCTTACCTGGATCTTCTCTCTTGGTACAAGTTGCCCAGAAGCAGAACCTAACCTGAAGATCTGTTGGCAGGTGATTACTAGGAGTGCCCGTCCCCTGGAGAAACAGGCACGGGTGTGGGGGAGGCAGGACAGGAGGGAAGGAGGCCCCACAGGATGCCCACATCTTGGCGAAGGGCTGCCTGGGGTGATATGAACTCCCAGGCTTTCCCGCTGCTGAGGGCAGCGTGGCTGCAGGAGCCAAAGGCATCCTCCGAACGATAGCCACAGCACTGACCTTTGGAGCTACGAGCACGCCCAAGCTTCAGGTTCACAGAAATGGCAAGAACGGACGCCCAAGACCAGGGAGGAGCCCGAGACCGCTGTCCACGGAACCGGAGCCAGTTCTGGTCTGTTCGGTTCAGACAGGCAGCTTCTCAGAGGCGCCCCCTAACTCAGGGACCATCCCCGTTCACGGAGTACCTCTGCGAAGACGGGAGTCCGAGGGGCCCGCCAGGTACAGAACAATGCTTCTTCCCTCCCGAGGCCTGGTGCCCAGCAAGCAGGTGGCGATCAGACACGCTGGCCCCGTTCACTTCGCCCTGTTGCAGGTGCTCAAGATCGGGCGCCCTCTGCACCTGCTGGCCGTGGTGCACGCTTAGCAGTGTTGCAGAAATCGCTCCAGCGTCGCCCCATTTTACGTATCTGTTTGTGTAACCAGTGTAAAATACATTTATTGGTGATAACTTGGTGACTGATCCCTAACATCAAGATCTTTCAGATGAGCAGGATCCTGAACACGCTGGCGTGCATCGCGTCGTCCAGGGCCTCTTAACGGCCGCCGGGTTCATCCGTGCCGAGACCCACTCAGACCCGCTGCGTGCTCTCTGTAAACCCCCTGCCGCTGCAGGCCCGCAGTGGTCCTGCGTGAACCGCCTGTTTCCCGGGCGAGATGCATTTCTGTAGGAAGTTCCACATAAGGACTTCCTACTCTCCTGGCTACCTGTTCGTGCGGTGACCAGCTTCACCTGCCTTCCCAACCCTGTGCTGATCGTGCCCTTGGCAGGCGGGGGCCCTCCTCGTCTTCTCCCTCGAGTGTTCAAGGCCATGCGGCGTGTGGGGCACGAGCCTCTCCGTGAGATGTCTTAGTGCACATGTGAGAAAAGCACGGCCCTCTGGGTGCAGGAGCCTTGAAGGTGCACGCGGTGACAGGGACTCAGTGCGCCGGCTGCCTGTGCGCGTGTGCGGCCTGGTGTATTAACACCAACAGAGAAAACCAGAACAGCAGACGTGAGGTTTCTTTCTGCCTCTGTCACGTGCGGTTCAGGTACCTCCTCACGATCACTCTCTGAGTCTCCCAGTGTTGTTCTTATTCCCCAGCAGGGGTCCCCAGGCACTGCCAGGCAGAGGGGACATCTGCGCCCTCATTCAGCCTCACTCACAGGTCTCAGCCGACCCTGCAGGGAGCTCGGAGGCTGTAACGGCCCTGTGGGGGTGTCTGGAGCAAGGGCGAGGGCCGGGCCTGGTCTCCACGCAGGGACCCCAGGGGCCGTGACTGTGGACAAGGACCCTGTCCTCAGCTGATGGTGTCTCCGGACAGGTGGGGAGCAGAGGGCTGGTTCCCAGCCGTAGGCAGGATGAAGTGGGGCCTGGCCCTCACTAGGGCACAAAACCGAGCGGGCTGGCCTCTGGCTGCGCCCCAGTGTGAGGGAGGGCACTGCCCAGGCTTGAAGGGGCCACTCAGAGGCCGCACCATCACCTCTGCTCCAACTCCTGGCCAGAACTCAGTCACGTGGCTGCAAGGAGCCCCGAGGTGCAGTGTTTTATGGTGAGCACCGTGAGCCTGTTGCAAGCCAGGGGTCTCTAATGTGACAGCGGCTGGGAGGCCATGACACCTGCACTGACCCGGGCCAGCCCAGAGCCAAGGGCTCCGAACATAAATGATGGCAAAGGAGAGATTAAGGGCTCACTGCCTGCTGCAAGTAGGAAAGGTGAGATTTTTCTTTTTTAAGTTTATTGATTTATTTTGAAAGAGGAAAGGAGAGAACGAGTGGGGGGGGGGCAGAGAGTGGGGGAGAGAGAGAATCCCAAGCAGTCTCTATGCTGTCAGCAAGGAGCCCAATGTGGGGCTCAAACTCACGAACGATGAGACCATGACCGGAGCCAAGATCAAGAGCCGGACACGTAACTGACTGAGTCCCCCAGGCGCCCCGGGAAGGTGGGATGTTTAAGAGGACTCAGAAGGAAACGGGTCCGTTTTCTCTGCTGCATAATAAATTACCAGCAGTTGAGTGGTTTCAAACACCCAGCTATCGAGGGTCAGGAATCCAGGCTTGGCTGTGCTGGGTCTCCGCTCCAGACCTCCCAGGCTGCCGTCACGGCGTCGCTGGGCTGTGCTCTCATCTGGAGGGTCAGCCGGGAAGACCGATTCCAAGCTCCCTCACTTTGTTGGCGGTATTTTAATCCTTGTGGCTGAAGCCCCGAGGACCTCACTTCATCTCTGGATCTCACCTGGAGGCCACGCTCAGGTCCTGCCTCGCGGCCCTCCCCGTGGGCATTCCCTGGCATGGCTGTTTACTGCTGCAAGGTCCGCAGGAGAGTCTCTCCCTCCGTCTGCTGAGACAGAGCCTTATGTAACGAAACGAGATCCTGGGAGTGGCATCCCACAGTCTGTTGGTTAGAAGCGCGTCACAGATCTTGCCCACACTTGAGGGGAGGGGATCACGCAGGGTGTGGTTCATTGCCAGTCACCCTAGGATCCGTCTGCCACAGCCCAAGACTGAAAACAGTTCAGAAGGCCTGTGCTCCAGACCATTTCTGCTACTGCTGTGTGACCTCAGGCGAGCTACTCACCTTCTCTGGGCCTCGGTGTCCTCATCCATCAACCAAGTGGTAGAGGTCAATGGTCAGTAGTTTCAACATTGAAACGGATGCACGTTTTTCTTATGTTCAGAGAGCATCTTTAGCAATGCTGTCTTTTATGTTAATCAGGAGTGTTCCCAAACGCGGCTGGGGGGGGGGGGGTGCTAACAGTCACTAAGGACTTGCCATGGTTGAATGGCTCGCACACACATCTGTATGATTCTCCAAGGGCAGGATTGCTGCCCTTGCTTCCCGGGCCAGGAAACCTGGCTCAGAGAGGCCAAGGGACCTACCCAAACCACCCAACTAAAAAACAGCCGGGCTGGGCACTCGGCCGAGGCAGGCCCGACTTCAAAGCGTGTGCCCTTCCCGCTGTCCCCTCTATCTCTAATTGGCAGCTGTCACTGCTCTCTGATGGAGTTTAACTTTCCAGCGGGCAGGTTGGGGGAGCGGGCAGAGGCTGCCTCCTCTGACCTTGATAAAGTGCTGGAGAAAAGCCTGGGCCTGTGGCCACGCCCTCCCACTGACCCCTCCCCTTCCCCCACCTTGCTGCTTTCATCAGAGCTCAGGGCCCAGCCGCTGCAAGGAAGAGACAGTCTGACCTTCTGGTGGCAGGTTGCCCATCACCATACATCTTTATGACGTCCTGTCTCCACCGTCATCGACTGCGAAATTGTCCTTGGAACCTGCTGGTGCCTTTCTGACTTTCCCCGGGGTTTCTGAAGGAGGGAGGCGGCCTTCGCACACCCAGAGCAGGACAGCTCCAGGAGACGTTTACAGGGTGTGATTTACAGCGACGCGGGCAGAAGGGGGCCCACGAGGGTAACGTGGTTATTCTGCGTGGACAGGGGCACAGCTGCTTCCACACTGAGCACCTGGAGGTGGGTGGTGCTGGCCCTTGGGGGAGCGCGTGGAGCCACAGCCTTGAGGCGCGTGAGCTTCGGGTGCGGGACAGCCGGCCAGAGGCGACCCTGGGGGAAGGGATCTGGAAGGGGAAGCACTCAGACCTCCTTCTGCACCTTCAGGCTCCCGTCGCACCAGGGCACCCGGTGGGCAACCCGAAGCCAGACAGCAAGGATGGCTGTTTTTGCAGAAAGTACAGGTCAGCTCCTTGGGCGGAGAGCAGGGTGGACAAGGATGGAGTGTGGACAGGCAGGGCGGTTTGGCTTACACTGTGCGGTGGCGGCCATCCGAGCGGGTGTTTGTGCAGCGTCTGCATCACGTTTTGTGGCGCGTGTTTGTGGCAGGCCGAGAACGCGGCCCAAATAGTACAGTGAGCAAGTACCCGAGCCGCTGTGCCGGTCCGTCTCTCCCAACAGCGGCCTGGGGAGAGCTGTTCTGCTCTGTAGATGGAGAATTGGGGGGGGGGGGGGGAGGGCAGGCTCGAGGGAGGACGTGAGGAGGGACGGGGCGGGGAGGGCAGAAGGGAGCCAGGGGGAGGCTGGGCTGGGAAGCAGGATAAAGAGCAGTCTGACTCCGATGGCAGCCTGCCTTGACGGTAGTGGCCTATGACTGCCAAGCGCAAACTGTGCACGACTTCGGGGCGAAAGCCATATCCTCATGACTTTATGGTCGAGAAGGAATTTATTTTTTCATTTGAGAGAGAAAGAGAGAGAGAGGGAGCTGGGGAGGGGGGCAGAGGGAGAGAGAATCCCAAGCACGCTCCACACTCAGCACAGAGCCTGATGCAGGGCTCGATCCCTCGACCCCGGGATCACGACCTGAGCTGAAATCAAGAGTCAGGTGCTCAACAGACTGAGCCAGCCACCCAGGCACCCGAAGAGGAATTCTTTAACAAGATTCCCAAACTGTGGAAGAAAATATTGATGGCTTTGGCATTAAAAATGCAACATTTTCTGTTAGAAAGAAAGGCCGTAAAAAACAGTGAAAACACAAGTCGCAGATGAGAAGGTGCTTGCGGTATAAATAACCAGTGAAAGAGGAACATCCACATCTGAAGAGCTTCTGAAAATCTGTAAGGAGAGGACAAGGAACGCGATGGAAAGACGAGCAAAGGGCACAGGCCAGCAAGGCGAGTTGAAGAGAGACCGTGCGTGGTCCACGTGCGCGTGCACACCGCGGGGCTCGCCGGTCCACGGAAACGCACAAGTCACGTCACAGCGTGATGCCTTTCCGTGCCCCGCAGCTTAGCAGGCGGAAAGCCCCCGACCACACCGGGCGCGGTGAGGCCGGGGAAGTGGGCCTCTGACGCCCTGCTGCAGGGGGAGGCCCTGCGCGCAGCACCCGGCAGAGGGGAAGCCACGCCCCTGTGATGACGCAGCAGTCCTCTTTCGAGGCCAGGCCGCAGAAAAATGCTCCCAGACGCGCAAAGACACACCCACGAACGTTCACTTGTTTCTAACGGCCAGCGGCCTGGAAGGTCAGTCGGCGGGGGGACGAATCACGCACTAAGTTAGGGTAGATTTGTACAACGTGACACTGGAGCCGTTACCCTGAATGAGCGAAAGCTGATAGGCCTCCCAACACAGTGAGTCAAAACGGCTGAATGGCAGACGTGGCGCCCCTGGCATGAAGCTTGAAAGGATGCCCAGAAAAGGGGGTCCAGGGTCTCCCGGGAGCTGTTTGCAGTGCGATTCCCCCCTCCCCCCCTCAGGGAGCGCCCTCTGCACGGGCCAGGGCGGGAGCGTGGGGGACAGGGAGGTGTGTGTGAGCAGAGGCGACGGGATGTACGTGTCAGTGCGAGTGAGCGTGCAGGGACAGAGGTGCACAGGTGACGGGAGGTACACGTGAGCGCGGGTGAGTGTTGGTGTGGAGCAGTGTGTGAGTGTACTCATGGCCACATATGTGGGTGAGAGTGAGTGGGTGTGTTTATGAGTACGTGGGTGTGTAGGAATGTATGTGTGTGACTGTGTGAGGTTGAGTGTGCATGTATGAGCGTGTGAATATATGTGAAAGGAAGTGCGAGTAGGAATATGCGTGCCTTGTGATGAGTGTGAGCAGTGTGTCACTGTGGGTGTATGAGTAGGTACTAAGGTGGGCTGAGTCTCGGGGTCGCAGGTGTGAAACCCTAAGTGGCCCCCCAATGCCGGTGAGTCCTGGGCCATCACCGAGGTCCCCATGACTGGGCACGGGCCACTGTGCCAGCTGGGGCCAGGAGGGGGCCACCCGCGGAACAGGGTCGCTGGCCTCTGTAGGAGTCGCCTTTGACAGAGGGACACAGTGACGGGACCCAGGCAGGAGGACCTTGCGTCCCCCAGGTTTATAGGAAGGTTCCTACCACGTGCGCTGCCTGGGCCGTCCAGCAGGTGGCGATGCCTAGGCAGGTTGCAGCAGGATGTCAGGGTCCCCGGCCAACCCCCTGCGTTCAAGCTGGGGAAACTGAGGCAGGAGGTCTCCTGCCCCTGAAGCTTTTCCTTCCACAGCAGGGAATTCATCCCTGTAGGTGCCACGTGTTCATGGGGACTTTCCTTGTGCTGGGGGCCGTGAACAGCCGTGAGCAGAGCAGGTCAGGGCTCCCTCTGGAGCTCGTGTCCCTGAGACAGGACAGGTGCATGCCCAGTGGGAAGCGCCTGACTCTGAATCAGTGCCCACATCCCACATCCCGCACGGTCTGCCTGTAAGCTGCCCCCCCCAGGGTCGGCTGACCCTGAGCCCCCTCTGGGATTCACACTTTTTTTTTTTTTAATTTTTTTTTTCAACATTTTTAATTTACTTTTTGGGACAGAGAGAGACAGAGCATGAACGGGGGAGGGGCACAGAGAGAGGGAGACACAGAATCGGAAACAGGCTCCAGGCTCCGAGCCATCAGCCCAGAGCCTGATGCGGGGCTCGAACTCACGGACCGCGAGATCGTGACCTGGCTGAAGTCGGACGCTTAACCGACTGCGCCACCCAGGCGCCCCATGGGATTCACACTTATCACTCTGTACCTTCGTCCGTCATTAGCCCCTATTCTCTTCGTGCCTGTGTGTTTCAGGGACAGGCAGCTCATCCTAGCGCACAACAATGCACACCCTTTGCCCTGCAAAGGCACTGGGACCCCTCTGCTTTATTGGAAGGTGTGATGGGTTGAACTGTGTGCCCCCAAAGGAAGTCCTAACCGTTACCTGTGGATGTGGCCTTATTTGGAAATACGGTCTTTGGAGAGGTCATCAGGTTAAGCTGAGGTCATGTTGGACGGAGTAGCATGAGCTTTAAGTCCTCAGTGTCAGGTGTCCTCATGGGAAGGGACACAGAGACAGACACACACGCCAGAGAGGCCACGTGACAACAGAGGTACAGAATGGAGGGACGTCCTGGGCTGCTGGTGAGCAACGAGAAGAGACGGGAAGGATCCTCCTCCAGAGGGACCGTGGCTCTGCTCAGCCTTGGTCTCGGACTTGTGGCCTCGGGAATGGGAGAGAACAGACTTCTGTTGCTCTAAGGCCTGCGGCCTGCGCTGCTTTGCCCTGGCGGCCCCAGGGCGCTGGTGCGGAGGGCATGCCCAGGACTGGGAAGGAGCCTCCTGGCTCACCGCAGCCCTGACACGCAGGCTGGCTCCCTGGCCCGGCGGCTGCCGATCGTGGGCCAGGGGGGCACCTCTGGGGCAGGGGGAGCAGGCGGTTCCCACCCAGACTCAGCCCAGGCCTCTGCTCAGAAGCTGCACGCAGATCCCTCAGCCAGCGCGTTCGTGCGCACGTGTCCCTGTGTGTCCCCCGTCCTTGGCCCACGCGTGCTCTGAGCACACACCTGAGTGCTGCTCCAGACCGAGCACGGTGGGGAGTCCTGGGTCTGCCACTGGCCGAGCAGGGACTTCAGCCCTGAGCCTCAGCTTTCTCATCTATAAAAGGGGCTAGTGACAGCAGGCTCACAGGGCCGTGCTGGGGACGAAACTGGACACCGGTGTCCCGCACACTGGGCAGGTGCTCGGTAAACGCTGAATCACTTCTGTGGGTACTGGGCACTGCTCCGAGCAGAGCAGGGGTGGGCACGGCAGCTCCTTGATCCCCCTCCCCCCCGGGAGGTGGCCCCCCTCAGCAGGGGCGCTGGCGGCTGGCAGGGCAGGCAGAAAGGGCAGACCTGGGGGAGCAAGCGCTCGGGCGGGGAGGGCGTCACCAGAGGGCCGAGAGAAGAAAGTCCACCCGAGAATGGGATTCACACATAAAGCGCCCACGTGGTTTGTGGGTTAAAACCCGAGGATTGGGGCGCCTGGGTGGCGCAGTCGGTTAAGCGTCCGACTTCAGCCAGGTCACGATCTCGCGGTCCGTGAGTTCGAGCCCCGCGTCGGGCTCTGGGCTGATGGCTCGGAGCCTGGAGCCTGTTTCCGATTCTGCGTCTCCCTCTCTCTCTGCCCCTCCCCCGTTCATGCTCTGTCTCTCTCTGTCCCAAAAATAAATAAAAAAAAAAAAACGTTGAAAAACCCGAGGATTTAAGAGAACACAGAGGTTCCAGTAGAGGAGCTTTGGAAATGGACGAACAGATGCCGTGAGGTTCCCGAGTGGGACATGAGCACTCCGGAGGCACTGAATCCAACCAGAAGGCTCCGGAAGTTGGGGTAGAGCGAATGGCACATGGTGGGGGGGGGTGGGGGGGTGGTGTCGTGTGATTTTTCCGACAACACGTGTCAGAGATCCAGTTTCAGAGACCTTAAAATCCATTCATGCGAGGATGGGGACTCACCATGGCCCCTCGGGCAGCAGCAAGTGCGGGCAGGAGTGGACAGGGGGCTGGGAGTCCGGCCGGCGGGGCGGGGGGGGGGGGGGGGACACCGACAGCGGCCCTGGGGGCCAGGTCTCGGGGCTGCACGGTCCAGCCCGCTGAACCACCCTTTGCGGCCAGAAGTGTTCGCTTCCACTCGTAGCAGGAATAGGAGCCCCGGGGGAGAGACGTTCAGGTTTGCCTTTTGTTGCCTTTTTTTTTAACGTTAGATATTTGTGTAAGGCCCCCTGCTGGGCGCCTGGTGGGATGCCATACTGTCCATGTCGGGACACACAGACCACAAAATGACGCGGTTATTCGTATCAGATCTGTCACTCCAGTTTCAACTTTGGTGGGGGTGGCTGTTTGAAACCAGCGGTCAAACGCGGGCCTCAGGGTCCCTGGGCATCTTCTCTGTAGCCACCTGGGTAAAGCCAGGCCGGCCAGAGAGCAGTCCCAGACACAAAAGCCACTTCCCACGAGCGGATGTTCTTGTCGGCGTTCTTTACCCTGGAAAATATCGGAGGCAGTGGACACGTCCAACAACAGGGGACGGTAACGTGAACAGTGCTGCCTGCCCCAGACAGAACATCCGGGGACACACAGAGGCGGCTAGAGATGCTAGCACACGCCCTCCGAGACCCAGCGATTTGACCTCCCGGAATCCGTCTGAAAGACACCCCCAAGGGAGAGCACACGTGTTTCACGATCATTGTGAAAAGCGGGAATCCGCCTCCCTGTCACCCAGCAGAGACGTGCTTGACGCAGTTGCACACTTGGAGAGCAAATGGAAACGGATGGGCACGTTCAGAGGACGTAGCGGAGGGTCGGTTTGTGAAGGTGCGTGCGGGGCTTACGGTGGGTGACAAAGGCTGCCGAAGCCAGCGGCCCCAGCCTTCCGGGGAACGCAGCCCCAGCCCGCCTTGGGGGAGGAGGGAGGGAGGGCCCCCCCCCCCCCCCCGTGGTGCAGGGCCAGCAGAGCAGCCGGTCCGGGTCCCCAGACATGCAGCTACAGCATTTAAAAATGTATATGAGGGGGGCACCTGGGTGGCTCAGTCGGTTGGGCGTCCGACTTGGGCTCGGGTCATGATTTCGCGGTTCTTGGGTTCGAGCCCTGTGCTGACAGCTCAGAGCCCGGAGCCTGCTTCGGATGCTGTGTCTCCCTCTCTCCCTCCTCCCTCCCCCTCCCCCTCCCCCTCCCCTCTCTCTCTCAAAAATAAATAAACATTTAAAAAACATATATGAGGGGCGCCTGGTAGGCTCAGTTGGTTGAGCACCAGACTCTTAATCTCGACTCAGGTCATGACCTCACAGTTTGTGGGTTTGGGCCCCATTTCGGGCTCTGCACTGACAGCATAGAGCCTGCTTGAGATCCCCTCTCTCTGCCCCTCCCCTGCTCTCTCTCTCTCTCTTTCTCTCTAAATAAGTAAATGAGCTTTAAAAAAAAGTGTATATGAGTATATCCAGAACTCCTAAATGTGATGTATTTTCGTGTCTTTGCTCTCCTCTCTCGGTGGGGGTGGGGGTGAGACTATACAAACGACGTTGTATGAATATAGGCATATATACATATGTACGTATGTTTTATGTATTTGTACATACCTACATATGTTTAAAGTGAAAAATATAACAGCAACACATATGTAGATATGATCTTAGGTTTGTAAATAAGCAAACAAATTTATACAGAGATGGTTTTTCAAATTCACAGTCTGGGGCGCCTGGGTGGCTCAGTCGGTTGAGCGTCCGACTTCGGCTCAGGTCATGGTCGCACAGCTTGTGAATTCAAGCCCTGTGTCGGGCTCTGTGCTGACAGCTCAGAGCCTGGAGCCTGCTTCGGATTCTGTATCTCCCTCTCTCTCTGCTCCTAACCCACTCGCATTCTGTCTCTGTCTCTCTCAAAAATAAATAGACATTAAAAATAAATAAATAAATAAAATAAAATTCACAGTCTGGCCTAGTGAGTAGCAAAAGGTTATCAGTGACAACCCCCAGATATTAGGGTTAAGGGTGATCTTTTCTTCGTCTCTCTCTTCATTACAGTTTTTCACTTCTGAATATTTTGCAATGGCTACATACTGCTCTTACCACGAGAAAACTAGCTATTTGGCAATAAATACATAAATAAACGTTGCAAGGAAAAGCAGTGTTCACCAGGATTACGAAATAGTGTGGACAGACTCTTACCGACATTCGGTGGATGGGACTAGAAGGCAGGCTGCCTGCGTGTGCTCAGTGTGTGACAGACGCAGACTCAAGCCACCCTGCCTGGGAAAGGAGACGCAGGGTGGCCCTCTGCTGGGAAGGGGCTGCGTCCGCCCTCTGTCTGCACTCAGCTTTTCTTTAAGATTCCTGCACAAAAATGAAGCAAACAGGCTTTAAAAAGAGGGTGGGACGGCTCAGCAGCAAGGAAGGGAGCTGAACTCTGTTTCTGGATAAGAGGAAGGCGTCACGTCGGATCTAGACAGTCCTGTAAGGCAGAACAGAGTCCTCTGTCCCTGTTCCAGAAGGGTAGACCGAGGCCCAGGGGGGCTAACGCTCCTTCCTCGCTCACTGTGTTGCATTGTCTCCCCGCAAGAGCTCTTACGACAAGATGCTCTTATGATCCCCATAGCGTTGAAAAAGACAGAGCGGTTATGCAACTCGCCCAAGGCCGCACAGCCAGAGGCAGGCTTTGAATCCCAGAGCCAGACTCCACCAGCTCCGCGCTTGCCGCCTCCAGGAAGGGCTCGCTCCCCCGGGTCCGCGGTTCAGACCTTACTGCTGACCGCCGCCGTCCTGCCTGCGCCCAGGCCGTTCCCCTTGCCTGAAATGCCCTCACGTTTCCACTCTGCCCCGGGGGGTGGTGGCTGGGCTAAGTGGGCCATGTCCCTTCCCATACACGCTGACTTGCCAACCAGCTTTGGGCCATGCCCCTCACACCCAGCTTCCCAGGCCAGCAGCCGCTTACTCACAGCTGGGTACCGTCTCCGCCTCCCGGCCGGCCAGTATTTCCCCATCCTGCCTCCACTTCCTGGAAAATGAGTGTAATGGTTGGTGACTGGAGGGGCCTGGCCCGGAGTGGCCTTCCTGGCCGGCTGGGCCCCGGGGACATGGTGGGCACAGAGGTAGCCTAGCTCCTCCTCAGCTGCAGGCTCAGGGTCCAAGTGCCTGCCAGTCCTGTCCTCTGCTCTGGCCTGGTCCTGTTTCCCCTCCAGGCAGAACTGAAAGCACGGAGTCGGCCTGTGACCCCAAGGGTTTCCAGGCTGGGACTGGGGTGGGATGGGGTGCGGGGCAGAGGCCGTTGCTTCCAACAGCCTGGACATCCCCACCACCACCTGGGCTCTCAGAGTTTCCTGATTCCCGCTGCTCGGGAGGGCCAAGAGTCTCCGGCAGCCCAGCAGTGAGGCCTGATTCCCACTGGAACAGGGATTCCTATGGGGTTCACAGAGAGACTCAGGGGTCTGTAAACTTAGATGGGAAGAAGAAATTACACCTTTCTCCCACCAATCTTTAACTGATACGTGCAGCCCCCAGCCTCAGCAGGGTTAGCCGGGAGGCAACTTTGCTGTCCATGGAGATCTCAGAGGGAGTCATGTCAGCCAGAGTCAGGGCATCTCAGAGTAACGCTGTCCTCACCTCCAACCTTCCAGGCAGGTGCTGTGATCGTCCCCGCTTTACAGATGAGAAAACCAAGGGTCGGCAGGGCGACATCACTACTCAAGCTTGTGAACTTGAACGCAGGTCCGTCTGACCACTCCTACCCATGCATTCTCTTATTTTTTGACACATTCCAGAGTACGTCCATTTCTCCCTAAATACTTCAACATGCATATCACACAAGGCATCAGTGTTTCAGACACTTAATTTTACTTCTGCAAATGCAGATGTCCTGCCTCCTTCTTGCCTATCCCCATTTCCACGCTCCAGCCACAGGCTGAGAGACCTGGGCCGGGAACCTGAAGGACCCTGTGAATTCCTCCTAGACCCCCGGTTGCTGGAGGACCCTCTTCCTTGGGGAATCTGAGGACAGAAGCAGGGGTCTTAGCTTGCTGGGGGCTCGTTCCTCTTGAAGCCTTCAGTGCGAGCCCAGGGCCGCCTTTCCGCCGTGGATAACGATGTGCAACTTGTTTCTTTGGATGTCCTGCCAGCTCTGGCGCTGATGTTGAGCCCCTCACCATGGACCGGGTGCTCCCATAGGTAGTGAGCCCTCCGTCACTGGAAGCAGTTAAGCAAAGACTGAAACAAGCTCTGGACAGGGTGGGAAGATGTCACAGAGTAGATGGAAACCTGGGAACGGGGCTTCAAGTGCATCAGGGGTTCTCAGCCTCCGCACAGTTGAGGTTCTGGGCTGGATAACGCTGCTGCGGGGCCTCCCTGCACCCCGAAGGCTGTTTCATGGTATCCCAGTCTCTGTCCACTAGGTGCCAGTAGCACCTCCCACCCAACCCAAGTGATGGCCCCGCATGCCTGCAGGGATCTCACACCCTGTGGAGGAGCCCTGGGGTACAGGGGATTGAAGGTCCCTTCTGTCCTGAAATCTCAGGATTTATTCTGTTCCTGGGACAACCCCCTCGGTCCTCTCTGTTCACAGTGCTGCAGCCTGTCCGTTGCTATGGAAACTGGGAATTTTCTAGCCTCTCTATCTCCTTGCCCACCTCATGTACACACTTTCAAAGCCTGTGTGCAGAGCCCAGGGGACAGCCCTCAGTCTCCTCTTCTGTCAGATGGGAGCAGCAGTCTTCTGACCTCCCGGGATGGAGTCAGGGAGGATAAGGGAGTGGTGCCGGTAAAGTGTGCAGAGGGCAGTCGACTCCTAGAATCAGGACGAGAGTCTGCGCTGGTGGGAGGGGTGGCGGACCAGAGGAGGGGAGGGGTGCTGACATCCCACCGGAAGTGAGGGGAGGGGGTGAATGTGCAGAGGTGGCAGGCTTCACAGTGTGCTGTGGCTACAGAAAGACCTGCCCTCGGGTCCTCCTTGCCCCTGGGGGCAACAAGCCCCTAGGCGGCTTTAAGCAGGGGTGAGTGACGTACTGGGAGGGAGAAGGGGGTGGGAGAGGGGCTAGGAGACAGGCTGGAGGCGGTTACAGCGGTCCTGGAATTAGACAATGAGGGCTGGGCCCAGTGTGATGACCAGAGGAGGGGCTGGGCAGGAGGAACGCTAACAGAGGGAGAAGCAGGTTCTAAAGGAGCCTGAAAAGCCAGGGGTGGAGTCAGGCCTCCTGGGAGGTGGAGCCAGGCCTCCTGAGGGTGGAGCTAGGCCTCCTGGGGGTGGGGCCAGGCCTCCTGAGGATGGGACTGGGCCTCCTGGGGGTGGAGCCAAGCCTCCTGGGGGTGGGACTGGGCCTCCTGGGGGTGGAGCCAGGCCTCCTGGGGGTGGGGCCAGTCCTCCTGGGGGTGGAGCCGGGCTTCCTGGGGGTGGAGCTAGGCCTCCTGGGTAGGAGGCCAGGCCTCCTCGGGGGGGAGGGGCAGGTCTCCTGGGGGTGGGGCCAGGCCTCCCGGGGTGGAGCCAAGCCTCCTGGGGGTGGGACTGGGCCTCCTGGGGGTGGAGCCAGGCCTCCTGGGGGTGGAGCTAGGCCTCCTGGGGGTGGGGCCGGGCCTCCCAGGGTGGAGCCAAGCCTCCTGGGGGTGGGACTGGGCCTCCTGGGGGTGGAGCCAGGCCTCCTGGGGGTGGAGCTAGGCCTCCTGGGTAGGAGGCCAGGCCTCCTGGGGGGGGAGGGGCAGGTCTCCTGGGGGTGGGGCCAGGCCTCCTGGGGGTGGAGCCATATATCCTGGGAGCCAGGCCTTTGGCTGGAGGAGGGAAACAGAAAAGGTGCTTTCCTTGCCAGCCTTCTGGCTGCCTCCCAGCCTGTTTGTCACAGGCTACCTCTCTGTTTCCATCAGAGCTTTAGCCATCTGGCCGCATAGTACCTTTAGAAGTCATTGCCAAAGTGCGTGCCTGGAATGCTCGGAGACAGCCTGGTTGTCCGTGGGTGGGGGTTCTGGTTACATCACCTCAGATGATGTCACACATGAAGCACGCACATCTCCCATAGCGTGGTCTGGGAGGGTCTGGGCGCCCCTGTAGAGTGCAGATCCGTGTGCCATGTGCCACCACTCGGGGGGAGAACAGCAACCTGTAAGGACACGGGCTTGTGTGTGCATCTAGATTTCTGGGATGACCCCGAGAGACTGGTCATACCGTTTGCCTCTGGGGAGGCTGGGTCCTGTGATGGGGCGGAGAAGACCCCCCCCCCCCCCCCCCCCCCCCCCCGCTTATTGCTGAGCTGGTGGGAACCGCATGTGCGCACTGCAGGGAACAGAACCAGGCTCAGGCACAGCGGATAAGTATGTTCCAGCACAGGACCCGGAGCTGAGCAGATGTGGGTGGGCTGGCTGCAGCCGCAGCTCCACGTTCAACAGCGACCTCATCCAGCTCCTGCCTTCGTGGCTGCAACAGTGGCCACACCACCGGCTGCTGTGGCCTCCACACAGGAAGGAGGGTGGTGCAAAGTGCAGAAGCCACTGAGTGGGAAGGGCTGTTCCAGAAGCCTCTTCCTGACATGCATGTGCAGTCAGCAGTGCTGGGTCCCACAGCCCAACCCCGCTGCAGGGAGGGCTGGACATGGGGGTTTTCAGCAGGGACCTTGGTGCCCTGGATGGACCTGGGGCCCTGGTGGGAAAGACGAAGGAAGGAAGGCATGGAGACAGGATGGGCGCCCTGTGTGCCTCTTGAATTTTGTGCTAGGAAACTCTGTCGCCTGTGTAAAACAAACCCCAGCACTGTGTGAGGACGTGCCAGCTGCCCCCACGGCCCCCAGCTCACGTCTGTCCCGCAGCCTTGGCCTCAGCACAAAGCCCCCCATGGGAGCAGGATGCAGGCATGGTTTGGAGAGAGGAGGCTCGAGGCAGTATGGGCTCCCCCTTCCTGCAGCGGGAGGATGGGGCTATGCCAGGGACAGGTGAGATGGCAGATGGTGGCCGAGGGGGGTGGCAGTCTGCAAGGTAATGAGGTAGCTCATTATCAGGCAATTTTTCTTGGTGGCTGAGAGCCCAGCTCCAGGGTAACTCACTCAGCCCAGGGAGGTGAGGTCTGGACCTGGCCCTCCCTGTCTAGAGAAGGCAGAGCGCTGTCTGCCTGCACAGGGTCCTGCGATGCCCCTCTGTGATGGGCCAGGGCTCCCACATCTGCTACCTAGAGACAGGTGTGCTTCCAAGGCAGATCCTGGGCTCCTCCGCCCAGAGAGGAAGATCTGGTGAATCAGAGTGGCCCAGCCACCTGCCTTTTTAGACAAGCCCCCGGGTGATTCTGATGCAGTCCAGTCCCTGGCTCGACCTGAGAACCATATCCAGAGGTTTACTGAGCGCCCATGGGGGGCCGAACACAGCTCCCTTTATATGCATTAAGTTTTGTCCAGTCGTCGGGATCACCACCCAGGGGGTAACACTGTCATTAGTCCATTTCACAGACAAGGAACTAGAAACCGAGGACATGAAGTCCTCTGGTCAAGGTCCTGCAGCTGTCCAAGAGGAGCGTCTGTTCTGGTGGACCGGCTTGCTCTCAGGAGCAGGCAAAGCCTTGCAAGACCCCGTACCTGTGTTGCCCCGTGAAGTCCCAGCGTTCTGGAGGGCATGTCACGGCTGCTGCTCTGTAACAGAACGGCAGACCGAGGCGTTGGGCTGTGTCCCCGCTGGGAGCTCCAGACCGGCCACACAGTAGGTGCCTGTATTTGTCAGAGACACAGAATTAACATTACGTAACCAATGTAGGTTTATGCATATACACATTATACCCACGTGTACACATATATATACTTATAAATCTTTCCCATATATACTTATATTTTGTGTATTTATATATCTGTGTATAGGCACACACACATGCATGTATATTTAAAAAAAATTTTTTAACGTTAATTTGTTTTTGAGAGGAGAGAGCATGAGCAGGGGAGAGGCAGAGAGAGAGGGAGACACAGAATCCAAAACAGGCTCCAGGCTCCACACTGTCAGCGCAGAGCCTGATGCAGGGCTCCAACTCATGAACTGCGAGATCATGACCTGAGCTGAAGTCGGATGCTCAACCCCCAGGTGCCCTCACACACGTATATATATTTAAGAAGGACTTGGCTCTCACGATTATGGAGGCTGGCATTCCGGAATCTGCAGGGTGGCCTGGCCCAGGCTGGGGGCCCAGAGACAGCTGGTGCTGCAGTTCTGGTGTGTTGTGTGCTGGCACAACTCCGTCTAACTTGGAGGAGGTCAATCTTTTGTTCTAGCTATAGGCCTTCAACTGATCGGATGAGGCCCACCCTCATTATGGAGGGCAACCTTCTTTCCTCCATCCACCGGTTTAAATGCTAGTCTCCTCTAAAAAATATCCAGAATAAGGTTTGACTGAATAAATATCTGGGCGCCATGGCCCAGGCACCTTGACACGTAAAATCAAACATCACAGTGCCCAGTACATATTTGTCGAATGAATAAATGAAGCCCGTGAGGGCCAGGAAGGCCCAATTGTGTTAGGGCAGATTCCTCTTTAACAGGCATCAGCCTGGACATGGAGAAGCCTGCCATGTCCGAGGCCAGCCCTTGCCCTGCTGGCCATCTCTTGCTGTGGCCTCAGTCCTGGGCTCCATTTTGCTCCCCTGCTGAGGGAGCCAAGTGTAGACCGGGGCCAGCTGGGCACCTGCTCTGCTCTGCGCCGGCAGCTGTGTCCAGCCCTGCAGGGCGGGGTGGTGGCCTCCCCGGGGCAGCCGCCAGCTTTGCCCGCGGTGGGAAGCGTCCGCGCCTGGGCACTTACCACCCCTCTGAGAGACCGTGGGGCCTTGTGTTCCACGCATGGACCGTGAGCCTGCCAGCTCGACCTCTCTCTCCCGTTATGCAACCTGCCACCCGGGAGAGGGTTCCCGGCCGACTCTGCCATCCCCAGGGGGCACATTCAGTGCCCAGGCTACCTGTGGGGAGGCAGTCTCGGGCAGGCGGCTCTGGAGCCCGGCTTCCTGGGTTCAAATCCACACTCTGACACCGGTCGCTGGTCGCTGTGTCCTCAGCTGTCAAGGGAGAGCGCACTGTGTGGCCGTGAGAACGCAGTGGGTAAAGCTGCGGGCCCTGGGAGGCTTGACGTGTGGAAAGGCGCCCGGGAGCCAACACCGTCACCGTCATCGCTGCTGTGCCATCTACAGGGGCCAGCCTTCCCTTGGTCCTGCCACGGGCATCGCTGAAGTGAGGCCGTCCCTTCCCACCGTGCTCTCCCCGACAAACACCTCACCTAAGGGCCACATCAGGCCAGCCGTGAGTACGAGTTCTGCCCACCTGCCTGCAGGTGTGGCCTCGGAGAGACTGCGCGAGCCCCATTCTGCTGCTCGCCCGGCTGGACGGGAAGCACGGCCTCTCGGGGCGTCTGGTTCCTCATCTGTGACATGGGCGCGATGACAGTGGTTACTCCCTAGGATGGTTTTGAAAACGAAGTAGGACACGGGCTCGCCCTGGAACTTGCACGTCGCAAGGACGCGAAGCACACGCTCAGGGACCATCGACGGGGCGTGCTGACTGCAAGTCCCAGCTCCTACTTGATGGTCCCACTTACTTTCTTACACACCCGCTTAAAGTGTGCCTTCGGGGGTGCCTGGGTGGCTCAGTAGGTTGAGCGTCTGGCTCTTGGTTTCAGCTCAGGTCACGACTCAGCTCTTGGGTTCGAGCCCCACATCCGGCTCTGCCCTGACAGCCAGGAGCCTGCTTGGGAATGTCTCTCTCTCTCTTTCCCTCTTCCTCTGCTCCTCCCCTGCTCGTGTGCTCTCTCTCTTTGTCTCTCTGAAAATAAATAAACATTAAAAATAAAGTGTGCATTCAGTGGCGTTTAGCACATTCTTGGGAGTTGTGACAACTGTCACCACTATGTACTTCAGAACTTTTCATCACCCCAGAAAGAAACCCCGTCCCCATCAGCAGGCACTCCCCATTCCCCTCCCCGGCCCCCGGCCACCACGACCCTGCTCTGTGTCTCTGGAGGTGCCCCACCCCCCGGCACAGCTCATGTGGATGGACTCATACAGGATGTGGCCAGCATATCCGCGTTAAGTTTTCCAGGCCCCTCCCTGTTGTGGCAGGAGGGTCAGCACTTTGTTCCTTTTTACTGACAAATAACATTCCGTCGTTCCCACACCTTGTCTATCCGTTCTTCAGTTGATGGACACTTGGCTTGTCTCCTTGCATTAACTCTGAAACATATTTTTATCAGCAGACCTTTTATTGAGATACGATGTACTGGCAAAAAGCATGCATATCCTCCATGTGATGTGTGTTGGCTTCTCAGAACAAACTCACTCATGGGACGGCACCCAGATCAAGGAATAGAACATCACCGGCCCCCTGAGCCCCCTTTCCTGTCCCCTTGACACTGTCCCCCGACCCCCCACGCGTAAGCATCAGTGTGCCCTCCAGCACGGACGGCTGGTTTCTGAGGTTTGCACAAATGAAAGGAGACCGCACGCAGATGCTGTGATATGAGATGCAGCCCTGCCCTGTGCCGTTCTGGCTTGTTCCTGTTCACTGCTGCGTCGTATTCCGTCGTACGGCTAGACCGCATTTCCTAATCATCCTGCTGTCGATGCACAGCCAGTGGCTCCAGGTTAAGGCTGTCCCCGTCTGTGTTGCTGTGGATGTCCACCGTCGGGCGCACGTGTTCAGCTTCCACAGAGATGGCTGGTCCCGCAAAGCTGTGTAATGAAAGATTCCAGAAGTGTCTGACAGGTCCAGCAACCCCAGGTCCTTGCCCTCTGTTGACGTCTGCTGTGTTTACAGCTTTACTGAGATACGAGTCACGGACCGCGCAAGTCATCTGTGTCGAATGTGCAGTCTGGTGGCGGCAGTGTTCTCACAGGGCTGTGCGACCATCACCACGGTCAGTTTTAGGGCATTTTCATCACCCTGAAAAGAAACCCCGTGTGGCCTCAGTAACACCCACAAGCCCCCATTCCGCCTGGCCCAGGCAGCCCCTGATGGACCCTCTGTTCCTGCATAAATGCAATCACCCCCGATTGTGTTGTCTTCCCTGGACAGAATGTTTCCCCCACGCGTGGCCCGTGTCAGGACTTCATTCCTGTTTTTGGCCGATTGATATTCCAGTGTGTGGACTAAGGTGTGGCTCACGCTTGGCTCATCCACTCAGCAGTCAGTGGTCATTTGGGTTGGTTCCACCTCTTGGCCGCTGTGAGTAATGTTGCTGTGGACATTCTGGTACAAGTCTTTGCGTGGACGCAGGGTTTTCATTTCTAGCCAGGTGGACACTGGTGGGGAGGGGTGCCGGCCGCAGGGTTGTGGACAGCCCGGGAAGACTGGCGTCTGGGGGGTCAGCAGTGTCTCGAGGCGGCATCTGGCCTAGAGTCAACGGTGGGATTTGTTGCCCGTGGCCACAGCTCTGCCCCCTGAGCTGTTCTGCTTCTCTGGTGTCAGGAGTCTCCCACAAAGGACTGTCGGTGCAAATTCCCCACGCAGGTCCAGAGGCGGAGGGCAGCCTTGGCTAAGTTTGTTGTTTCTAGGGAACTCCACAGAGGCCTGGCCGGAATGTTGTCCAGCCCTGACTGGCAGTCCCATATGCTCACGTCTCGCCAAAGCCCAGCTTTTGCTTGTCGGGGAAGGTGGGACTGAAACAGCTCCTTGGTATTCAGCCACTCGCAGAAAGTTCTAGAAGTTGCCTTTGCCGTGGAGAAATGCCTTGGAACAGAGGAAGGGGCTCTGGCTGCTGTGACTGCAAAGAACACCGAGGCTGCCGGCGGGCAGGTGCCACTTGGACAGGAGCATGGAGGGGTCCAAACGGGCTCTGGTCAGCGGGGGCCGCGGCTTCGGCATGAAGGCAGTGGGTGCCGGGCAGTGATCACCGCTGTGCCCGCAGAGGAGGCCCTCGTCCTCGCCTGAGCTCTGTGCCTCTTGTTCAAACAGGGCACAGAGTCTGGTGGAAACCAGGCTCTGCTCAGTGGCAGGGGTTGGACTCTGCCCCCAATTCCCTAGTGGCCTTGGGCAGGTCACTGGCCGTCCTGGTCTCAGTTTACCCATCAGCAGGAGCACGGGGTCACCCCGGTGACGTTCTGGGCTCTCCCAGCTCTCGGGAAGCGGGCCCAGGTACACGGTGTCTTTGGACAGCAACCCTCCCGGTCGGCTCACGGGGCCTGTGGCCTTCCCGGAGGCCGCGTGGAATGTGTTTATACTCTGGAGCCGAGGAATGCCTGGTCCCTGGAAGCTGGCCGCCCTGGCCAGTGCACGTGTCCGCTGGGGACTTCCCGGCTTCCGTGGAGCCCTTGGGCCTCCCAGTGGCAGGAGGGAGAAGGGACAGCTCCCAGGAAGCCCCAGACATTTCCATCTCAACCGAGTCAGGAACTTGCCCAAAGCAGTGAGATTCTGTTTCCTCGGTTTCGTCTAAGTAGCTTTTTGTTCAACAACCTACACTCGGTGTGCGTTTGGTCAATTCACTCGCTCATTGACGCCGTGAAAATGTTGGAGTCTAAGCTCAGAAATTGTGGCTGCAGAGGCAGCGGGGACTAGTTTGTCACCTGCCCGCTGGGGTGGCCGAGTTGGGCCAGGCCTGCACCGCACCCTTGTGTGGCCTCCACGGAGTCCTCGAGAGGCCGGTATCCTTCTCTCCCCTACGAAGGAGGAAATGCCAGGGGCAGAGTGGCCAGGCTGTGGACCCAGGACTGACTGCCCCCCAGGACCTCTCTTTGCTCCACACTGCCCGTCCCCCAGACCCAACCAGGATGTGATCCTCACCTGCCTGTGCTCTGACCCCGGCCCAAGCCAGGGCGGTGTTATGGGAACCCCTGTGTGCTCTGGAAAAGCTGGGAGGGGTCCGTTCTGCCCAGAGGAGAGTGGGGAAGGCAGCACCGAGCAGGCCACCTTGTGGACCATCCTGCAGATGGCCAGATGTGGCCTGGTGACTTGGAGAGGCCATCTGCACCGTGGCCGTGATGCTGGGCATTTAGCTCCATTTAAAGAGGTCACGTTGGGCCGCTAACTTTGTAGATGGGAGGGGGCCGGGGGACTCGGGTCTTGGGGCTGGTGATACTGAGATAGTTGAGCGGTGAGGACAACAGCACCACTCACCATTGGCGGGACCCGCATGTCCCGACGGCACCAGGGCTCTGACCCGAGTAGCTCCTGGGTAGGGACTTGAGGAGAACCCCAGCATTTGGAGCCCAAACCCACCAAAACCTCCGCTGCCTTGTGAGAGTGGCGGGTAGGTGGCTGTGTGGGCGTCCGTGGCTGCTGCGGTGTGCGCCCACGGACTTGGTGGCTCAGAACCACACAGCTCGTTCTCCGGCAGGCTGGAAGTCGGAAGTCAGGGGTGGCCTCGCTGGTCCAAGTGCCTGCAGGACTGGCTTCTCCTGGCGGCTCCAGGGGGACTGTTTCCTTGTATCTTCCAGCTGCCGAGGTGTCCGCACTGCTCGCCTCGTCGCCCCGGACCACATGGCCTCTGCTCTCCCTGCGTCCCCACCATGCTGCCGTCTGCCTCTCCTGCAGTCAGACCCCCTTTGGCCTCCCTTTTATAAGGCTCACCTCCCACATCCGGATCCTCAGTCCCTTGGGCACACGTCCTTTGCCCTGCGAGGTCACATAGCCACAGTGCAGGGATTGGGACGTGGGCGTGGTGCCAGGCTATTATCCAGCCGACCACAGTGACATAATGAACCCCAGGAGGAAATGCGGCTCTCTACTGTTCCTTTCCACTGACAGAGACTGCAGGTGGCCAGAGAAGGATCTGGAAACACAAGAGTCATGGCCGGTTCTTCCTGTCGTGTAGGGTGAGCCCCAGAGCAGGCGCCCCTCTCTCAGGGCACCAGTGAGCCAGAAGTGACCCCAAGGTGAGGCCCCAGGGAGGCTGGGGATCCCAACGGCAGGAGCCCTTGCTCGCACCCAGTTTATAACCACCCCCTTCCTCGACCTCACTTGTCCCCGATGGGCCTCCTGGGCTGCCGGAGCCTTCGTCCCAGTCCCAGGGCTGGCTGCGGGCGAGTTCCTGACACTGAAAGGCATCTGCAAAATGGGTGCAGCTGTGCACTTCTTGGCAGGAGGGAGGGCGTGGGACACAAAGTCAGAGAGAGCCGGGCGTCCTCTGGAAGGACCCCACAGCCTCCGTGACCCCTGTTAGCCTCCCCTCCTTCACAAAGGCACCTTTCCTGGCAAGGGACAATAACGTGCTTCTTGCTCTCAGCCTGGACTTGCTCAGGGGACTTCACAGCCAAGGCCACCAAAGGAAAACCCCCTGCTGGTTCTCCTCGGACTCGAGTCCTCACGGCGGGCCACGGGGGGCAGCTCGTCCCTCAGGGAGAGGGCTTGGCACAGAAGCTGTCCAGTGACAGAGACAGACCCACTGGGGACACAGAGCCCCCGGGGTGGTGGCTGTGGCTTGCAGGCATCTGAACCCTGTCCACGCTGCAGCCAGTGCGGCTGTGTAGGGATCTTTTCTTACCCGGCGGACGCGCTGCCTTGTGGGTGGGGCAGGCCCGCTCAGCTCCGGGGGCGGGATTACTGGCGACCAGAAGGACCGCGGTTCAGAGGAGGATGGGTGAAGTGGGGTCAGAGGATGGCACGGGAAGTTGGGTGCAGATCATTTCTTGGGGCGAGACCCACAGTGGGGACCGGGAGGGTCCCACTGGGCCCGGGACGCAAACTCAGGCCCCCTTGAGGCCACATTAATTGCCAAGTTCAAGGTTTCTATGATTTGCACTCTGAAATCTCTGTCTCCAGTATTTCCCTACCGACCCCTGAGCATCCTTGTCGTGGCCTCTAACCTCTGACCTCTTCGGCTTCCCATCAGTACTGGTAACAACCACCACACTGAGTGGTTGAGGGACTGCCTCGTCCCACGGCCATCTGCTGCCTCGTGCCGGAAGCAGGCCTTGGTGTGGCCCTGCCCCCCCTCCCCAGCCTGTGGCCTGCACCCCGGTTCCCGTCTGCCTCCTCTCCCGGGAAGAAGCCAGGTCCACCTGATTATCTACGGCTCTCGGGGGCACAGATGGCCCGGGAGATCCCAGTTTGGGTGACCACTGTGGTCTCTACCCACTCAGGCTTGGACGCTGGTGCCATCACGGGGGAGAGGCACTGAGTGGGCCATTTGGCTGACCTGCCCTAACTAGCGCCCCTAAGGCCTGGTAGATTGCCCGATGCAGTGGGTGCTGCTTCCCCTGGGGGCCGAGTCGGAAGTCTCTGGAAGGAGCTGTTTGTCACAGTGATCAGCCCACCTGCACTTGGGGGGCTATAGTTAAAGTCACCTCGTCCCTGCCAGTGTGGACAGCACATCGAGTGGAGAGATGTCCTCAGAAAGAAGAGCTGCTCACACAGAGAAGGACCAGCAGCCCTCCTTTCTTCCGTCCGCTTCCTCCTACCTGCTCTCAACTCAATTCCCTGCTGCCCCCAGCGGGCCTGACTTATTAATTACCTCTGCCTCCCTCCCGAGCCGCCGCCTCCAGTGCTCAGAAGCACTCCGCTACCTGCCATCATCCCCTGCTTTAATGCCAGTGGCCCCCGGGTATTCACACGTCAGCCACTGGGCTGTGCCCCCTGACCCCTGGTCAGGTTGGCACGCTGCAACTCTCCCCAGAGGCAGGGACGGTTCACCAACCAGGCTTGGAGGACTTAGTAACGGGCCCAGGCGCATGCCACTGTTTAAGCTCCGAGGCAGGATTCAAACCACAGCAGGGTCTAATGCTCACGCCCGTGGCTGTGGGGTCTTTTTTTCACTGATGGTTGGAGCAGCTGGATGGAGGTGGACACTTCTGTTTCTCTAAGTTTACAGTTGTTGTTTTTTTTTAAACAGTGTATTTATTTTTGAGAGACAGAGCATGAGCAGGAGGAGGGCAGAGAGAGAGGGAGACACAGAATCCGAAGCAGGCTCCGGGCTCCAAGCTGTCAGCACAGAGCCCGACCCGGGGGCTCGGACCCACGCACTGTGAGATCGTGACCTGAGCTGAGGTCGGAGACTTGACCGACTGAGCCACCCGGGTGCCCCTGTTTCTCTAGGTTTAGATGAGCTATATCGGGGTTGGCAAACTACGGCCCAGAGGTCAAATCGCGCTACTGCCAGGTTTGTGAATAAAGTTTTATTGGAACACAGCCACGCCTGTTCATTTACTTCCCGCTGCTTTGGTTCTGCGACCCTGGAGCCCAGCAGGTGCAGCAGAGACCGTGTGTCTGCAAAACCGAAAATATTTACTGCCTGGCCCTTCGTAGGAAAAGTTGGCTAAGCCCCGAGCTGCACATTTTGCAGGACAAAGAAAGAGGGAAAGGAGCTTTTCCCTCCTGAACCTGAGTTACTTAGTGGCTTCTTCTTGAACTGGCTCAGAGAAGGATTCCCTCTTTTTCTGGAAGGCAGACGGTATTTGATTGTCCCAAGCGTGGTGGGCACATGAGTGGCCACTGTGCACTTCACTCCACTTTTTATATGAAAATTTCCGAACTAAAAAAATAAATAATAATACATGTAAAACATATCAGGCTAAAAATAGTCACCTAACAATTATGTCATTGTAGGTCAGTCTTTCAATTATTTTACTTTGAACCAGCCAGCTCATTTGGAAAACGCACCTTCTTCTGAAACGACCTCCAATGAGGCTAGACACGGGCCCTCATGGGGGTAACAGGAGGGAAGTGATGAAAAAGGACACGAGCAATTGACAGGGATTTAGCAAATCTTCCTGTAGGGAGGACCTCCCAAGGGTAGGTGTCACAGTGAATAAGCCTTCCAGAGATCTTTCAAAAGGAATATGTAAGCGCTTAGGTTGTGAAGACCGAGCAGCGAAACCCGCAAGTCAACTTGGGAGAGCCCCGCCCCGATACACTGTCGGGGGAGACGTGTGTCCTGGCAAAGCGATTATCAACAGCATCTGGGATGGATCCCAACCTCACACCTCGAGGTGAGAACGAGACGGCATCTTGGGAAACCGAGGATGACGGCTCAGGAAGCGGCTCTTGACGAAGACGCCGATGTCGACCACACGTGCAATGAATCTGAATAAAACTGACTCACAAACTGTGAGTGGACCAAGCGTTACCTCTAAGTTAACGTGTTGAGTTAGAGCTGGTCAAGGACCGCATGGAGCCCTTGAGACGTTCACGTGGGTTCGTCCTTTTCTCAGATTAGTCGTAGTCGGGTGTTTGGTGGGTGGCCTTCAGAGGCCCAGGGCCCTTCATGCAGTGGGCCCACTGTCCCCTGGGGTGTCCAGACAGCAGATGGTCTACAGGCTGGGGAAAGCTGGACGTGGGAGGTTTCTGAGGCCAGGCCTGGAGCCACGCACGACCTGACTGCCCGATTTCCACCGGGCAAACTGTTGAGTGCCCGTGCTACCTGCCAGGGAGGCTGGGAAATGGGGTCAGCCTGTGTCCCCAGGAGTAAGAGGGAACCGTGCCCTGGACAATTCGCCAGCCTCCAACACATGTCCTGTGCGATCTCACTAAGGATTCTAAAACTGCCTTCCTGAGGGGCGCCTGCGTGGCTCGGTCGGTTGAGCATCCGACTTCGGCTCAGGTCATGATCTCTTGGTTGGTGAATCTCAGCCCCGCGTCAGGCTCTGAGCTGTCAGCTTGGAACCCGGAGCCTGATTCGGATCCTCTGTTCCCCCTTCTCTCAAATAGAAACATTAAAAAATGTTTTAAAATAAAAAAATAAAAATGCACTTCTAATTTAATTAAGATTTTATAAGCATTCCTGTCACTACTTCATGGACATCCAAAACATTTGTATATTCATGTTGGCCCAAAACCATTTTGGAGGGTCCCATACTAGGCATTTCCCCGGATTTGAGGCTCCCTTATATCCAGGCACAGGTGTGATTTCTTGATTGGGAAAGAGGTCTGCCCTAGGTGAGGTGGAAAGGGCAAGCCGACGAACGAGAGGTTCCTGTGGCTGCCCGCTGGCGCTTGCCCTCCCTCGACGTCCCAGGGGACCTGCTCAGGGGGCTCGTGGTGGGACTGCACCCGTGCGCACTCGCGGTCTGACCAGCGAAGACATGGGAGGCAGGCAGATGGCATGTTTCCACGAGACAAACACACGCCGATGTGCACGCGAGAAGGTCTGTAAGGAGACACCGCAGAGGGGAATAGTGGCGATCCCTGGGAACAGAAACGGTAAGTCTCTATTTGGTCAAGGTGTGACTGAGCACACACGTGGAAAAGCACGCAAGTTGTAAGTCAGACAAGCACAGACGCGCAGCCTCCCTGCTGGGCCACCACCCCAGCTTCTGGCGCCGCGGGGTAGTTTCACCTGTTTGAACTTGGGTGCGGATCATGGAGCCTTAGCGCGTCTGGCCTCCTGCTCGGGTCGGCCGCCGCTGTGTGCATGATCAGGGCGGCTCATCTCCTCCCTGGGCAGTGCAGTCGGGAGGTTTTACGTTCTTCATCATGCTTATCTATATTTTCCCATTTTTCTACAATGCATATACATTACATAATGAAACACATTTTTAAAAATCAAAGCAGGGGGGAAAGGCAAATTGGTTTCAAGGAGAATTCAAACGACAACAAAAACGGCACTGTCCTGGGGCTTCTGGTTCAGGAACAGCTTCAAAACATATAATTTCTGGCCAAGGCCAGCCTGTCTGGCGGCCAAATGGGGGGAGCGCGGGCAGCTGTCACCACAGGCGACGTCCTCCTCCGGTCCCATGACCCGACCCTGGCAGGCAGAGGAGGCCTGAAGCCAGGAAGGAGGCTGCCTCGCTCCTCTGCCCGGCTAAATATACGCGCCAGAGGCCCCACTCCCAGCCTTCAGGTCTCTCCTGGCCTTTTTCTTTCCCACCCAAGCATGCGGCGAGGAGAGAAGGGGACCCACCCTCCAGAAGAATGAGCGGCCAGGCGGGAGCCACCGCGGGGAGTGGGCACGGCTCTGTGTGCCGTGGGCAGAGGCTCACCTGAGAGTGACAGAGCTCGTCCTGACGGTCGTCGTCAGAGAAAGGACGAAGCTCGTGCGGGCCAGACATGGTCCTGCAGTCTGGCGGACACGTGGGGTCCGCCTCTCCTCTGGGACCGCCGGGCTCCGGGAGGGTCTGGACCCATACCTGTCTCTTAGGGCTGTGTCACCTGTCTCCCTGGAGTCCTTCCTCTCGGTTGTCGAGTGAGCATACGCACCGGATACACCCCGGGATTTCTTACTCGTCTGGGCTGCAAAGGAGCCAGAAAAAAGGAAAGATCATCACTGACGTATAGCTCAGAAGGGAAAAATAGATTTATGTCTTCAAATACGTGCCCCAGGGGTTCAGAATGTGGGTTCCAGAGTCAGGCTGTCTGCTCTTGTGTCCTGGTCCCACATCTACCAGCTGTGTGGCTTGAGGAAAACCACTTTGCCTCTCCGAGCCTCAGTTTCCCCATCTGCAAAATGGGGAATAATGGTAAGACTTACCTTAAAGAGTTGTGCAGATTAAATGCACTAATAAATGTAAGGCCCTGAGGATGATGTTGGGCCTGGGATAGATGCTCAATAGTATTGTGAGGTGTGCAAGCACATACACACATGCACAGTTCACTTATGCACACACATACACATACACACACAGTTCACTCATGCACATGCACACACACATGCACACTTCAATCATGCACACACACTTATACACACACTTCACTCATGCACACACACATACACACAGTTCACTCTTTTTGCACACACACATACACACACAGTTCACTCATGCACACACATACACATTTCACTCATGCACACACATATACACACAGTTCACTCATGCACATGCACACACACATACACACACGCAAAGTTCGCTCATACACACATGGTTTACTCATGCACACGCACACACATGCACAGTTCATTCATGCACACACACATACACATACATTCACACTTCACTCATGCACATGCACACACACACACGCACAGTTCATTCATGCACACGCACACACCAACATAATATACTCACCTACACACCCATGTATACGCATGTATACACACATGCACACAACACACACCAACACATATACTCACATACCCACGTATACACACACGTATGTACAGATGCATGTGCACGCACCCACACATACAAAAACATGCAAACACACAGTCTACAATACACGTACACGTGTCTGCATATACACGTACAAGCACACACATGTACATCCTGACACATGCGTGTGCACATGTGTACACAGGAGCGTTCTCTACAATCAGGACCAGGGCCACCAGGACGCGGGGTGATCCCCTCTAGGTGTAAGCTTGCACTGTGGGACCCTGAGTGCGGGCGCCTCTTGACCTGTGCCCCCTTGGTGCCTTGCTCGCCTCCCCTGGCCCCAGCCCGACCTGCGTCTTCCAGAGGTGATGCAGCAGCTTGCAGCCCCACAGAACCAGAACGTGGCTGTGCCTGGAGCAGCAGCCTTGGGAAGGCCTCTTGGTTCCGGTTAGTTAATCCTGGGTGAGTCCAGGTGATTAGCCATTCCTCATAATGGCGAGGCTAGTCCTCAGCTGGACCAGAGGGCACAGCTTCCCGTCTTAGACTGGGTTCCGGAAGCAGACCCCGAGTTCGTTCTAGCCACAGTGGTGGGAGGACGTGGTGGAGGCCCTCCACCCTGTCGCCTGCTCTCTGAGGGCCGCCCCTGTGCGGACACCCCAGCGTTTCAGCCTCCCCGGTGCCGCACCAAGCGTGCACCACACCTGCCGGGTGGCCCTGCTCCCGGATTCTCTGGCTTCCCGGCAGCAGCTTTGGTGGCCCGGCGGCTCACGCCCGCGCTCCATTCTCACATTTGCAGCTGCTCGCTGGGTGTCTTCGTGCACCAGGCCTGGGCGCGGGGTGAGCAAGCCCCTCCCTGCTCACCTGGGGCTCGCAGCCCCCTGTCCGGACCTTGCCCCAAAGTCACGTGGAAAGTGACCCCTGGACAACGTGCAGTCATGAAAGCACTGCGCTCTGAGGGCACAAGGGGGGCCGGTGGGCAGGGGCGGGTGTCCTCGAAAGCAAACAGACCCAGTGAGTCCACACCCAGGCGTCTCCCCGGGAGAACCGAAGCCACAGGTCCACACGGAAATCTGTGCGTCGTGGTCACAGCGGCGTTATTCCTAATAGTCGCAACGTGCAAACAACCAGATGTCCGTCCGCCGAGGAACGGGTAAACAAAGGTGGCCTACCCGAACAGCGCCATGTCCCTCTGACACAGGCCGCAACGCGGACGCACTGGGAAACGTCTTCCGGAGGGAAGAAGCCAGCCATAGAAGGTCACACAGAGCAGGATTCCTCTTAAACGAAACGTCCAAAGATGCAAATGTGTAGACAGAAAGTAGAGTCATGGTTGCCAGGGGCTAGAGACGGGGCGGGTTTCCTTTGGGTGATGGAATGTTCTGGAACTGCATTGTGGTGACAGTTACAATGGCTCTGTGCATGTGCTAAATGCCACTGGATTGTTCACTTTAAACAGTTAATTTGATGTTATGTGAATTTTATCTCGATAAAAAAGGAAAGAAAAAACAGCATTAGCAGCGGGTAGGAGGCAGCACAGTTCCATATGGAGCCCAGAGAAGGCCCAGGTGGGACATAGCAGGGACCGTCCCTGCTCCGGAGCACCTCCCTGCCCCACCCTACCACCTTCCACCCACGGCAGCCACAGGCCAGCCCTCCTCAGGGGCTGGCCCCAAGCGCCTCCTGTCATCTTATTAATACAGTGACGCTCTCTGCTAAGCGCTGGCCCTGCTCTTGGACCTCAATCCTCTCACCGTCCTGGAGACAGGATTGATTATTGAGCCCACTCTCCAGATGAGGGGAGTGAGCCCGGAGGCAGCGTGGTGGGAGGAGGTTGGAAACCCAGGTCTGGGGGCGCCTGGGTGGCTCAGTCGGTTGAGCATCTGACTCCAGCTCAGGTCATGATCTCACGGTCCGTGGGTTCGAGCCCCGCGTCGGGCTCTGTGCTGACAGCTCAGGGCCTGGAGCCTGCTTTGGATTCTGTGTCTCCCTCTCTCTCTCTGCCCCTCCCCGACTCGCGCTCTGTCTCTCTCAGCCTCTCAAAAATAAAGAAAACTAATTTAAAAAAATTAAAACAAACAAAAAAGAAACCCAGGTCTGTCTGATTCCAAAATCTCTTGCCATGGGGAAAAATTCTAAAACGCTTTTTGTGGCAAGGATTGCTGGATTCTGTGATACTGGGAAGGAAGCTCAGCCAGGTGACTGAGCTGCAGGTCTGAGTTTATTCCGTGGCGATATAGTCCCTGGAGGGCAGACGGTGGGCTGGAGGGCAGTGGCTGAACAAACAGGACCGGGAGGGGGCGTTTGCCGTGGGTGCTCACACAGACGTGCTCCTGGGGTCGGTTGTCCCGGGTACGGCTCAGCATGCTGGGTCAGGGGGCCGCACTGGTGACTCCTGGGTCATCACACTCTGACACCAGGACAGTATGAGGAAGACATACCTGGAGACTGCTGGTGGTGGGGCCAGGTGGATGCCAGAATCGCCCGTGTCCTACACCCCGCCCCCGAGTGTGCGAGTCAGCCGTTGCCTCGTAACAAACACTCCCAAACTCAGGGACTTAAAACAACACACATGCATTAGCTCATGGTTTTGGTGGGTCAGGAATCCGGGAGCTGCCTGGTGTTTCTGGCTCCCGGCGTCTCCCTTGGCGGTGGTCAGGAGGTCACGTGGGGCTCTAACTCGGGCACAAGGGTCCACTTCCCAGCTAACCGTGGTTGTTGGCAGGCCTCAGGTCCTCGCTGGCTGTTCACTGAGGCCTTTACTCCTTGCTATGTGTTTCCACAGGGCAGTTCCCAACATGACAGCTGGCTTCCCAGAGTGAGTGATGGTGGGGGGGGGGGGGAGAGGGAGGGAGAGGGAGGGAGAGGTAGGGAGGGAGCAAGAGAGGGAGGGAGAGAGAGGGAGAGAAGGGGGGAGATAGAGGAGGAGAGAGAGTGCTTCGACTCTAACTTCGATCCCCTCAAAAAACACTCAAAGCACGTAAGAACAAAATTAGCATTTGTTCGATCTGGGTACACAGGCGTCTGGTACGTGCTGAGCTCTTCGTAATTTGGATCTGGGGTGCGTGTTGACAATGGAGCCGTTCTGGGGGTGCTCTGGAGAGGTGGGTTGAATTCATCCCCACAGTTGCTGATGCGCCGAGACTCCCAGGGGTCATCACGCTCCCCGTGCGTCATATGTGCACGTGGGTGTGCGTGTGACTGAGTGTCTCGCAACCGGAGGCAGGCGTGCCCACGTGCGCTGGCATCTGATTCCATCTTAGACTCTGCGCTGCTGGTGGCCGTCGAGCCCTATCCCCTCTCCCTGTGCCCCACGTCCCGCCCCGGCTGCTCCTCTCCTGGGGGAAGAGCCCCCACCCTCCAGCCGCAGTAAGGCCCCAGGCCCGTCTCCTTCCCTTGCTCTTTCCAGCCCTTTTGCAGCAATTAGGGGGCTGCCTGGCTCTCCCCAGAAAGCGCCATCACAGGAGTGACAACCCGTTCCCGCCCTCTGAGCGTGTGTGTGCCTCATCACTCTTGACGTCCAAACCCAACTTTGGCGGGGGTTCCCCCTGTCCCTCCAGCGTGGCCACAGCACAGCGACCCCTGGGAAGTTCTCACCTCCAGATTCTGGAAGGCTGGGGCCAGGTGAGTCGGGAATCTGGCCACGTGTTAGCATATTGGTGCTTTTGTCTCCTGGAGCAGGAGGGCTCCACCCCACCCTGAGTTAGCATTCTCAGGGGGCGAGGAGCCCTCCGTCTGGCCTCCCTCCCCACCCCACCTGCTGGTCTTTCCTGGGGCTGACCCTCAGCATCTCGGTGGGAGAGAAAAGTGGAAGAGGAGGGGCCCCCACCGACACGGACAGACGCCAGCGCCCCCCACCCCGGGGCCTCTCCCCCATGTTAGCCCCTCACCGGCGTGTGGCTCTGAGAAGCATACCATGAGGCACAGCAGCGCTCTTATGCTGGAGAGAAGAAACAGGAGCTCTGGCTCCCTAAAGTCCCCAGAGCTTCGTCCAGAATTTCTCTGCTGTCAGAGGGACAGAGGGACACAGAGCACCTGGCACCTGTTGGTAGCAATATGTGCGAAATATGTGATTGCATACAAATATACCAGCTTTGCGTGTTCCGAGGAAGGGGGTGGGGGGGACTGTAAAAACAACCCTGAATTTGCTCTTGGGATTAACACCGAACTGCGTGAAACAGCCCTTCGGGAGTACAAAAATGGCCCAAATCGGCAATTTCGTGTGGCCAACACTCTTTTTGTGCCCTCCGCCCAACTTGTACCAGGATTCAAGTTATCTGCTTGTTTGTCCGTTTGCCTCTGGCCTCCCCCGGCCCCAGTGCGAGGAACGGGCGCTTGCAGCCTGGTGGGGTAGAAGGGAAACGGCATCTACTCCTGTGTCTCCTCTCCGGTTGGTTCCCCGTTGCCGGGGTTTGCGGCCGAGAGAGCCGGCTTCCGCGCTGCACGGCCGCTCCCGTCCAGACGGGGTCTCCCTCGGCCCGCCATCCTCTCCGGACCTGCTAGCTGCTGCCGGAAGCCTGTAGGCCCCGCCGCGTGCGGGGCTGGACGCCCGCCGCCTGGCCTTGGTGCAGAGAGCTGGTCTCTCCCATCCTCTCGGGGTGGATTAGATTCACCGAAATTGGCTGCATAAACAGCCCGGCTGGACCGGCGGCTAATGGCAGAGGTTCAGGCTCCTTGGGGCTGGCGGGAGCTTGCCAAGAACCAGCCTTCTCTAGCCCCCCACGGCGACATTAACACCCTGCCTGGGGCTGTGGTCTGTGGGGCCCCAGGGGCACCAGGCTTCCTGCAGGAGGACGGTGGCAGAGAGCCCATGTGCGCCCCAGCGACCCCTACAGCTGAGAGGGTGCCCCTGGACCAGCGCATCAGAAATGCAGAGTGCCAGGCCCCGCCCAGTCCTGCTGAACCAGTGCCGCCGTTTAACAAGAGTCCAGGTGACTCTGGTGCTGTGGAGGGTTGAGCAGCGCCGTGACAAAGGGGACCGTCCGACGACAGCAGCAGGTTTGCAAAATGCCCTTGACCTGGCCCTTGTACGTTTCCGAATCTGTTCAACAGAAGCGAGCGGAGGGCACACGTGGACACGTTTGATCTGGTGGCACAGCTCTTACTGTGGGTGTCCCATTCACAGCAACCTGGGCAGTGGCTCTCCGGGGCCCACGAATGTTGAGGAGGCCGGAGTCGTCCACCTAGGACAGGGCAGGGTTAGCAATTCGGGTCAGACAGTCGGCAGACCATTCTCCACCCCCAAGCCCCCCAGCAGCCCCACTGTGTGAGCCGTGTTATCTATGCCCGAGGGCAGGACGGTGCGTCTCCAGTGCTGGGGGCTGGCCGGGGGGATGCACTCTGTCTATAGAACTGGGGGTCCTACTGTCCAGTTTGGGGGACCCGCAAGGACACGCGAACACCCTTCCATACCGGCCTGCAGCCTATGCCTTCTTCCCTTCTTCCCTTACAAAGTCCCAGAACCTCAGGGGCTTATGTGGCTTCCCAGGGGAAGGAGGGCCTGTTCTGCCAGCCGAGGCCCTCGCTGTTGTGGCTGCCCCTGGAGTTGCTGGTTTCCACGACCAGCGAAGCCCCTGTCTGAGGCAACGCAGGCCAGCATCACTATCGGCAGCCTAGGGCATTCTGGAACATGACGCTTGAGACCAGAGGGGTCGGGAATCATTACTGCAGCTAATGCTGCTGAAGCTAACAGCAGCTCCGTGGTAAAGGGGTTTCCAGCACTTCTCACAGGTGCCAGAGGGCGCATGTGGCCATACAGACAGGTGCAACCACCTTCCCCACCGTAGGCTCCCGGGAACCGTGGGCACAGACAGCCTAGCATCGGTGATACCCTGGGCGCGCAGTCAGCCGGCCCTCCTGCCCCCTGTCAGGATGCCTTCCAGAGCTCCAAAGAGGAGACAGCCCGCCCTGACTCCCCGGGACCATCCCTGCCCCGTTTGTGCCCACGATGAGGGAGCTTTAGAGGCAGTGTAGACTCTGGGACCAGACACCTGGGCTCAGATCCTGGCCCCCGCAGCTTAGCGGCTGTGTGATCCTGGGCAAATGGCTTTACCTCTCTGCGCCTCAACCTCCTCCTCTGTAAAATGGGTCCTAATAGGATCCTTAGCTCACGCAGGTGCCGTGTGGATTAAATGAGCTGGTATATGAAAAGCCCTGAGAACATATGAGCACGAGGTAAGCCAAGGCCTCAAAAGCCCAATATAAACAACACACACGTGTAAACGTTTGCTATTATTAATGGCCACAGACGGACACCAGCAGCTATTAAGCTGGGCTGTAGAAGACAATTTAATGAAACAGGGAAATGTCCGGGACTTACTGCTACCTGAAGAAAAAGCGAAGGTCAAAACAGCCTTTTCCACGTGACGCTGAGTTTGTACAGTAGATGCGTGTTCACTGCGCACCGAAGGAAACGACTTGAAGGAAATAAATCGTTACCTGTGTGACTGCTGGGCCCTGGGGTAGTGGTTCTCGTTTCTTGGGTGTGGTTTTCCACACTCCCTAGAACGTGGGTAGTGAGTGTGACGGCTAACACAGGGACCAAGCACCTTGTTAACATCTGTTCTGCAGAAAAGATGCTATAGTTCAAGGGTCCCAGCCCTTTCCACAAGGGAGCCTTGTCTCGTGCCCCCAAAGCCGAGGCCCCGCTGCAGGGCGAAGTGAGGTTGGGACAGCCAGCTCAGCGAGCACGGAGGCTCTGCGCCTCCCACGCTGGGGTGTCTGCTTCCTTTTCTGGGGGCCCTCCCACGTGGGGTTGTGCACAGTTCCGGAGTAATGCCTCTCCATAGACGGAGGGATTGTCGCCACCTGCCGCCAGGTCAACGCCAAGGCTCCCTTACAGTTGTGTGCCCTTGACTCCTGGCTACCCAAGTCGGGGGCTCCTCGACGGACACGACTCCTTGCTACCCCAGTCGGGGGGCTTCTTGATGGACACGACTCCTTACTACCCAGACCTAACTGCCATTTGTCGTCAGGGCGTGTGGAGCCTCGAGTGTGATCGCTTTCTGGCCACGTGGACCCAGACCACGCCTGCTCTGCTCTCTGTATCCCTGACCCTAGCCTTCGGCTTCTCGAATGCATGTTGAGTGGTCGGGGTGACGGGTCTGTGTTCTGGAGGCAGGAAGGTGGGTGGGGAGGGAGCGGGGCACAGGAAGTATCCGATCTGCTCCAGTCTTCAGGTGGCAGAGGGCAGACACTGGCTCCCGCTAGCGCTAGCTTGAGGCCGCGTGTTCTCTGGGGCGGATGGAGCTCACAGGAGCGGTAACGGGCCGGGAGAGCCCGTGAGTCAGCAAGCTCCAGGCCCGTCAGCCCCCAGAGGGGTAGAGTGTGACCGGCGCCCATGCTCTGTGGTTGTCCGGCTTCCTGCCGCTGCTCCCTTCCTGCCCTTCCTTCGGGAAGCCCTGGAATGTCCGTCAGCTGCAGCCACCGTGGGGGGTGTGGCTCAGAATCTGGTCATTCCGGGTGCCTGAGATGCTTCCTCTGAGAACACGCTGTTTGCGGGAGCAGGTGACCCCGATGTGGTGGGCTCAGAACCACCCCCTCCTCAGGTTGTCGCTGGGAGGCCAGGCTGCCTCGCTGAGAGGACAGAGGGCAGGGGTGAGCAGGTGGGTGTGTTCAGACTCTTTAGCAACGACCCCAGCAGCACAAGTGACACCGGGCGTGACCAAAATCAAAGTCCCGGAAAGGAAGACATTTTTTGCAAATCATCCATCTGAGAAGGGGTTTGTATCCAGAATATACAAAGAGCTCCTACAACTCATAATAAAAGCACGAGCTGCAAAAAGGAAAGGGGTTTGAATGAATATCTCTTTGGGAGGCATGCAGATGTCCAACAAACACCTGCAAAGAGGCTCTGTGTCACTAAGCCTGGGTGGTGGGGCAGCTGGTCCGGAATGTGGTCTGGGGGCCCCTCAGAAGGTGATACAGTCACCACATGACCCGGCAATTTCATTCCGAGGTTTGCACCCACGAGAAATGAGAACGCACATGAAGACTTGAACACACGCGTTCAAGGCAGCATTATCCACTGGAACCCAAGGTGGAAGCAACCCAAATGCCCAGCAGCTGAGGAACAGACGGACAAAATGTGCCCCATCTGCACAGTGGGGCATTACTCAGACGTGAAAAGACGGGGAGTTCTGACACCTGCCACAACATGGATGAACCTTGAGGACATTGTGCCGGGTGAGAGATGTCCGACATCCTCTCGGATGATTCTGTTTTGATGAAATGTCCAGAGCCAGCACATCCCTAGAGACTGAAAGCCAATCCGTGCTTTCCCAGGGCTGGGGGGTGGGCGCCGGGGAGTGACCGCCAGGAACTTGAGGTTTCTCTTTGGGGTGATGAGATGGTAACATCACCTTGTGGCGGTATTTCCCAACTTTATGATTATACTAAAAACACTGATTTGTACACTTTAAACGTGTGTATTACATGGCATGTGAATCACATCTCAATAAAACTATTTAAAGAAAAACACGCACCCCCTTTGCAAGGAAAGGAAACCCGGCTCCAAGTGATGTAACCAGAAAGGGGATTGTTAGCTTCTGTGCATCAGTAAGTGGCCAGGTTCAAACACAGGCTGGCTTCCGGTTCTGCGTGGTTCAGGGGGTAAAAGAGGTCATCAGCACCTGGGTGGAGACCTACTAAGAGTGGGGCTGAGAACTGGGGGGAGGCGTGAACGCTTTCGCCGGAGTGGGAGGTAACGGATGCCGAGCAACCTTCTATCCGTTGAGGCTTTCTGTTCAGAAAGTAGCCACTCAAAGGGCGGAGAGGGAGGCCCTCCTGGCTCGCCTCTCAGGAAGGCAAAGTTGGGGGACAAGGCTGAAAGAGGGCAGAATCTGTCCTGGTTACCTCTGAGTCACTCTCTGATGCTCTGCAAATACTCGATCACCATATTCATTCAGTCACCCAGAACGTATTTACTGAGCACCTGTTATATACAGACAGAGCTGGGATAGGGTGTGAATGCCATGGCCACGGTGCCTGTTGTAAGTCATTCACAGAGAATGGTGCTAGGGAAACAAGCCTGGGCCGTACACTGTGCCCGGTGCTATGACTCAGAAGGTCTGGGAGCACCTGTCCTGGGCTTGGACGGGGCGGGAGTCAGGCAGGCTTCCTGGAAGAAGCAGTTACTAAGCTGTGGCACGCAGGGGAGCAGAAACAGTGAGGGCGGAGCCAGCCTAGGCAGGGTGAAGTAGAGGAGGGAGAGCGGGGAGGCAGAGGGGTTGGCAGGCGCCGGTCAGGGAGGCCTTGTAAACCGTGTGAAGGAGGCTGGACGTCATCTGCAGGCCAGCAGTCTGTCATTAACAGGACAGTCGTGAACGCCCCTGGCCAGGCCTGTGTGTGGAACGAAGCTGGTCTACACTGGCCGGGGCTCCAATCCACTACTGTGACTTCTGGGTGCATATCCCCAGCCTCTGAGCCTCTCCACGCTGCCTTGGACCCTCAGAGACACCCCTAACCCATGGGAGCTCAGCCCCCTGCCCACAGCCCTCGCTCAGACTCTACAACTTTCGTCTTCCTTTTCGGTGAAGACGCCTGCCGCCACCCAGCTCACTCATTTTCTGGGGATGGGCGGGTCGGATACGCGGTGGGTAAGGAAGGGGCATGGGGAAGCCGCCTCATTCCGAGGAGGTCTAATCCCACTTATTAGCCCTGGGAAGCAGAGGAGGAGCAGAGGCGAGCACTCCGGCCGGGAAGCGCTTTTCTGGATGTCTTTATGTCCGACACATCATCTGCGGAGCGGGGAGAGAGTGAGGCTCTCTCCCCGCTCCTCCACTGTGGACTACGTCCCCAAGTGCCATGTCGGTGATATCAGCGGGTGTCCAACAAGGTCAAGATGCAGATCGGAAACAGCCACGGCCTTTGCGTCTTAACAGTGCCTCCGGGCTCTACCATTCACTTCCGTGACCTGCTCCGATTCAACAAATGTTAGGGGAACGCTGACCGTTCATTCATTTATTAGTTTTGTCGTTCACCATTTACTCGAAATTCTATGATCACATTCCTAGTGCCGGACGTTGTGCTGGGCGCTGGGTGGGGAGGAGAGGAGCCCAACAGGGTCCCACTGGGCCGCACGCCTCCCCGTCCCACGTGAGTGGATGAGGCCTTGAATCAAGAGATAGCTACCTGGCAGAGTGACATATGCTGTAATGGGGGGAGCACAGGTCCTACTGCAGCTCAGAGAGGAGGCACCTGCTGGGCGGGGATCCCTGGAGAGGGGGGTCTATGGTGAGTCCCGAGAGCAGTGAGTGTTCCTGCGCACACATTTCAGAACACACGGACTATGGCCCCGAACTGGAAACAACCCAAGTGTCCAATAACAGTGGAATGGACATCCAGACCATGGAATATTGTACAGCCAAGGGGACAAAGGACCCCAGAGACACACAACCACGAGGATGAGCCTCGAGCATAATTTCGGGCAAAAAAGTATGAGTCGAGTCCAATTCCAGTCGCATAAAATTCAACAAGAGGCAAAATGAAACTACAGTGTTTCAGGATACAGAGTCACAGGTGATAACAATAGAAGGGAAAAAAGGATGATCGTGTAAATTCGGATGGATGGTTCCGTCCCACAGGAGGAGAGGGTTATGACTGGGGAGGGGCACAAAATGGGTTTTGGGGTGGGAATAATGTTCAGTTCGTGGGCCTGGGTGGTTGATTGCTCATGGACATTTGCTGTCTAACCATTTATTAAATTATACAAATATGTGGCTCAACCACAGACAACAGGTCATCTTCCCCAGTGAGGGGACGTTGATGCACTTGAGACAGAGGAACATGGTTGTCACATGCCGTACTCTGCTGGCAGCTGCTTGGGTTAGTTTCTACTTGGGCAAGTGACTTGACCTGTCTCAGCCTCAGGTTTCCCCATCTGTAAAATGGGGATAATAACAGTAGCAGCCTCATAAAGTTGTTTTAGGATGAAATGTGATAGTGAACGTAAAGTGCTCAATACAGAGCCAGGCACAAAAATGTGAAAATTAGTCATCATCGTCACCATCATCACTATCATCCTCCTCCTCATCACCGCTATTATGACCATCATCATCACCATCACCATCGTCATCATCACCATCGTCATCATCACCATCACCATCATCACCATCATCACCACCATCATCACCATCACCACCATCATCACCATCACCACCATCATCACCATCACCACCATCACCACCATCATCACCATCACCACCACCATCATCAACATCATCACCACCATCATCATCATCACCACCACCACCATCACCACCATCACCACCATCATCACCATCACCACCACCATCACCATCACCACCATCATCATCATCATTACTGTCACCATCCTCCTCCTCATCAGCACCTTCCTCATCACAGCCTCCCTTTTCTTCTTGCTAATCCATCCATATCACTTCTGTATTATCCTCATTTTCCTCTTCCTTCTTCCTCCTCCACCTCTCTCTTTTTCATTAGAAATTGAATGGCCAGGACAGTGCTCCCTGGCATCATAGACAGTTGTAGATCTTGGTAAATAAAGAAGTATAATTACGCCTACCATTTTTCAAAGCTCTTCCATTCTTAATTTCAAATCATCTGTCCCATCAATGGAACATCCCAATTTTTGCCTCGGAATGTGCTTCCTCCACTTGTGCTAGAAAGGCCAACCATGTCCTTTGCTTGCCATCGCAAGGCAAGCCCCCACTCCCTGACCACGGCTTATGGTCAGAAACGGTGCCTGACTCAAGCTGACCCTAGCTGAGTCTCACCCAGGAATCTGGATCTATAGAGTCCAGTTTATTGACTGTCAGGGACTGAGAGCAAAGGAAAGAGCAGAGTGTGCAGACTGTGGAGAGCAGACACAGAGAGCAGTCAGGCGAGAGCAGAGACGGGGGCCCAGGATGAGGGAGACACTTGGGTTCTGACTTTTCAGCCCCTGGCTTCTGTCTAGAGCCTGCTTTCACCTCTACCCCCAAGGCTGGTGAGGTCTCTACTCTACCCCCAAGTTGGAGAGGTCTCTCCTCTGCCCCCAAGGTTGGAGAGGTCTCTCCTCTGCCCCCAAGGTTGGAGAGGTCTCTACTCTACCCCCAAGGCTGGAGAGGTCTCTACTCTACCCCCAAGTTTGGAGAGGTCTCTACTCTACTTCCAATGGCAGAGAGGTCTCTACTCTACCCCCAAGGCTGGAGAGGTCTCTACTCTACCCCCAAGGTTGGGGAGGTCTCTACTCTACCCCCAGGGTTGGAGAGGTCTCTATGTCTTCAACAATTGCCATGTTCCCATCCGTGCTGGTCTATTCGTTGCATACTATTTCTCTTTAATTGGATCTCCCCTCACCTCCTTTCTTTTTTTAAAAACTTGGATGGATTTATCTTCAAAGAAAACTTCACATTAGTAATCTAAATAGAAAATTAGTGGCATATGATACTCTCAGAAGGAGACTGTAAAAATAAATAGAGCAAATAAGAAATAAGAAAAGATATGTTTATATCTATTAAGTTGAAATTAAGTAGTGAGCTATACATAAAAAAAACAAGCCTAATTAATTTACAAAGTGTTTCAGAAACTCAAATTAGAATCACAATGATATACCACTAAAGCACACTACATTGGCTAAACTTTTAAAGGCTAATATCACCAAGTGTTGGTGCGGACAGGAAGCAGCTGGAATCCTCACCCTCTGTTGGGGGTGGGGGAGGGGGCTGCAAACTGACCTGACCACTTTGGAGAACACAATTCTAAAAATGAAATATACGCCTAGGCTAGGTCCCGGGAAATTCACTCCTAGGCATATGCCCAGGGGAGATGGATGTCTGCCAGAAGACACACATACAACAGTGCTCAGACCAGCTCCGCTCAAGACAACCCCCAGGCTGGAAGCTCGGATTCTATCCACAGGAGAAGAGAGAAAGGAATTGTAGTATATTCGTGCAATGGAATCCTATACAGCACTGCCAAGAACAAAGTGCTGTTACCCAGAGCCAATCAGATGAATCCGAGATATAATGTTGAATGAGAGAAGCAAGACACAAATGTATGAGTCCACGGATATGAGGTCCAAGGACAAGAACTAATCTATGGTGATATAAGTCAGCATAGCTGTCCCCTGGCGGGGGGGCGGGGGGCGGATACTGTAGGAGGTACCTGAGGGAAACGCTCTGTATCTTGAAGTGGGCGGTGCTATTATCGCCCCTGTGCTTGTCACCTGCATGGGGGGGGGGGGGGGCAGGCAGAGAGAGCAGTGGCTGCAGTGACAGAGCACTACTGCTGCTGCTCCTGATGCCATCATTCCAGTGGCTGTGTCGGGGGAGGGGACGTCACAGGTCAGCAGGTGGCCACGTGTCTGCTGGGAACCCAGACGGCTGCTTGCTGCAGGTTCGCTCGTTGGCCCTAACCTCTGGCTCCTCACCTGTAAAGTGGCGCCCACCCTACAGCGGACGTGTCTTGGAGGTCGGGTTTTGGGGACACTGAGCCCAGCTGGGAGAACGGCCAGGGATCCGGGTTCCTGGCACTCCAGCTGGGAGGACCGTTGGTTTGGATGAGTCTGGAAACAGCTGGAATTGGAATGCCTAGCTTGGAGAACCGATTCCTGGAGAATTGACTTGCGGATCTTGGGCAAGGCATTTACCTGCCCTCTGCCTCAGTTTCTTCGTCTGAAATGTGGGGGTAACAACATCGCCTTGGAGTTGTCATGAGGAATAAATGAATTAACCACTGGCACTCTGTTAACACCCCTGTTAGCCACTGTTACCACTGCATTGCCGGGGACTAAGATGCGGGGCGGGCAGCATAAGGAAAAAAAAAAAAAAAAAAAAAAAGACGCTCCCAGCGGGGTGTCTGAGACTACAATTGCAAAGCTCAGACTAGGTTTCTCAACTTTTCTCCTTAGCAGACTTTCGACTCTGGAGGTGGTCATCAACTAATCGAGAACAAAGGATTCTTCTGTATCATGTCCATGTGGATCCATCTCTGGGGATGGGATGCCTGCCCAGAGGGCCAGGTGCTGGCAGCGGGCAGCACCCCAGGAGGACATTCCCCTCAAAGTTCACCTGGCTCTTCTGGGGTCAAGCCCCGACGCTGGCACTTGCTAGCTATATGTCACCGGGGGCCACTCGCTTTACCTGCCTGACCCTCAGTTTCCCCATCTTTAAGAAGAAAGAGATGGTCAGAGTCTGGATCCCAAAGGACTGGATCCCATGCCAGGACTCAGATGAAATAAGGCTTTCAAGGTCCTCCTCCCACCCAGGGCTGGCATCGTTTTCTGCCTCTGGTCTGGGAGAATCGGGAGCCCCAGCACAATCTCATGGGTGCCTCCAAGTGACCGCCATCTTGTATGGTAGGGCACACTTGGCCATACAAGCATGGGCAGGTGAAGTCCTACAATCAGGTGGTTGGGAGGAGGACAGGGGGCACAGCATCCTCGGGGTCATCTCCGTTCCTGGGAATGACCACCCCTGAGGGGGCAAGGAATAACAGCTGTGAGTTATTGGGGACCAGTGAGGCAGTAGGGACCCCAAACCACCTTACTCACATGGGCTGAGCCGTGTCCTCTTTGCCCCAGCACTCCCTGCACAGTAGGAACAGGCGCTGGTGCCATTTTACAGATGAGGAGGGAGGGGCACAGAGCCATGTGCCAGAAGCACAGAAGCACTGGTCTGGGTGCCACTGCTCCATAACAAACCACCCCAAAACGTAGTGGCTTAAAACAGGGTGTTACGGACTGAATGCTCGTGCCTTCAATTCACGTATCGAAGCCCTAACCTCTAGCGAGGCTGTCTTTGGGGTACGGAAGTACCAGAGGTTCAATGAGGTCATAAGGGTGGGACCCTGATCCCACTGGATTAGTGTCCTTATAAGAAGAGTCACCAGAGAGTTTTCTCATTCTCTCCCTTCCCACCCCACTGCCATGTGAGGACACAGTGAGCGGGCAGCCAGTCACCTGCAAGCCAGGAGGAGGGCTCCTCCCCGAACCTGAGCTCGGTTTCCAGCCTCCAGAGCTTCGAGAAATACATTCCCATTACTGAAGCCGCTCAGTCTGTGGCAGTCTGTTACGGCAGCCTGAGCAGACGAGGACACAGGGCTCTGCGCGTTTCTCCTCTAAAGGAAAAGGTGGGGAGTATTTTAGGCTTTATGGGCCATGTGGTTTCAGTCGAAACTATTCAACTCTGCCGCTGTAGTGTGAAAGCAGCTGTCGCTGTGTGTTTGCGGATGGTCATGGCTGGGTTCCAATCACACTTGGTCTCTGAAGACCAGCCTTTGGCCCCTGAGCTGTAGTTTGCGTGCCCTCTGCCTGGCTTAACATAATAGCAATCATTTATTCTGTTCAGAAATTGAAATTATGATGGAGACGAGTGTCCACTGAGGGACGAGTGGCTAAAGAAAATGTGGTTCATGGCTATAATGGAATATTACTAAGCCATAAAGAGGACGTCTTGCCATTTGTGACAACATAGATGGACCTTGAGGGCATCTTGCTCCGTGAGATAAGCCAGACAGAGAAGGACAAGTACCACATGATCTCACCTCTATGTGGAATCCAAAAACAAAACAAAACAAAACAAACTCATCTCATAGATACAGAGAACCGATTGGTGGTTGCCTGAGGTGGGGGTGGGGGGTGGGCTGAATGGGTGAACGGACTCGAGAGGCACAGACTTCCAGCTCCAAAAGAAATAGGTCACAGAGATCTAATGAACAGCATCATGGCTGTAGTTAATAATACTGTCATAGTTCAAAGTTGCCAAGAGAATAGATCTGAAAAGCTCTCATCCTAAGAAAGCGAAATTCCATTAACTATGTGTGGCAATGAGCGTTAACCAGACTTCCCGGCCGTCCTATGGGTACATATGTCAAATCGTTACGTCATACACCCGAGACTAGTACCGTGTTGCATGGCATTGTACCTCAAGTTTTAAACACTGCAGTTATGGGGCGCCCAGGTGGCTCCGTCGGTGGAGCATCTGACTCGATTTCAGCTCAGGTCATGATCTCATGGCTCGAGAGTGGGAGCCCTCAGGTTCTGTGCTTGGGATTCTCTCTCTCCCTCTCTCTCTCTCTGCCCCTCCCATGCTTGATCTCTCTCTTTCTCCAAATAAATAATCTTAAACAACAATTTTTAAAAATTGCAATTACGACCAGGCATGACGAGGAAAGCCCCATGGGTGAGGTCCCTGCTCGGCGTGGCCACAGCTGGGGTGACTGGCCTGGAGCTGGCAGATCTGGTGTTCTGACACAGCCATCAGCGGGTGCCGGCTGTGGGCTGGGGTCCAGCTGTGGACATGGGCCGGAAGCCCCGTTTCTCTCCCTGGGTGCCCCTCCGTGGGCTGCACGGGCTTCCACGGTTTCAAGCACCAGCCCCTCAAGCACAGGGCAGAGGCCGTGTTGCCATGTATCTGACCTTCCAAGTGACGTTGTGTCACTTGGGCTGAACTCAGCAGCGGGAGGAGAGTCGAGGGCACACAGAACGGGGCATCCCAGGGTCCTGGCGAACATGGGCACAGCCAAAAAGACAAACAAAGGTCTGTCGCAGCTCAGTTCGTTGAGGGAACGAAACAGGCTTCTGTGGACGGAAGGGGGGGGGCCTTTAAGATGGGGAGCCCAGGAGCCTTTCTGGATCTGAAATCGGAAAACTTGTGGCCGCGGGGAGAGGGAGCAGGCAGCGGAAAGTCAGGGCATGTGCCTGAAGGCCAGGAAGCTTCCAGGCTGGAAGACTAGTCAGCTTGGGTAGCAATCCTGCTCGGTCGCTCTGTTCCCTTCAGCCAGGCAGTTCACAGAGGCAGTCCCCAAGTCGGTCTTTCTGAAAGGTGAGTACAGAAGCCCAGGTCACCTGAGGAGTGCCCGCGAGGTCACTAAGGCAAGGTCCTCATCCCAGAGCCTGGTGCACAGAGCTGTGAAATTCTGCATGGTGCTATGGCTTTTGTTTTTATTTCTGGATTTTGTTTTGAAATTGCTGGGTGGTACTGTGTTTATAGCCTTAGAGAGTTTCCTCCAAAATGAAATCAGTACCACCAGCCGTGCTTTATGGGGGAAGGATTTCCAAATGGCCCAAAAGGAATGCCTCTGTATCTGCATTTCAAAGAATATAAAGTCCGTCTCTGTCTCAAAAATAAATAAACGTTAAAAAAAAAAAAAAAAAAGTCCGTCACTGCTGGAGCTAAACGTGACCACGCCTGGGAGAGGAGGGAGGGGTGGTTAGGGGAGGTCAGAAACAGGGTCTGTTGGAATTGCTGGGGGGAAGGGTATGCCTGAGCCAGAGGCATAAGATGCCGGCCAGTAATTGCTTGAAACCAGTCACCATTTTCCAGCAAGATCTCAGTTGCAATCCACTGCTTATGTGAGGAAGGGCTGCTGAATCAGCAAAAACCGGTTTGGAAATAAAATGGAAGAAAGCAAGTGCAGAGTGTACAAGGGGACAGCAATTTGATGTCAACGAGGTTTGGAGGGAGCGGGCACAAGGTTGGGCCCCCAGGTGGGAATCCACAACCTTCAAGGAGCGGCTGGACTCCTTAATAGCACCGCCGTTTCCTTCTTCACTGCTTACTACGTGCTGGGGGGTCAGGTCCTTGAACCCTCATGGCAACCGTATGGGAACTAGTATCTGCCCATTTTACAGATGAGAAAACTGAGCTCAGCAGTATTAAGTGACTGCCCAAACCACACAGCTGGCCAGCCCTGGCGGCAGGATTTGAGCCTGAATCTTTTTTTTTTTTTTCTTAAGTTTATTTATTTATTTATTGAGAGAGAGACACAGAGAGACAGAGAGAGAGAGAGAGCACACGCCTGGGGCTTAATCTCATGAACTGTGAGATCATGACCTGAGCCAAAATCAAGAGTCAGATGCTTAACCAACTGAGCCACCCAGGCATCCTTTGAACCTGAACGTCTGCAGCCTGTTTGTCTACACGTTCACAATATGTAATTTTTCATTTACACCAAACAGCCCCGAGACACTGCCTCTTTCCATTTAGATTAACAAAAGAAAATAAATGGAAACATAGTAGGAAGTCTGGTAATAACCAACGGGTGGCCAGGGCTGGGAGAGCCAGAAGGGGAAGGCACAGCAGGGCGAGAAGGGACCAGCTCCAACCTCTTTAAGCCCAAGATGTGCTCTACCCAACAATTCCACCCCTAGGCATCTAGAGAAACCTTCCAGGTAGCAAGGGAGGCAGACAGCAACCAGAGGCGCATTGAATCATTGTAATTGCAAATCACAAAGCAAAACTGGAAACTCCCTAAATGCCCTTCTGCTTGTGGGGTGGATAAGGAGGTGACTGCTCTGAAGGCCAGGCCCTTAGAGCTTTAGGTGGGGTGTGGGGCTTTGGTGCCCAGGGCAAGACAGAAACTTGAGCTTGAACGCTGGGAGTCTTGGGAGGGGGGGGGGGGCGGCTAGTTTTCCAGCAGGAGCCTGTTTAGCCAAAGATGGGACCAATGCAGGCACGAGAAGGTGTGAGCTGGGCCCCTGGCTGATTGGAAGGCTTCAAATCACGCCTCTTCCGTGGGCTACATCTCCGGCTCCACCGCCTGGCTGGCAGTTTCTGTCTCCCTGCCGGCGGAGTCTCGGGCGCACTGCAATTAGCCCAGACCCCGTGCAATCTCCCCCCTCCCCCCGCAGCACTCGGGCAGCGACGCTGCCGTTTGCCGCACACGTTCCGGGGGAGCTGGGAACCCGGCTCCTGCCTGCAGATTTATGGTCCAGGAAATGCATTTTAAATTGGTCCCAGGATACTCGGATCCAGGAATCAGACACCATCGCTTGGGGGTGGAGGTGGGGGGAGTATCTGTGGAGAAAGTAACGCCCTAGTGACAATCCTACTTTGCTCCCCCAGAGCGCAACCGCTCCCGGAGTTGGGGGCTACCTGTTGGCCAGGGAGCTGGGAAGGGACGGCATTTGGGTGTCTTTACTCCCAGACATGCGTGTGGCTCGACTTTCTGTTAATTTATGGGGAGGGGACATTCATCAACTACATGTTTTCTGGGGCAGCTGGCTCCCTTCCTCCCACATGTGGCCCCCAAACTGTAAGGAAGAAGGATGGATTATTTGTCCTAGGGGAAACCAACCACCTGTGGTCTGCCAAGAGCCTCTCCAGTAAAGCCAGGGACAGGTGTCGCAGATAGGAGCCAGGCGCCAGGGGCGAGGTGCAGGGTGGGAGAGAGGAAACGCGAAGGGCACCCCAGAACGCCCCAGGCCTGCTCTGCCAGGCTTCACCTCCCGACTCCCGGGAGGGGGCAGAGAGCGCCCTGGGTGCTGGGCGCCCTCCCGTTACGCAGTTCCTGTCCCTTTAAATCTAAGTCCCGGGAAAGGGGGGGTGCTGGGGCGACCTGTCTGGACCCCAATTTCCAGGCCGGCCCGGCAAGGGGGAAGCGGGGCGGGCGGGAGCGCCGCGTAGGGGGTGCGGGAGGGCGGGCGCCGGGGGTCCCCGCCCGCGCCCTGCGCTCTCCGCCCCGGCGCCGCAGCGCCCCTCTCCAGATCGCCCGCGCGCCCGGGGCAGGGGGCCGGTTCGGGCGCGCGCGGGTCGGGGTTGGGTGGGGCGGGCGCGCCGGCGGGGAGCTGGTGCGGGGGCGCGCGGGTGGGAGACGCTCGGGCAAGCGGGCTGGGTCGGGGGCGGGTGGGGAGGTGCGCGGGCGGCGGGCCCGGTCGGGGGCGCGCAAGGGCGACTCGCGAGCCGGGGAGCCGGGGAGCCGGGACGGGGGCGCGCGGGCGCAGGAGGGGAGCGGATCGGGGGTGGGGGTGAGGGAGCGCCGGTGGGGTGCGGGGCGCGCGGGCAGGGTGTGGGCCGGGGGCGCGCGGGTCGGGGGCGCGGGTGTGGTGCGGGCGCGCGCGCCGCGCCGGCCCGAGCGCGCGAGCCGGGCCCGGAGCGCACGCCGCCGCCGCCGCCGCCCGCCCGCCCCGCCGCATTGCTGCTGCTGCCGCCGCCGCCGCCGCCGCCGTCGCCGCCGCCGCCGCCGCCGCCGCCGCCGCCCGGCCCGGCCCGCGGCCCCCAATATGGTGCAGCCGCCCGCGCCGCCGCCCGTGCCGCCGCCGCCCGCGGGCCCCGCCGCCGCCCTCGGGCGCCCGCAGCGCGGCAGCCGCAGGTGGGGGGCTGCGCCCCGGGCCTGAGCCGCCCGCCGTCTCCGCCCCGGCCTGCGCGGCCAGCCCGGCGGGCTCGCCTCCGAGGGGCACTTGCAGCTGAGGTGGAGCCGTTTGCACCAGACGCTCCTGCTCCTGCCCCCTCCCTCCCCCTCCCCTCCCTTCCCCTCCCCCTCCCTCCTCCCCTCCGGTCCTGTCTCCAGCGGGAGCGCGAGACGCTGGTCAGGCTCCGCGGCGCAGCTCGAAAAGGAATAATCGCCCCCAATTGACTTAAATTCCGCCGAAGCCGGCGCCGCGGCCTCCCGCCGCCCGGGATCTGCTCGCTGTGTTTTTTCGCTTTCTCTATTCTTCCTTAAAAAAAAAAAAAAAAAAAAAAAAAAAGCAAAACAAAACCAGCCAGCCAGCCAGCCAACCAAGAATCCGGTTTGTTGATCGCCTTGGTTTTTTTTTTTTTTTTTCACCGTTTGCGGGATTTGCAAACCGAGTTACATGCATGTCCAGTGGGGGTAGGTTTAATTTTGACGATGGAGGGTCCTACTGTGGAGGCTGGGAGGACGGCAAGGCGCACGGCCATGGCGTCTGCACCGGCCCCAAGGGCCAAGGCGAATACACCGGCTCGTGGAGCCACGGCTTCGAGGTGCTGGGCGTCTACACCTGGCCCAGCGGCAACACGTACCAGGGCACTTGGGCGCAGGGCAAGCGCCACGGCATCGGCCTGGAGAGCAAGGGGAAGTGGGTGTACAAGGGCGAGTGGACGCACGGATTTAAGGGGCGCTACGGGGTGCGGGAGTGCACGGGCAACGGGGCCAAGTACGAAGGGACCTGGAGCAACGGCCTGCAGGACGGCTATGGCACGGAGACCTACTCAGATGGAGGTAGGTGCCGCCCGGTGGGGTGGGGGGGTGGGGGGGGCCGGGCCAGGGGCTGAGGGAGGAGGAGGAGGGACCTTCTTCTCTTGCCTCTTCTGTTTACCTCTGGGGAAGTTGAGCTTCTCCCTCCAGCGGGGGGGCCGTGAGCACCCGGGGCATTTCCTGGGGCTTCCTGGAGGCCACAGTTGCCCTGGCTACAGGTTGCCCCATGGCCTGGTGGGGGGACAGCGCCCCTGTGCCAGGGGAAGGGTATTGGGGGCTTTCCAGGAGCAGAGCCAGGCCCGGAGCCGTGGAGCTGAGTAGAGGGTCAGTGCATCATCCAAGCGCAGGCCAGAGACCTGCTGGAAAGGCCAGACTCGCCCTGGGCCCCGGGCTCACGGCCTCCTCTGGGACCCACCAAGGGCAGAGGGGAGCTGGGAGAGGGCCCCTCCCCCTTGTTGGCAGAGCTCCCTCAGTGCTGGCCTCCGGGAGTCAGGCCCCAGCTCTGCTGCTTGTTTTCCTGCGGTGCCGAGAGGCCTCCCTTAGTCCTCATGAACCCAAGCCAATGGAAAGGGAGCGATTGGGAGAGGAGCACAAACCCAAAGCAACACAACACGGCAATAAACTTCTAGGTGGTTGGACGCGGGCTAGCGCAGCCAGAGAGGCTGCTGGAGGGAGGGAGGAGGAGGCCCAGGAATCTCGCCTTCCAGTGGCTGAATCATTTTCGCCGTTAGTTTAGGGAATGCTCTGTGCCTTCATTCTAACATGCCACCACATTCAGGGCTGAGCCCGCCCGCCTGTCCTGGCTGTAAGATGGTTTCCGTGCAGGGAGCCTCGGCCAGGGCTCCTTTGCAGCTGTGCTCCTGTCCCGGACACTCCAGTGTCCACTCCTCCTTGCATCCGACGGGCACGGAGCATTTTCTGTTCCTGGAAGCCAGACCCCAAACAAGCCTGCTCTCCAGATGCCCCCTTCCCCCACCTGGGAGCTTATCCTCAGAAGTGGCTCTGTGCCTCCCTCTTGGCGGCTTGCTAATTTTTCAGGCATGGATGCCTGGGAAAGGCGTGGGGCGCAGCAGTGACTTGTGTGCTTCTGCTGGGCATGGAAATCATGAACGGACGTGTGGTCTTCTCCCTGCCTGCTTGCTGCCTCCACATCTTAGGAAGCAGGCACTAGACACCTGCTCCCTGGCCACATCCAGGAGTGATGGAGGGCTGGAGAGTAATTATTATTTTGGCTTATGCAACTGAGAGGCAGGGTTCATCATTACTCAAAGGGGAGGAGGCGTGGGGGGCAGTTAATTATATAATGCTCCTGCCTGTCAAAGCCGTGCCCAGCCCCGTCCCAGGCGGCCTCTTTGCTGTTGTTGTTTTCATGGAGCAGGTTGGAGAGCCTTCTGGACCCTGGAGTGCAGGGGCTGGACTGAGCAGACAGCCCTCTCTGGGTTCTAGGCCGTGTGTGTGCATGCGCGCGTGTGTGTGCGCGCGCACGCGTGCACACGGCGAGGCTTGGGCAGCAGATGTGGGTGGCTGAGGTGGGCGGCTCAGCAGCCTGGCGCTCCCAGCTGGGCTCTTTGGGAGCCCAAGGGTAGTTGTCACCCTGGGGGCTCTGCCCATGCTGCTCTGCGGATCAGTCCCTCCAGAGGTGTTCCCAGCTGTGCCTGAGCCAGGAAAGCGGTTTCTAGGCCTCACATAGGAGCCTGGGGAGGAGATGAGCCAAGCCCCTGTCTCTGTGGAACTCCCTGGAATATCTAAGAGTGAGGTCCAGCTCTCTAGGCTGCCCAGCTTCCCCAGACATCTTGGGCGGCCCACAGAAATCCGTTCTCCGTTCAACAGATATCTACTGAGCACTTGCTATGAGCGGGTGCTCTGGGCTCTGGGAAACCAGCCGCGAGTGAAGCAGACAAAAATTGTTGCCCTCAGAAAGCTTCCACTTTAGAGGGAAAGGTGATGATTCCATTGTGTTTACCGGGTGGGGGGGGGGGTGCGGGGAGGGGGAGAGGATCTGATGCTGTGGCTGGCCATGAGTTTAGGGTTCAATATGTTGATGTGAGAAATGCTTCCTTCCATTGGTCAGTGTTCTTGGATCTCTGTCCCCTATCCAGTCAGCGACACAGGATTCTGCTCCCTAAAGCACTTCCCTCCCTCCACATTGCCCCGCTGGAGTCTCCCACGGTGGAGGGGGGGGGGGGGCCATGTCCATTTTACAGATGACGCCAGAGAGACCCAGGGGCCCATGGGACAGGCCAGAGCCCCCCAGCCTGCGACAGCAGAGTCATGGTTGGAACCTTGATGTGTCCCCACATCACACCACCTGTAGGCCAACCGAGGCAGGCTTACAGGCACAGGACGCCAGGGCTGACTGCTCCCTTCTGGTTGGTGATATGGCATGATGGAAAATCGAATTGACCCTTTTGGCCTGGGATAATCAGGCCAGACATCTGGGGCCACCTTTCTGCAACACGGTCTGTGCTTCTCATCAGGAAGGAAGTGACTGTGGAGAATGTGTGCCCTCTAGCAGTCCGTCAGGCCAGCAGAACCAAAGTGGGGGTGTCGCAGCTCTGGGTCTGGATGCCGGTGGGCGTGGCGGCTCATGCTTCTAGGGAGGGCAGGCGGAGGCTTAATGAGTTCATGGTCCCGACTCCAGTCTGACGTTTCCTTTGCACAAGGGGTGGGAATACGGGGCAGGTATCAGCACAGCTCCTGAACCTCAGCACAGGTTCCAGTGCTGACTTGGGGAAACGGCGATTTTCATGAATGATGCACTCATGGCAAACATATTCTACATTTGGCTGCAATTGGTATGGACTCCATTTCAACTGGGGCCGCTTCTGCCAACTCCTCCCCTTCCAGGTTTATCCTCCCCCAAGTGCAAGGCAGGCGTTTTCTGTGGACGTGGGCTGAGTGACTTCTGCGGTCTGTGGGGTGACCCTGTGGAGAGGGTGAGGCCCTGGGGGCACGGGGCGGCACGAGCACGTGCTGTATAGAGTTGCAGCCATTTGGGCTTTGTGAGCTCAGACAAGCTACTTGACTTCTCTGAGCCTCTGTTTCTTCATCTGTATGAAGGGCTGGTAATAATACCTGTGAAGTAGGTGGGGATTAATTGAGGTGGCGTGTGTGGCTGTGCCAGGGATGTAGTGAGCATTGACTTTTACTTATCACTATTCTTTTATCACAGCACACGTGCAATGAGCGTCGCTTACAGTGACCGTTACCAGGACCGATAGCCAGGTGTGATCATGGTAATAACGAAAATGATGATCAGTGGCGATGTTAAACTCTAACCGTGTGCCAGCCGGGTGGCCAGTGTTTGCAGGATGATAGCACTTCATTCCCGTACCTGGGTTGATGCAGCGTTGCTTTTCTTGTCCTTCCCATTTCCCACACTGGGAAGCAGAGGCATGGAGAGAGGAGATGATTTGGCTGGTGGGTGCAGGGCGCCATCAGGATTCGCACTCAGGACAGCGATTCCAGAGCCTGTGGTTTTGTGTGGAACACGTTCTCTAAACTCCCTTGTGCAAAACTACCTCCTCGTTCCTTCCTCTTCCTCCGCACCCTGCTTCTCCTCTGGGCGCGGCAGCCAGGAGCTGTAGGCAAAGGCACAGGCGCCCACCCGGGTGTTCCCCCCGCTGCCCCGCCCGCGTGCACTGCCCCTTCTCCACTTCTCTACACCCCTGCTCTTGGCCACACAGGTAAACATTTCCTCCTGGTGCCATGTACACAGGACCCCTCGGACCAAAGTTACCCCCACAAATAAACCCTCCCACAGCCCGAAAGATGTGAGTCATCTCACGTACCAGGCCTCCCCCCTCAAATGCAGATTCCGTTCACTGGCCCAGATCCCTCGGCCCACACAAATCACACACGCCCACAGTCAAAATCCCAGGCCCTCTGCGCCTGTGCGCACACACACGCACAATACACCTGTCACCCGGAGATGTTTCCACCCCGTCCCCCAAAACACAGCCACGTGTACCCTCCAAACCCCTCCCGACTCCTGCTCCAGGAGCCCCTGTGCCTGTGCGGGGAGAGTGCCAGCCTTACACGACGAGGCTCAGGTTACAGATGGAGCGGGAGGCTTAGTTTCCACTTTAAACACATGTTTATGCAGTTCATGCCCCCTTTTAAGGGGGAAGAAGCCTATATCCAATCAAAATAAATGACCATTGGGCATATTTTTGATGCTAGGCCGTGAATATGTGAAGGCAAACTTTTTAAAAAAGAAAATCCCAGTGCCAGGTCCCAGGTTAGGGAGGAAGCAGGTCGGGGACACCAGACATAGGCCAATGGGAGTTCGTTTCAGAAACAAAAGAAGCACTCAGCTATTGGAGATAAAAGCATCTCCTCAGAGATTCTGGTTCAGCCACTTTGGCAAGGGAAAAGGCTCCAGGAGGTGAAAGCAGGAAGAAAAAGCAAATAACTCGTTCTTTGTTGCCAATAATAGCTGAGGAAGAAGTGTTACTGAGCACCCCTCACCCAACATAGCCCTGGAGCCAGAGTTGGGCGCTTTATATCAGGAGCTCTATCCAAGCTGGCAAGGAGGCCAGGGTCAGCACCCTCTGGAAATAGCTGCCCCACCAGGTAGTTAGTGAGCAGCCCTGGCTGATGGAAACAGTTAACACAGCTGTCGGGCAGGGCCAGGAGCCTCTGCTGCCTCTCTTCGGGGCTCTTTTCCCTCCCCAGTTTCCCCCCGGGCCTGCACAACCGTAAGGACAGCTGGCTATCGATTATGGGCCGATGGCTGTGGATGTAACACTCACAGTGTCCTTTGATGACCACATATCGCAGGATATGTGGATTCGTGGGATCCACAGGGGGCGATGTGTGTTTGGAATTTCCACAGTGGTCACCCTCTCTTAGACCAGCCACTTCGCCAATTTGTAGTCTCCTGGCTTGTGTGAGGCACGTGGTGGGTGAAGGCAAGGGCCGCCTGGGGTCCTGGCTGTGCTTCCAACAGGCTCTAGGCATCAGACCAGGGGTTTTTCTGGGTCCACCGAGTCTTTGCATAGGATAGGGGAGCGGCCGGTCTCTTCAGCACCTTGGAGAGCGCCACACACATGCCGCCATGGCTTTTGCTCTCCTTCCTCCCCCACACCACCTCTAACAACCAGGGTGCCCAACTGAGCCTCCCGGCCAGTGACTGCCTGGCCCTGACCCGTCCAGCACATTTGGCCATGAGAAGTTTGCCCGTTCCCACCCTGTTGGTGTCTGGGGGCCACACTCCAAGGAATACCACCACCGGGGGCATTGGCTGTTTGCATCTCGATACTGTCCTGTTTTCCAAAAAAGTTGGGTGCCTCCAGGTGTCTGCTGGTGACCTGAGAGAGCATCTCCTGGCTAGCGGGGCGGGTCCAGGTGAGGTCTTTGGTAAGACTTGTACAAGGTGCTCTGAGTCTGAGGTTCATCTCTACCTCAGGTTGTGTGTGTCTCAGTTCTCACGGACTGTGCATGGTTATAGGTGCGCCAGAGGCAGGCAAAGGAATGGTCTTGTCTGTATCAACCCGCAAAAGACTACTGGGCCACCTTCCTCCTTAAATCAGCACCACTGGAGTACTCATCTAGAACAACCCTGCCCAGCACAGTGGCTGCTGGCCACATATGGCTATTTCAATTAATTATGATGAAATGAAAGTTAGATATTCAGTGCCTCAATCTCAGCAGCCACATTCCAAGCGTCTGATAGCAACACGGATCTGGCGGCTCTCATGGACCATGCGGAATGTGTCCACCGCCACAGAAGATTCTGTTAGAGTGTGAGCTTCACGCAGGGAGGGGTGGGTCCATGCTGGTCACCACTGTGTGTCCAGTGACTACAATGGTGCCAGCATGCTGTTTGTGGAGTGAATGAAGTGTGCCAAGGCCGTATACGGGGTAATTTCACTCACCATCCTGCCACACGTCCATCTCATTATAAGAACTTACACCCGGGCATTGATAGTCAAAGGGAAAATGTTCCCTGAGACCCTCCTGCCTCACTGAAAGGTCAGCCTCATTGAAAATTCTCTGAAGGCATCACTGTTACAAGTCCCTGACGGGGTTTGTTTTGCTCTTGGTGCTGTCATTGCTGGTAAGAGGCCCTGCCAGTGTTTCCCATGAGTGAGGCGGATGGCATAGAATGAAGTGAATCCGTCCCAAGGGTGTTCTCGTGATGTGAGGCTGCGATGCAGCCATGGCTGGAGGACACGGCTGGAGCACTGTGTAGCGAGCAGCGTTCCAAAGTGCTGGAAAAGATGCAGAAAAACAAGCAGCCCTTTATCTACCCGTGTCGTAACTCTCTTTACTGCTACGGTTGCCTTGGCTCGATTTGTTGGGTTGTTGAGAAGCATTTACTGAGCCCCTACTACGTTTGAGGTGCAAAGACAGAACAGTTCAGGTCGACCTTCAGTGAATCAACCTGGAAATAGTTGCTGAGTCTGACTGTGTCTTTGTCTGTTCGAGCTGTTGCAAATTACCACAGGTCGGGGGGGGGGGGGGGGGTGGGCGGTGCTTCTAAATGACAGTGTGTGTTTCTCACAGCTCTGGAGGCTGGGAAGTTTGAGATCAAGACGTTGGCCGATTGGGGGCTCCTTTATCAGGACACTGATCCCATTCATGAGGGCCCCACCCCCATAACCTCACCACCCCTGAAGGTCCCACCTTCTAACACCATCTCATTTATAACCTCTGAATTTAGGGGACACAGACATTCAGTCAGTAGCAGCCAGTGTGCCGAACATAGCTTGCAGTCAGGAATGTACAAGAAACAGGGGGATGTGACTTGTACCAAAAAGTCTGGATGTGAGACAAAAATGTGTACAATAATCAGGGGTTTCTCATTCCAGAGTTTGGGGACTGATGGAAACACTGCAGGTGAGGGTTCTGAGAAGGGAAGGGGGATGTCTGTGTCCTTGAGCAGCAGAGGCATCCCAGGGGAGGGGTCCGCTGAGCTCCGATGGTGGGAAAGGGATTTTTGCCCCGAGTCTGTTGACCCTGCAGGAGGCATGTTCTCTGTGATGGAATCATGACACTCCTTGTCAACATGTGCCGGCTCCCACCTTCCCGGGGGTGACCCAGGGGAGCTCCCTGGTGCTCCTGGAGGCCTCTGGAAACACCCAGGGTCATCTGCGCTGCTGGCTGGGCAGGCTGCTGGTCCCCCACTGTTGCTACTCGAGGCCAGTGCTTTGCAAACTTGACTCTGCGTCAGAATCACCCAGAAGGTGCAGAAAGCAGATTGTTGCCTCACCCCTGCATTTCTGGCCGGAGATGCTGTCTGATAATGTCCATTTCTAACAAGTTTCATTGGGTGCTGCTGCTGCTGGTCTGGGGACTGCACCTTTAGGAGCACGGCTGGAGGCTGCTGCTTCTTTATTTAATGTCCATTTATTTTTGAGAGAGAGAGTGTGAGTGGGGGAGGGACAGAGAGAAAGAGGGAGACACAGGATCCTAAGTGGGGGAGGGGCAGAGAGAAAGGTGAGACACAGAATCCAAAACAGGCTCCAGGCTCTGAGCTGTCAGCACAGAGCCCAAAGCGGGGCTCAAACTCATGAGCCGTGAGACCATGACCTGAGCTGAAGTTGGACGCTCAACCCACTGAGCCACCCAGGCGCCCCAAGGCTGGTGCTTCTTAACCCCAGGTGCACAGCAGAAGCCCTGGGATGGTCCCCTTGAGATCATCCCCTTAGAAATGCAGAATCTTGGCCCCTCTCTCCCACCCCTGGAATCTTGGTCCCTCTTCCCCACCCCTGCACGGGGGTCTCCAGGGCCAGAAGCTGCATGTGCGCAAGACGCCCAGGTGGCTCGCATGCGGGAGCTCCTAATCTGGCTCCTAATCTCTGCTGCGCATGGAATCTGGCTGCTTGGGAAAATGCTGATGCCTGGGCCCCACCCAGAGAGGCCGACTGAGGTGGTCTGGGATTGAGATTCTTTTAAAACTGTCCCGGAGATCCTAATGTGTAGCTGAGGTGGGGGGGCCACTCATCCAGGGCATCAGTGAGAGGGTGGCCGTGAAGAGCCTTGCTGGGGTTCTGCCTGGCACCACAGCAGCCTGGCTCTGGGAGGGTGGCCTCCTGGCCCAGGAACGTGACGGGAGCCGTCAGGGCCGAGAGCCGCTGCTCTGGACAGTTCTTCAAACTCCGGGTCAAGTGGCTCATGAAGTACATGTTGTGCTTCATTAAAAAAAAAAAAAAATCAAATAGACGTGCAGATTTTTTTTTTTTTTTTATTTTTATTTTTGGGACAGAGAGAGACAGAGCATGGACGGGGGAGGGGCAGAGAGAGAGGGAGACACAGAATCGGAAACAGGCTCCAGGCTCCGAGCCATCAGCCCAGAGCCTGACGCGGGGCTCGAACTCACGGACTGCGAGATCGTGACCTGGCTGAAGTCGGACGCTTAACCGACTGCGCCACCCAGGCGCCCCTAGACGTGCAGATTTTTAAGCATTGTGCCCATGTTACAGCAAGGAGGAGAGCTGCCGCGTGCCGGCCTGTCACCATGTAGCCCCTCCTGTCTCTGCCCTCTCCTCCTCCTTCCTTACGGCCACACCAGTCCCTGGATTTAGGGTCCAGCCCAAATCCAGGACGGTCTCTCGAGATCCTTAACTTCATTGCACCTACAGGGACCCTTTACCCGTGTGAGCACACATTCACAGGCACTGAGGTTAGGGTGTGGACGTGTCTGTCTGGGGGACACTGGCCAACCCGCTACAGGGTCTCACGGACTTCAGTTTGAAAGTGCTCCGAAGCACAAACATGCTCACGTCGAACCCCAGAGCCATGGAGATTCCTTTGCAAGAAGGACACTCTCAGTTTTTGAACGTCCGCTTTGTTCCGGGTACTGGCCTGTGTGCCTTCCCAGAGTCCTTGCTCCTTTTGTTTATTTTATTTTTTTAACCTTATTTATTCTGAGAAAGAGAGCATGAGAGAGCATGGGGAGGCAGAGAGGGAGGGAGAGAGAGAATCCCAAGCAAGCTCCGCAGTGTCCACGCAGAACCCAACGTGGGGCTTGATCCTGCGAACCTGAGCCGAAACCAAGAGTCGGATGCTTAGCCGACTGAGCCACCCAGGCGCCCCAGCGTTGCTCCTTCTAGTTTTTAAAGTAGCGCCGTGAAGCAGGGCGTGCACTCCCAGGTAAGACAGGAGAAGGGATGCTCATAGGATGGCCGGGCTTGGCGAGGTCACAGGGCCGGTGAGGGGAGGGGGCACACTAGAGCAGTCTGCAGCATCCGCTGGGGGCGCCTCCTGACGGGACGGTCATCTCGGCCACCCCCTGGCTCTCCAGTTGAGGACGCTGAGGCCCAGGGAGGCGCCCGCGGTCTCACAGTCATGCAGAGGTAGGGAAGGATGGCCCGGTCTCCTGAACCCCGGCCTTCGGTGACCTTTCGCTCAGCATTTCATAAACTTGTGGGTTCTCCCGGGTTCCTCCGAGAGCATGGCGAGGCTGAGGGTCCTCTCCCAGGACACACGCAGGGCCCTGCACACATGTGGCATTTTGTCGGTACTTGTGGGGGTTCATGGACTCCCTGAGACTTCTCTGTGGACCCCAGGATAGGAACCCTCCCATTCTCCACAGGTGCCCAGACACACGGACGTGACCATCGCCGCACACGGCAGGTGGGACACGGGAGGAAGGCCGGAGCCAGCAGGCTCTGACCTGTGGGTACAGAGCAAAGGCTGGAGGGGGCAGAGCTGGCCTCCCCACCTCCCCTCCCCTGAACACACCCCTTCTCTCTCCAAGGCCTCAGAGTCCTGAGTTTGTCCTGCCGGGACTCGGCCGTCTGCCCCACCAGGCAGCATGTGATCCTTAGAACTTCATCCCGCGCCCTCCCCACCAGGTCCACAGGCCTGGTGTCAGCAGTCTGGCCATGAGCTGGGAGCCACCTGTGCCTTCTTTCACTCGGTCCCTCTGGGAGGAAGGCATGACTCCTCCATTCTGCAGGGGAAACTGAGGCCCAGCGAGTCCTAGGAAGTTGGGGTGATGACACGGTCTCAACATCTTTGGTCCGCTTCAAACCTCCCACCCAGGGCCCCTGGATAGACTCCCCAGGAGGGAATCTAGCCCAGGGCACACATCTGGGGCCATCCAGGGCCGGGGTCCTGAGGACCAGACCTGAGAATCACCCACCGCTCCCCGTCCGCCTCTGTGGGTTGGGGACAAACAAGGGCAGGAAAGGAGCCTCTGAAGGTGGCTGAGGGGAGGTCTCACCGTAAGGAGCCCGGGAGGGATTTTCAGTGGGATGTTCCCAGGAGCACCAGGTGGGGGCCTCCCTGGGAGGCCTGTATGATAAGCCAGTGCAGGCTTTCTTGGTCCTCGAGGGGCCGCGAGCTGGCGCCCCACTGTCCACCTGGGGACCGTGCGTGACCTTTCTGGGGCCCCGCCCCGGCCAGCTGGTTGCTCGCTGGTGAGTTCAAAGGCCTGGCTCCCTGTGGGTGGATCTGGGGAGCTGTGGTTGAAACGCACTTTGGGGAGGATGGTGCGGGGCGCCCCTCCTCAGACCCCCAGAGTGCCTCTGGGCCTCTGTGCGTGCGTGCTCCCGGGCACTGTAATTACTGGCCTCTGGCTGTCCTGTCCCCCTCCCCATGCACTGGAGTCTCTTGAGGGGGCAGAGACTGGCTCTTGCGGGTTCCTCCCTGTGGCCTTGTAGCAGGGAAAGCTGCAGAAATCCTGGTTGGCTGATGCATGGATGACAGTCCCTCCAAGAGCAGTGGGGGCAGCGGGCAGGGGGGGAGGGGGGCGGTGTGTGAAGGGAGAACAGCAGGGCAAGGGCCCTGAGGCTGGAACAGGTGTGGTTCTGAACTGGAGGAAGAGGGTGAGAGGAGGGAGGGTGTGACCATATATTCCAGGCCAAGGCAGGAGGGGCAGGAAGGGCGCTGAAGGGTTTAGGCAGGTCAGCAGCACCCCGTGGTGTTCCTGCTTTTGAATAATTGAGTTTTAATTTCAAGATGCCCCTAGACTCCACGGTTGTGCCCTCCACCCTGTCTCCCCAAAGTAACACCTGACGGAAGGACCACGCAGCGTTGAGGCCGGGATATCAACACGGACACCGGGTTTCAGCAGCAGGGACCCCTCCGCCCCCCGGCCTGCCACCCTTTCAGAGCCGCACCCTCCCCCCTCTCATCCCTGGCACCCACTCCTCTGCTCCCCATCTTGTCATTTTCTCATTTCCGGAATGTTCTATACACGGAATCGTGGGGTATGCAACCTACGGGGACTGGCTTTTTTCACTCACTGCGGTTCTCGGGAGACCCATCCAGCTCGCTGTGTGCGCCCAGACTTCGTTCCTCTTCACTGCTGACCGGTGTCCGGGGTGTGCGTGTGCTTGGACCGTGGCTTTCGTACCCATCACGGTTCAGGGGCTTCCGGGGTGTTTCCCGTTCGGGGCTATGATGGACACAGCGCCTGCAGACTCTCACGGAGAGGTTCTTACGTGAACGTGAGCCTTGGTCTCTCTGCGATGCAACTGCTGGGCCCTTGCTGTTTGTGACGGTGTCTTTGGGTAATGACGCTGGCTGCTGGGTGGGGAAGGAAATGGGGACCAGAGTGGAAGCTGGGGACCCCCAGAGGGTGCTCGTGTCCGGGGGAGGGGAGATGATGGCCTGGGTCTGGGTGGGGGCAGTGGCTGGGCAGGTGCGCGGTGCCCGGGACGGCGTCTGGGGGCAGGAATTGGTGTGGAGGGCGTGTGGTGTGAGAGGCTGCGTGCTGGGTGAGGGTGGAGGGAGCAGGGGGTTGTGCGTCTGATCTGAATGGGGGCACCGTCCGCTGGGAGGTGGCACAGAGTCAGGAGAGAGTGGCACCGGAGGCGAGAAGCGCCAGGATCAGAATCGGGCCTGAGAAGGAGGACGGTGTGGAGGATGTAGACGGGCCGAGAGGCAGGTGGCCCTGAGGGGTGGGGGTGCGGAGGACAGCAGGAACAGAGACGGGACGTGGACTGTTGTCCCAGCCCTGTGTTCACCCCTTGCAGCCAGTAGGTCTCCTTATGGCCCCACCACCCCACGGGGCCATTTCACAGACAAGGAAACCAAGGCTGGGGGATGGAGTGACTTTCCTGAGTCACTTGGAAGGTTTGGTTTCCAGAAGCAACGGACTCACACGAGGTGGGACCGAGCCCAGCCGTCAGGTCCGTGGTCACGAGCCCCCCCTTGGGGGCTCCCGGAGGCCGGATGGGAGACCCGGTGAAGGTTTGTGCGCCTGCCTGCTGCACGCAGATGCTCTGTGAGCGAGCTGCCGTCACGTCGTGTGGTTGTTTACATCTGTGGAAGTCCCCAGCGGTGGATCGTGGCCCCCGCTCTGCCGTCACCTTTTCCCGTTTGTCATTCTGCCCCCGAGGTTGTTCCGTATCAAGCCTGCACCCCGAGAGCGGATGAGTGATGTCGTCGTGACGTGGTTTTCTTAAAATTTACCTTTTGAAGCGTATAGTTCGGTGGGTCGTGGTGCGTTCACGGGGCTGCGCAGCTCTGCACCGCCTGTTTTAGAACGTTTTTGTCACCCAAGAAAGAAACCCCTGGTGCGTTAAGCCGTCCCGCCCTCCACACCCGCCGGTCCGCTCTCTGTCCCTGGATTTGCTGGGTCTGGACCCTGGGGGTGGACGGCATCACCGAGGGGCCCCTGTGGCTGGCCTGTCCCTCAGCACGGTGTTTCCGGGTGCGTCCAGGGGCCCACGCCAGAGCCCGCGCCAGGTTCCGTTCCTTTTCAAGACCCAGTGATGTTCCCTGGCGTGGCCACATTTGCTTGTCTGTTCATCGGTCGGTGGACATTTGGGCCGTTGTGAACGGTGCGGCCGCAGACACTCTCGTGCAAGCTTTCGTGTGGACACCGCTTTCTGTGCCCGGGGGTGGGGTTGCCGGGTCCTCTGGGTCCTACGGCGGCCCCATGATGAACCTCACAAGCAGCTGCTGCTCCGTTCTGCGTTCCCGCCAGCCGTGTTGCGGGTTCCAGCCACGCCACATCTCTGTCGCACGTGTCACTGTCACCCCGTGATTGCAGCCTCCTAGCAGGTGTGAAGGGACGTCTCACTGCGGTCTGGATCTGCGTTTCCTTAAGGATTAGGGACGTCGGACATCTTTTCACGTGCTCACTGGCCGCTGGGATGTCTTTGGAGACACGTCTGTTCGGGCCCTTGCTCGCTTTAAAATTGGGTCGTCTTTTTATTGTTGAGTTGTAAACGTTTTAACGTATTGTAGACACCACAGTGACATAAGCCCCAGCGTCTACTCCTGACCCCCCGGGATTCCCCGCTTGCCGGCTGCCTCCCCCATTGGATGGTGGATTCCTTGAAATAAACTGCGGATGCCTTTCTCTTGCCTGTTGAGTACCTAGCACGGTGCCGGGCACACAGTAGGTGTTGAGTAAATGTTGACTCGGGCCACTGCCCACTGGCTAGGAGGTCAGGGGATCCTGTCCAGTTCCTGCAGCGCAGGCTTCGAGGGGCTGCAGTTAGGGTCTATTTTACTGGCAGGGACAGAACAGCCGTGGTGTCTGCAGGGTAGCTGGGACCCACACAGGTATTTATTGAGCACTTACTGTGTGCCTGGCAATGAGCCGGCCCCGGGGATAGCAGCAAATAGCCCCAGGGCAGCGTGGGACCGTTGGACTGGCTGAGGGGGCCCTGTCCATGCACCTGTCACATAGGTCCCCCTTTACTGCTGACGGGAGGGAGGGAGCTGAACCAGGGCTGACAGTGAGACCTGGTGGGTGTGGGAAAGCCTTTGGGGGAGGGACTTCCCCACACGCCCAGAGGATGGCAGGGCGAGGTCACAGAGGCTCCATCCGTTTTAAGTGCAGGGAGGGGGAGCAGGGCCGCCCTGGGAAGTGCGGGAGCCAGCATGGCTGTGGCTGTGCCAGACTCGAGGGGCCGCGCCAGGCGGGTGGTCGGGCCTTCCCTGGCTGTGGAGGCCACAGCCTGACCCTTTGGGTCTGCACAGAACCAACCTGTTAGGACAAACAGGAGATAAACATTCTGGGGATGAAGGGCCCAGCCCGCAGCCTTGCCTGGAGGCTCCCTGGGGATCCCACATCACCCAGACAGCGTGGGGGCTGAGTGGCTGTGTCTGCGGTGTGGGGCCCAATCTGGAGGAAATTAATTGTGGATCCCCAAGAGAATGCGGCAGAAATATAGCAGAGGTCAGGGTTTTCTCGGGGCTGGAGGCGGCCCTGGTGACAGTGGCCATGAAGTGTTCACAAGCACAGAGTGTCCTGTTAGCTGGAGGCCTGAGCAGGACCGGCGGGGGGGGGGGGGGTGTGCAGGAATGTGCCAGACAGTGGACAGACAGGGAGGGAAAGACAGAGACAGAGAGGGAGAGACGGAGACAGAGGAGAGGCAGAGATGGAGAGGGGGAGAGGGAGAGGGACAGAGGGAGAGACAGAGACAGAAGGAGGAAGACAGAGAGGGAGAGGGAGAGACAGACAGAGGGAGACAGGAGGGAGAGAGACAGAGAGGGAGAGACAGACAGGGAGGGAAAGACAGAGACAGAGAGGGAGAGACGGAGATAGAGGAGAGGCAGAGATGGAGAGGGGGAGAGGGAGAGGGACAGAGGGAGAGACGGAGACAGAGTAGAGGCAGAGATGGAGAGGGGGAGAGGGAGAGGGACAGAGGGAGAGACAGAGACAGAAGGAGGAAGACAGAGGGAGAGGGAGAGGGAGAGACAGACAGAGGGAGACAGGAGGGAGAGAGACAGAGAGGGAGAGACAGACAGGGAGGGAAAGACAGAGACAGAGAGGGAGAGACAGAGATAGAGGAGAGGCAGAGATGGAGAGGGGGAGAGGGAGAGGGACAGAGGGAGAGACAGAGACAGAAGGAGGAAGACAGAGAGGGAGAGGGAGAGGGAGAGACAAACAGAGGGAGAGAGACGGAGAGGGAGAGACAGACAGGGAGGGAGAGACAGACAGGGAGGGAGAGACAGGGAGAGGGAGGAGCAGGGAGGCCACAGGCAGGGCAGAGGGAGGAGGGACGCGTCCCTTCCTGCGGTCAGGTGCACCTGCTACTTCTCCCTGGCCCTTTGTTTTCAAGCAGCCGCTTCGCGCTCACTGGCGCCCAGCACCCTGCGCCTTACGCACCTTTCTGTTGAGTCTGAGCATCAACCCCCTGGAGCTTGCTGTCCTGCTGCTCAGAGGGAGGGGGCCACACGCAGCCCCCAGCGCCCCGGGCAGGCACCCTGCCTCGGTCTCCAGCCCTGCGCCTGCCTGTCAGGACTGTGGGGAGCCAGAGCCTTAAATGGGATCGAGCTCCCCGGACGTGGGGGGCTTGGAGGTGGCGCCCGTGAGCGCCGATCTCCAGCCCCGGCTGCCGGGGCTCAGCCCCCTCCAGCTAGTTCCCGTTTGGCCCCGAGTGGAGGGGTAACAATGCGGACCCTGCCTCCACCAGCCGATGGAACGGAGCCCCGGGCTGGGGACACCCCACACGTGTGGGGGTGCAGAACCCCAGGCTGGGGACCCCAGCCAGGCAAGCTGGAGCCAGGGTGTCTGAGCGTGAGAGGCTCAGGGCTTGGCACTGGGGGCTTCTGAGTCCCCCTCAGGAAGGCCAGCAGACCCTTGCCTCCAGGCCTGCCCTTCCACTCACAGCAGCCAGAGGGGAGGGGTTCCTGCAGAAGCATTTGGAACTCCTTCGGGGTGTGGAGCCCTCCAGCCCTGAGGCGGTTCCAGTTTACTCCTCGTTGCAGGGAGGGCAGACCCTCCCGTGGGAACTGCGGTGTGAGCAGGTGTCAGAGCCTTGGGTGGGCAGTCTGGGGAGGGTCTCAGAGCGGCGTCCCCTCCGCTCTTCCTCTCCGAGCCTCAAGGACTCTGGCTGATGGCTGAGCCAAGTAGTTTTGGGAGAACCCCAGCTCAAGGGCCTGTCAGCCTGGGCTGTGACAGGCATCTGGGACTGGGGTGGGGTCTGGCCAGCTTTCCTGAGGAACTGGGCCCTGGGCCCTGACGGAAGAGCTGGGTGAGGGAGGGGACTCCCAGAGAGACTAAGCCTGTATCAGGCCGCAGGCCAGTCCCTGCGGGGAGCCGGAGTCAGGTGGGGCTGGAAGAGGTTCAGCCTGTGACCCGTCCCCTCCCCAGACATGCCCTGTGGGCTACCTCCCAGGGGTGTCAAGGCTTCTGGGGGCCCAGAGTCGTGTTGGGTGACTCACTGTTACCCCAGGTCCCCTAGGGCCTGAGGTCAGAGGAAGACCCTGGCAGGGGAGTGGCAGGGAGGGAGTGTGTGCCCCTCACAGGCCTAGCCCCGTGGACACTGAGTCATCAGGGAGGTGTAGGTGGAGGGTTCTGTGCCGGTCACCGCTCAGCCCCTCCTGCTTCCCCTCTGCCCTCCAGGTCTTTTCTCAGTGCCGCTCTGTCTGGAGACACCTGCACAGCCCCAGCGTCCCTCCCAGCATGAGCCTGGAGCTGGCATCCATGGGGTCAGTGGGGACTCGGGCCCCGTGTGTCCTTGGCACAGTGCTGGCACCAGCAGGGTGGGTGTGAGGGTCCTCCTGAGCACTCTGGCCCTGCTCCGGCGGGGGCAGGCCTGGGGTGTAACCATATCCCAGATGTTTGCAACCACTCTCCCGGGACGTGCCGTTTCTATTGGTGACAAGATCACGGGTTTGGCGACCGACTGCTGTGATTTGCTGCCTGTCTAAATCTCAAGTAGAGGCCAGTGAAAATAAGGATGTAATTTCTTTCCCCACGACTCTTGATTCTTTCTGTGCCCCCCCTAGGAGTCTGCACACCCCAAGTTGGGGGCCCCTGCTCCCACCCTGCTCCTTGGGAGCAGCTGTCACGTCTGAAATCGTACTGTCCCCCTCTGTCGCCTGGGGAGTCCTGACCAGAGCATTCTTCCCCCGCACGGTTCTGGGGAGGTTTGGACACCACTCGGAAACAGCCGTGGGACCCCCTGGTGTGTTCACAGGGCCGTGTGCCATCCCCCCAGAGGAACCTTGTACCCCACTGTCCTTTCCCTAGCCCCGCCCCGCCCCGCCCCGCCCCGCCCCGCCCCGCACTGTCCCGTTGGTGGCCTCCGAAACTCCTCTGTCTCTGCATTTGCATCTTTTGGACATTTCACATACAGGCATCATACATGATACATGCCCTTCAGGCTCTGGGATGCTTTCTAGGTCCATCCGCTAACATGTGCCCGAGCTCTGCTCCTCCTTAAGACTCATGAGCTTTCCAGGGCGTGGACAGACTACATCCGGCTCAGCCAGCCCTCTGCTGATGGGTATCTTGTTTCCCTCCACCTTTGGCTGTTGGAACCTGCTGCTGCTGTGAACACTTGTGCGCAGGTGTGTGTGGGGCAGGTGTTTTCATTTCTCCTGGGTCCGTACCTAAGGGTGGAATTGCCAGGTCATATGGTCATTTGAGGAACTGCCAGACTGTTTTCCAAAGTGTCTGCTCCAACGGACGTTCCCACTTATTTTTAAAAAGAATCTTCTGGAAGCTGAGAAGTCCTTACCAGCCTCCCCCCTGGGGGGTGGATCTATTCCTGGACTTGGCAAAGTTTGTGTTTGGAGAGAACCCTAACAGGGATGGAGATGGCCGTCATTCCAGGCACGGAAGCGCTCAGTGCCCACCCCCCACCGGAGGTGGTCCCCACCACGTTTCTGCCCCTCTGCCTCCATCCGAAGCCCTGCTCCAGTCCTCTGCGTACCGGTGGTGGCCGCCTAATGTCTCTCCCTCTGAGTCTCAGATCCACGGGGTTCTTTGTTTTTGGCATGGTTTCCATCTTGGCACGTGGTGGGTACTTAGCAGACCGGTTGGGTGAACGAGGGTAAGGGTCTTCTCTCCACGCTGCAGAACTGAGGCCTAGGGGTGTGGAGAGGGGCCTGAAGGAAGCTTCATAGCTAGCGGAGCGGTGCCCATGACGCTGTGATTTAGGGAAGGGTCGTGGAAAAGGAAATGATGTTGCTGTAGGAGGTAGCCCCAACCACTGATCAATCTCTTTTTCTCCGGGAGGGCCGACTCTGGGGGACCCCGGCGAAAAGATGGCAGGCACTTGCAGGGACCCCCAGGAGGAGATGGCAGGCACCTGGGGCCTCGGGGCCCTTCAGAGTAGGAAGGTAAGGGCCTCCATGTGGTTGTACCAGGCACGTGGGGCCTCCGTGGGGCTATAACAGGCAGTTGCGGGCCTGCGTGGGGCTATAGCAGGCACGTGGGGTCTCCGTGGGGCTATAACTGGCAGGTGGGGGCCTCTGTGGGGCTGTAGCAGGCACGTGGGGCCTCCGTGGGGGTGTAACAGGCACATAGGGCCTCTGTAGGACTGTAACAGGCAGGTGGGGGCCTCCATGGGGTCTCCATGGGGCTGTAACAGGCATGTAGGGCCTCCATGGGGCTATAGCCGGCAGGTGGGGGCTTCCGTGGGGGTCTCCATGGGACTGTAACGGGCACGTGGGACCTCTGTGGGGCTATAGCAGGCAGGTGGGAGCCTCCATGGGGTTATAACAGGCACGTGGGGCCTCTGTGGGGCTGTAACAGGCACGTAAGGCCTCCGTGAGGCTATAGCAGGCAGGTGGGACCTCTGTGGAGCTGTAACAGGCACGTGGGGCCTGTGGGGTTATAGCAGGCAGGTGGGGTCCTCCCTGGGGCTATAGCAGGCAGGTGAGGGGCCTCCATGGGGCTGTAACAGGCACGTGGGACCTCTGTGGGGCTGTGACAGGCACGTAGGGCCTCCATGGGGTTATAGCAGGCAGGTAGGGGCCTCCCTGGGGCTATGGCAGTCAGGTGGGGGCCTCCGTGGGGTTGTAACAGGCACGTGGGGCCTCTGTGGGGTTATAGCAGGCAGGTGGGGTCCTTCCTGGGGCTATAGCAGGCAGGTGGGGTCCCTCCTGGGACTATAGCAGGCAGGTAGGGGCCACCGTGGGGCTATAGCAGGCAGGTGGGGGCCTCCCTGGGGCTATAGCAGGCAGGTAGGGGCCACCGTGGAGCTGTAACAGCCACGTAAGGCCTCCTTAAGGCTATAGCAGGCAGGTGGGACCTCTCTGGGGCTGTAACAGGCACGTGGGGCCTCTGTAGGGCTGTAACAGGCACGTAAGGCCTCCGTGAGGCTATCGCAGGCAGGTGGGACCTCTGTGGAGCTGTAACAGGCACGTGGGGCCCGTGGGGTTATAGCAGACAGGTGGGGTCCTTCCTGGGGCTATAGCAGGCAGGTAGGGGCCTCCGTGGGGCTATAGCAGGCAGGTGGGGGCCTCCCTGGGGCTATAGCAGGCAGGTGGGGGCCTCTGTGGGGCTGTAACAGCCACGTAAGGCCTCCTTAAGGCTATAGCAGGCAGGTGGGACCTCTCTGGGGCTGTAACAGGCACATGGGGCCTGTGGGGTTATAGCAGGCAGGTGGGGTCCTTCCTGGGGCTATAGCAGGCAGGTGGGGGCCTCTGTTGGGCTATAGCAGGCAGGTGAGGGGCCTCTGTGGGGCTGTGACAGGCACGTGGGACCTCCGTGGAGTTAGAGCAGGCAGGTAGGGGCCTCCCTGGGGCTATGGCAGTCAGGTGGGGGCCTCCGTGGAGCTGTAACAGGCACGTGGGGTCCTCCCTGGGGCTGTAGCAGGCAGGTGGGGGGCTCTGTGGGGCTGTAACAGCCACGTAAGGCCTCTGTAAGGCTATAGCAGGCAGATGGGACTTCTGTGGGGCTATAGCAGACACGTGAGGCCTCCGTGGGGCTCTAGCAGGCAGGTGGGGCCTCCGTGGGTTTATAACAGGCAGGTGGGGGCCCTGCCTGGGGCTTTAGCAGGCAGGCGGGGGCTTCCACAGGATACAAACACCCCGGGCTCCTTCTTCACTCTTCACTCGGATCGTCTTCGGTTTTCGTGTTCGGTCCCTGTTCTTGCTGAAGTCCCACTGGGTTAGGTACTACTGTCACCATCTTTCAGACGTGCAAACAGAAGGTAAGTAATTTCCCCAGCCTTATGGTTGGTAGTGGAGCTAGACTCGTCCCCAGGGGGTTCGGTGGGAGTCCTGCCCCCACTTCTCCCTCACCTCTGTTCGGCCCTTGAAACGGGTAGCCCCACACAGAGGCTTTGGTCCTCCCCCTGCTTCAGGTTCTCTAGCCCAGAACTCTGGAAGCTAAGGCCTGTGGAAGCCTCCCTGGGGCTTAGAGGTGGTCTCTGAGGGTTACAGCTCTTGTTTCTGGCTGAGGGTGCGTGTCTGCCTGGGGTGAGGGTTCAAGCCCTGTCACAAGCCTTGTCTTCATGTGGGCCTTTAGCAATGGCCCTGCTGTACTTCTGGTGTGTGTATGACGTCCTGATCCTGCGAAGTGATCCATGGGAGGGTGGAGATCTTCTGGGGAAGTGTGCCATAGAGGCTGCTGTCTGAAGTTCGATGGAAGCTTAACCAGTAAGTGACTTTTCAGCACCGAGATCGTTGGTTCTCCAACAACATAACGTGAAAAAGGAGACGTTGAGAGTCCTAAAATAGTCGTTCAAGAGGTTTTTAAAATGCTTTCCTGCCCAGGCCTCCCCCACACCCACCGAGTCTGTGCCTCTGGGTAGGCTGGGTGTCTGTGAGAACTCCTCAGAGTTCTCCAGATTCTAATAGAAAAACGTGGGTTCTCGATTTTTAGCGGCATCAGTCACCTGGGGGCTGTGGCACGTTCCAGGGTCTCTGCTTCAGGGGGTCTAGGGGCCTGGGAATCTGGATCTCCGTGAGTTCCCGGGAGAACTATGGGTTGGCAAAACACCAGCAACTATCGATGTAGAGCTCTCCAGCACTGCCTCTGTGCCTGGTCGCCTCTCAAACCACCAAGGCCTCCTGACGGATTTTACACGAACGGCGTGACTGCTCTGTGCCCTCCCCATCTTGAAGTACTAACCAGTATATTCCCCATGATGACCACGTAGGGTGCTGTTCTCGTCCCTGTTTCACAGATGCGGACCAGTGAGGCTCGGGGACCGGAGATCTCCCTGGGCTCATGGGGCCTGGCTTCTGACCACTCTGGCGATGAACCCTTTCCTGAGAGGGGCTGATCCCTCCCTTTTTGCCCACGCCCGCTGGCTCCCACCCAAGCGTTTCCGTGAACTCCTGACCTCGGGCTAACCTCGTGGGCCTCTGGCAGCTGCCGCCTCTCTGGGTGAGCAGGGAGGGGAGTATGGGTCCAGGCAAGGTGCTCCCCAGATGGTGGGATTCAGAGTAGTTCTTTCTTCCTGCTGCATCCGGTTCCGGCCAGCCTCCCTTGTTTGTGCCCAGAGGAGAATGAGCGGGGCAGCTAGGGGTGGAGGAATCAGGGTTGGGGAGCAGGGGCGTTCCTGCTCGCTGAGGCCCTGCAGGGTGTGGGGCTGGAGGCTGGTGGGCGAGATGCCCAGGTTTGTCAGCCTGTGTGTCTGAACCGTTCCCCAGGGAGGGGCCGTGCTGGACATCAGGGCGTCAGAGGAAACAGCCGGCCTCCTTTCGTGTGATGGGGGTACCGCTACCATGTTGGGGGGGCTTCCCTCGGGGTGCATTCCCTTGCCACCTGCCTCTCTGCCATCCTGTAGGAGCGGCTGTGCACACTGTGGGCTTGAGAAGCACCGGCCTTGGCGGGGAGCCGGTGGGTGGTTGGAGCCGGAGCCTGCATTCCTCGTTGCTGACCTTCCTTCCCCCTTCTCTCTCGGGGAGTAGGAGAGACCGTTGCCCAGAACGTGGGCCCGGGTATCGGGCACACCTGGTCGGGGCCCTAGCTCAGCTCCTTAACGTCAGGAGTCTGGGCAAGTGACTCTGGGCACCCGGTGGAAGAAGCCCTGGGCGTGGGGTGGACCTGAGGCACAGTGCACCTAAGGTGTCTCTGCCCTCTCCGCGAGGTCAGGATGGTGCGAGCGGAGTCGGTGTCCCCGGGGAGTGTGGCTCGGAAGGAACCACGTGGGGCCATCTGGCTGGGGTCTGCAAACTAGCTAATACTTAACGTTTGCCCTGCTGACCTCCGGGAGCGTGGACGTCCCCCGTGACGGGGACCACGGGGGGATGGAGGTTCCTTCCGGCTCTGAGGACAGCCGAGTAGGGAGACTCGGATCTCTCCCTTCTTCCTGCTGTGTGGCCTTGAAAAAGCGTCCGTCTCTCTCAACCCCCGTGGGCCCTTGTGAAGCCCAGAATCTATCGTGCGTGCTCCGCTGCCCTTCAGATGCTGTGGTCGAGGCTCTGGACTGCCGGGCTCCCCAGCAGGATTATCCAGGTGCCCCTGAACCGAGAAGGCAACGGATCCGGGGAAGTCTTCGTGAACGTGATAGATCCTGGACCTTAAAAGCATATCCCTTATTCGGAGATTAGGTTTGTTTCCTTCTGTGAGAAAGTGCTTTCCCGTTACTCGTAACTGCTGACACTCGGAAGCAATGACACTGCCCTTCACCAGGGGGTGGGTGACTGCACCGCGGCCACCGGACAGCCGGACGCCTCCCGGGCCGGGGGCTGGATGCAAGAGGCAGGCCCGGAAGGGCTTCATCGTGCACGACCCCAGCTGGCCCCCTGGAAGGGTGATGCTCTGGCGACGGGGAGAGGGTCCGTGCTGCCCAGCATTGGGGGGAGAGAGGACTAGGCGGAATGCAGGATTCCAGGGCCGTGTGACAACTCTGTAGGGTGTCGTGATGGTGGATACGCGTACATCTGGCCAGCAACGAGAGGGCCCCCGCTGTGAGCTATGGATCCTACGTGCGTCAATGTGGGCCCAGTCATCGGAACAAATGCCTTGCGAGGTGACAAAATGGTGTGAAGGGCGCCGTGAGGGGGACGTACGGGAAATCTGTATACTTCCTGCTTTTTCTATAAGTGGTTCTACAAACAGTTAAGTTTACAAGCCCTTCCCAGGATGAACGGGTGTGGGGAGCAGAGGGGCACCCCCAGGGCCGTGGAGGGGGCACTCCTGGATGGCTCCTCCTGTTCCCCCCCCCTCCCCCCAACACGAGGCCAGAAGCATCGCCCGCGTCTGGGTCGGTCTCTCTGGGGCGGGAACTGCCTGCCGCTCTCCTCTGGGCTCTTCCTGCCTGGTGTCCTGCACGGGTTGCTGGGGCCTCCCGGCTCCTTTTCCGGCCTCCACTCTGCACGCTGTGTCTGACCCCTCAGGGAAGCGTCTCCCCTCCATCCCGAGGAGCCCACTGGCCTGGGGCTTTGTGGCCTCTTCCCGGCTTTCCTTACCAGCCTTCTAAGTGCGGTCCGGGCACTCACCAGGCTGGCATCTTCCGTGGGGAGCGGGGCTTCGCGTCGGCACCTCCACGGGCCCTGAAGCCTCCCTGAGCCTAGGCAGCCCGAGCAGGGTGGGTACCTGGGCTGCTGCAGAATCTTCTTACGGAAGTTCCTCCCCTGTCTTCCCCCTCCAAAATGTTTCACTATTAGGGCACCTTGGTGTCTCCATTCATTAAGTGTCTCTTGATTTCGGCTCAGGTCACGATCTCCCAGTTCATGAGATCCAGCCCCATGCTGGGCTCTGTGCTGCCAGCGTGGAGCCTGCTTGGGATCCTCTCTCACTCTCTCCCTCTCTGCCCCTCCCCTGCCCATGACCTTTATCAAGATCCTCTGTGCCCATAGTTGAAGGTATCCATTCGTGCCCCAAACAAAATCCTGCTTCGAGCAGGGGTGCCTGGGTGGCTCTGTCGGTTGAGTGTCTGACTTGGGCTCTTGTCACGATCTCACGGTTTGAGGGTTCCAACCCTGCGTCGGGCCCTGTGCTGACAGGTTGGAGCCTGGAGACTGCTTCGGATTCTGTGCCCCTCTCTCTCTGCCCCTCCCCCCTCAAACAAATGAACATTTAAAAAACCTGCTTGGAACAAAAGTCCACAGAACCACCCCCCCTTTCCCACCTGCCCACAAATTTGAGCTAAGTGTGCTTCCTGTTTTCTTCACGCTCGCAGCCGTCCTGTGTGGACTTGTTGCTGTGGTTGATGAGGAATCTTTAGTCTTCGGGACCCCGTTCCCCTTCTTAAGCTTTCCGACGTCAGGTCCCATATTCGTTAACCCCATATTCTGGGTTCTTCCTGATTACAAGACTGACGCTTGTGGAGCTAGTCGGTGCGTTCGGAGTCCCTGCGCTCCTCCCGCATCTGTCTTCACAGGGCACCGGACCAATTGCCGCCTCTTTGCGGCCGCGTAGTTCTGAGATCACTCGTTCTTTCCCTGCCTTCCAAATGGTCCGGAGAATACCTCTCCGTGCAGCTGTTCACATGAACGAAGCCTCCAGGTTCCCTACCGGTCTACACCTATATGCAGCCACACGTTCTACGTGATCCACGTTTTATAGCTTTTCCTCTGGTTTTTACAAGTCCTGTAGATGTTCCCTACTTCCCTCTGCTTCCTGGAAGTCCCCTTTGCCCTTCTTGTTGGCCGGGTCTTGCTTTTTCCTGGTTTACTCCCTTGTTTTGGTGGCATACGTCCTGTAGTATCTTCCTAAGGAAGGCTGCCTGAAAGCTGGTTTTTGGGGCTATGCTGAGGAATTGGTCGTTTACAGGATTCTAGACTGAAGTCCAGGGTTTGGGGGGGGGTGACTACCCCAGACTGCTGGCTTTCACTGTTGCTGTTGAGAAGGCTCTTCCCGTTCTGATTCTCAGCCCTTCATGTGGGGTCGTGCCCCCCTCCAAGTGTTTGGGGTCTTCATTCTAGGCTGTGTGTTGGGGTGGGGGGTGGTCTGAAATTCCACAGTGCCAGGTCTTGGTAGGAGTGCTTTTCCTTCTTCGTGCTGGTGTCCTGAGCCCCTTCAGCCCGGACCCTTCAATCCCAGACGCCTTCCTATCCTGCATCTTTGGTAACTTTCCTCCGTTGCTTTTCCGGAACCCCTAACGTATAGACGCGGGGCCTCTGGCTTAGCCTACACAACTCTTATTTTCTTCTATTTCCCACTACTTTTGCCTGCCTCTTCTTTTCCAGTTTATGATTTTCTTGACTTTGTCTTCCACTCTCTTCCAAAATTCTTATTTTGGCCATCGCACTTTTAATCTCCTGGAGCTTGCTCCTTTAATCTGACTTTTCTGTGTGTGTGTGTGTGTGTGTGTGTGTGTGTGTGTGTGTGTTGTGTTTGCACTTTATGGATACAGTGTTTTGTCTTCATGGCTTTACTTTCTGGCCTCCCTGATGCCTGCTGTACCCTGCATTTTCCAGGATTCTCTTCAGTTTCCCCCTTCCCTGTCACTTATTTGTATCTTTGGGTCCATTTTCCTCCTGGCAGCTTCTTCCAAATGTCTGATGACCCTTGGCTGTTCGTTTATTAAAGGTCCCAAGAAGCAGACTGGCTGGACTCGACCTCTTCAGAGGACTTCTTCCCTCCTGCCTGCATGTGTCCGTGTACCTGCCCGTGCCTGGATCGGCCGGGAACGGGGGCAGGGTCTCTGCTCAGAACGTGGTCTTCCTCCTAGATGTCCTGTGTCTGGTCCCACACTTAGCCCCCGGCTTGTCTCTGCCTGGTGTCCCCCGGCTGTGATTTTCTGGTTCTGTTTCTCCAGGAACTTTTGTGTCCTGCCCAACGAGCGTTTATATGTTCTCGGCAATCTTGTTTTTATCCTTTCTCTTGGTTTATCCTCCTAACTTCTACAGTTTTGTCACCTGGTTAGAGACTGAGAATGTTCTATTGGCTTGCGGGGCCACCATAACCAAATGCCACACACTGGGAGGCTTAACCACTAGACCTTTATTCTGTCCCAGTTCTGAGGCTGGAGGTGCAAGGTCAAGGTACCAGGGCTGGGTTCTTCTGTGGCTGCTGTCCTGGGCTTGCAGGTGGCCCCCCTTCCTGCCTCTTCATCTGGGTGTTCTCCTCTGCACACGCCCCTGGTTTCACTTCCCTGTTTGTTTTTTTTTTGTTTTTTTTTTTTTTGTTATTTTTGAGAGTGAGCAAGAGAGACCGTGTGAGCAGGGGAGGGGCAGAGAGAGAGAGAGAGAGATACACAGAATCCCAAGCAGGCTCCAGGCTCCGAGCTGTCAGCACAGAGCCCGATGTGGGGCTCAAACTCACGAACTGGGAGATCGTGACCCTAGCTGAAGTCGGGTGCATAACGGACTGAGCCCTCCATGAGCCCCCCACTTATAGGAACATCGGTCCTATCGTATTAGGGCCCAGATGAACAGCTGCGTGTTTTTCATTGTGATAAAACCCCCCAAATTTACCATTTTGACCATTTTTAAGTGTACAGTTCACTCGTGTCAAACATCCTGAGTGCTGTGCACGGCTGTTCCCAGCGCCCCCCTCCAGAAAGCGGGTCTGTAAAAATGAGCCCCGTCACGCATTAACCGCTCCCCTCCAGGCCCTGGCACCTGCCGTCCTACTTTCGGTCTTGAATTTTAACTACCCGAAGTATCTCCGGTAAGTGGAATCGTACGGTAATTATCTTTCTGTATCTGGCTATTAGCACAGTGTCCCGAGGGCTCATCTGTGCCCTGGCTGGTGTCGGGATTCCCTCCTCTTAGGGCTGAAAAATGTTCTATTGTGTGGACAGACCACCTTTTCTTGATCTGTCCGTGGACCCTCGGGTTGCCTCCACATCTTGGCCGCAGTGAGTAGCGCTGCCGTGAGCACGCTGCGTGAAGGTCCTGGAGACCCTGCCGTCCCTTCCAACGGGTCTGGAGGCGGGGCTGTAGTGCTTTTGTCCACGGTGGCCGCTCCGTTTCACATTCCCACCGACGGTGCGTGGTCCCCACGCTGTTTCTTATGTTTTTTTTTTAATTTTTTTTAACATTTATTTTTTTATTTTAAAATTTTTTTTAACATTTATTTTTGAGACAGAGAGCATGAACAGGGGAGGGTCAGAGAAAGAGGGAGACGCAGGATCTGAAACAGGCTCCAGGCTTCGAGCTGTCAGCACAGAGCCCGACATGGGGCTCGAACCCATGGACCACGAGATCATGACCTGAGCCGAAGTTGGACGCTTAACCGACTGAGCCACCCAGGCGCCCCTTAACGTTTATTTTTGAGACAGAGACAGAGCATGAACAGGGGAGGAGCAGAGAGAGAGGGAGACACAGAATCTGAAACAGGCTCCAGGATCTGAGCGGTCAGCACAGACCCCGACGCGGGGCTCGAACTCACAGACCGTGAGATCATGACCTGAGCTGAAGTCGGACGCTTAACCGACCGAGCCATCCAGGCGCCCCTCTTATGGTTTTGATCGTGGCCGTCCTAGTGGCGTGAGGCGAGGTCTCGCTGTGGGTTTGAGCTGCGTTTCTCTGATGACCCGTGACGCTGAGGATCTTTTCGTGTGTCCGTCGCCTAACCCCGTTTTACCTTAATCCTCTCTGCGAACGCCAGGTCTCCCAATACGGTTACCTTCTAAGGTCCTGGGGAGGGTGGGAGAGGGGTGGGTAGGACCTCACCATGTGGGATGAGTTGTTTCCCTGGAATCCAGAACACGTGCTAGTCAGTAGCTGTAGCTCGTCAGAGCCCAGCTAAAACTGATTTTTTAAAATACATCCTGGGGCGCCTAAGTGGCTCGGTCGGCTACGCATCCAACTTCGGCTCAGGTCATGATCTCACGTTCGTGAGTTCGAGCCCCACATTGTGTTCTACACTGATTATGTGGAGCCTGCTTGGGCTCGTGCGTGCGCTCGCGCTCTCTCTCTCTCTCTCTCTCTCTCTCTGCCTCTCCCTGGCTTGCATGCACACTCTTTCTCTAATATTTTTAAAAACTCAGCGATAAAACAACTTATTAAAAAAATCCTTCCTGGTGTTGGTGATGATGGAGGGAGATGGTCACTCTTACATAGACTTCTCTCCATGGGCAATTTATCAAAAGCCCTAAGTAAAAAGAAACTTCCCTTTGAGCAAATGCATTCTAGGAATCTATCCTGAGGCTATAACTTGTGTACAAAGATGAGCTGTCAAAAATGAGGAATGACCTAAGTACCCACAGAAGCTTGGCTTGTAACTTCTAGGTTGTGGAATGTTCGGGTTTGGGGCTGGCTGTCCTCACTAATGTAGAAAAGGTGGAAAGAGGGGCACCTGGTGGCTCAGTCGGTTAAGCATCCGACTGTTGATTTCAGCTCGGGTCACACTCTCCCGGTTTGTAAGATCAAGCCCTTTGCTGACAGCACCGAGCCTGCTTAGGTTTCTCTCCCCCCGTCTCTCTCTCTGCCCCCTCCCCACCCCTGGTCACATACACTCTGTCTCGAAATATTTTTAAAATGGAAGGAGGTCCAGGGTATGTTGTGAAAGAAGGTTCCAGAGCCTAGTACGCCTGCCTGTGCTGTGATGCTGCTGCCCTGACCCGGTTGCTTATGAGCTGGGTGTCCTTGGACGAGTTTCCTCACCCCTGGGTTCTCCTCTATCACAGGAGATGCCCCAACCACTGCACATCACGTGGTCTACTCTGGCCAGCCTGATTCAGTAGGTCAGTTAGGGCCTGGGATTGTGGCTTTCTACACACACACACACACACACACACACACACACACACACACACACACAAAATACGAGCACAACAGGTGGCTTTCATCTAAAGCGACATGTGGGCGGCACTCATTTCCGAGTCCTGCCTGCCTTGGAGATTCTGGGTTGGGCCCAGACGTGGACGTGTGGAATTGCTGGGGTGGTGGTTTTCACTCAGGGTGCAGTGCATTCTGCTATTGTTTCCAGAAACTCTGGGAAACCCACTTTCTGGGTGAAGCAGGAAGCAAAAGTCCGGGGTACAACCTGACTTCCCAGTGTGTCCCCTGCTGGTGAGATGGGGTTTGGGGATGGAGGGGCCTCCACGCATTACCCCCCCCCCCGCCCCCGGGCACGAATGTGGGGACACAGGGCATCCTGTGCACCTGAGAAAAGGGGGCCTGGAGCTCTGTGAATGCCGTCTGTTCCTCCCAGGGAGATGCCTGTTCAACACGGGGCTCTCATGCCAGGCCTGACACCCCAGGCCTATTGGTGCAGGGGTCCGGGGGCACACGGACCCCAAGGAGAGGGGTTCTGGGTGTTTCAGGGACCCCTGGGCTCACTGGGAGGAACGAGGGGTGTTCCGGTGGAGCCAGCATTGGAGAATCAACTGTGTGCCCCTCTCTCTGAGGGAGGAGACTCTAGCTGCTTCTCTGGCCCCTCTTTCCTACTCTGGGCAGGAAGCGATCACTCGGGCTCCCTCCACTCCCAGCCCAGCGTCCCGGAGGGAGACGGCGGTTGGCCACATTCTGGGATCTAGTCACCTGCGATGGGGGAGGGGAAGGGCTGCACCCTGTGCGCACTGGGGGTAGTGGACCTCTGGGAGGAGGGCCAGTGCAGGTGGAGTGGGAGGCTTCTGGAGGGGAGAATAGGAGCTGGGCTGTGGCACCGGCCCCTGGGTAGGCAGGTGTGGTGTGGGGCTAAGGAGAGGGGGGTTCAGCCACCTGCAGGCCTGAGGCCCTCCAGGCGGGCAGGCAGGCAGGCAGGCTTTGAGATCAGCTCCAGCTGGGTTCAAATCCCCCTCTTGTCAGTAACATAGGATGGCTCTTTTGCTCCCAAGCCTCAGTCTTCTGTCAAATGGGCACAATGAGTCCTGACTTCACAGCAAATGTTGTTCCTTCCTCTCCTTCCTTTGACCCTGGGGCTCCCAGCTGGTCCCTTGGGTGTGCCCCCAGGAAGATCTGTCCCTGCCCAGGGCATGCTCTCAGGGTGCGCTCAGGAGGGCATCTCCGCTGATGTCCAGCCCTAGAGGCCGGCCTGTGGCTGAGACTGCATTTTCCACCAGGGCGGTCCTCTGGGTTGTGTGACAAGTGCTTTGGAAGAGTGTCAGCTGATGGGTAGGGGCTTCAGATGGGAAAATAAAAGCCTGTGAGAGACGTGTGGAGCTCTAGGGAGCCACATAGAACTCGGCAAGAGCTGACTGTCCCCCCCGGCCCAAGATGCCAGAAGCTGGGGGTTGGGGCTTGCCTGGGCTCTGGCTTTTGGAATTTGGATGGCGTGCCAAGCCAGGTATGGAGCCTCCATGGGGTTCCAGATGCAGTGGCAGGGTCACCTGGGAGCCTGTTAGGAATGCAGAAGCTCAGGCTGCACCACCTGAATCAAATTCAGGGGGTTTTATCCTGCTCCTTGGGGGATGCTGGTGCTGCTCAAGTGTAAGGCAGTCCCAGGTCCCACAGCCTTGTCCTGTTGGCTCTTTCCTGCGAGTCTTGCCGGCTCTAGATGGCATTTCCCAGGCAAGGATCGGGGAGGTTTGCTTCCTCACCTGCAGTCCCCTCAGATCTCCTGATTCCAAGTTCCAGGTGATGGGGATGGAGGGGCCAGCCCATTATCTTCAACAGGCTAGGCAGGTGAGGTGGGTGAAGGCGGAGTCCACTCGAGGGTGCTCTGCCTTACTGAGCTTGCCTGGAGAGAAGTAGGCATGCCCCCAGCTGTCCATCTGTGCCTGAGTCTTTCTGTGACCGGTGGCCCAGGGTCAGGGTGGAGGTGCACACAGGAAGTTTCCCCTGCTCTGGGGCCCTCACAGCATCCTGCAGGGACAATACCTGTCAGGGTCACTTGGTCTTCCCGTTGTACTGGGCATGTTGGCTCCTACCTTCTCACACGCAGGCTGCTTGGGGTATAAAACAAAACACTGGATTTAGGGTTTTGCAAATAACTGATTGGATTCAAATGTTGGGAGGGGCTTGAACCCTTTGTCTGCCCTGCCCCCACCCTGCCAGCCCCGGCAAGGAGGGAGAGGGCTGAGGACTCTGGGCAGAGAGGCTGGGGAGGGCAGGGGGTGGGGGATGGGAGCCTCCCCACGGCCTCTCTGGTCGCTGAGCTGGCCTGCGTCTGTTCTCTTGATTCTGTCAGCCCTTTGTGGGGAAGGGAGGAGGCTGTGCTCCCAGGCCGGTCCTAGCAGAGCTGGGCTGTGGTGTTTCCTTGATGTTGAAATCCAGTTTCTTACCAATGTCGACTGCAGCCTTGTAGAAGAGTTCCCACTGGGGGCAAACATGCAGATACAGGGGCACCTGGGTGGCTCAGTCGGCTGAGCGTCCAACTTCAGCTCAGGTCATGATCTCGTGGTTCATGGATTCGAGTCCCGTGTGGGGCTCTGTGCTGACCGTGCAGAGCCTGCTTGGAATTGTCTCCCCCCTCCCCCCTCCCCCCTCCCTACTTGTGCTCTGTCTCCCTCAAAATAAATACTGTTAAACAACGCAGGTCCAACAAAACTGTACACTCTGGCCAAAGAACCTTCCTTGGATGTGGGTGTGGACACTCGCAGCTTGGACTGGGCGCAGGAGGCCTTCAAGGGCCTGCTTGCCCCACCCCCAGGGAAGGAGCCGCCGGGACCACTGAGCCTGCTCCCGGTGTCCTCCTCACGGCCTTGGGTTGGTGGAAGCCACGGGCTCTGTCCCAGCGTGGGCCCTGGCGTGCTGGGTGGCACAGAGTCAGCCACCGCCTTTGTCCGTCCTGCCCCCTGCTTACAGCCAGGTTGACTTGACTCTGGGAGGGGTGCGGTGGACGCCATGGGGCACGTGGATAAAACCCATATCCTACCCTCCGGAGGACAAGGTACCCACTGCCTGGCACAGGCAGCCAGCCGGAGGCAGGGAGAGCTCTTGGTTAGGGCAGGGGTGGGAAGAGGGGAGAGCCCTTGCTGCACTGTATTTCCCCGAGTTAAGGCCGTGGGCCCGGGGCCGCTTCCCCCAGCGGGGTGCACCCCCACCCGGCTTTGCGGTGACCAGATGACTGACCCGGGTGGGGGTACAGAAGCCCTCCCCGCCGGGTGGGAGGAGTTCCATGGGATCGGGCTGAAGTGCATGTGCAGCTGAGGCCGCCCTCCCTCGGCCCGCCCCATAGGATAGGTTCCCAAGAACCGTGCCCTGCTTCTAGAAAGCACGTGTGTTGTGGGGCACTTTTTAAATGGACAGGCTGCCGTCTGCTGGAGCAAAAGGCTCCCTGGTCCTTTGTCCCGGCTACGTCTCTTCCCACCCCGGGCATGAGTCATGAGAATAACGGGTCTAGAATACAAGGCCCTTACCTTACTCTCTGGGGAGCTGGCAGCCTGGTTCTGCAGGCGGATGTGTCCTGCAAACGTGGAAGGACCCAGGCACTCTCCAGAGTCCGCCTGTGGAATGCCGGACGTCCTGTGCGGTCGGCTCCGTGGGCTGGGGTAGCCTAGGTGTCGGGAGGGGGCTCCAGCTGGGCTGGAGTGGGTGGGATCTGGACGGCGGGGTGGGGATTAAGTAAGGGCAGGCTGCGAGGTTAAGGTCTCAGACGAGCCCTTGGAGGGTTGAGGACCTGTTCTGACTTGGGGGCTGTGGGTGACCGTGGTGGGTAGTGGCGTATCGATGGCTGATGTCCTTTAGGGATGCCCTGTCTAGAGGACCAAGATCCAGGGTTGCCAGATCCTGTAATTTTTTTTAGGAGAAACCAGAACTCAGTTTCCACGTGGAAACCCCTTGAGTTTGAAATGTTGGCTCTTCCAGTTTTTTTATGAAAACACTACGGGGCAGATAAAACCTGTATGTTGCTCCTGTGACAGTGAGTTGGGAGAGGAAGGGGAACAGCCCCCCCCCCCCCAATTTTCACTGAGAAGCCCTTCCGGGCTGGGGAGCCCCTCAGTGGTGCCTAGCTGAGGCCTGGCAGTGACTCTAGGAACCCTAGGGTTTTCATCCCCCCCTCTATCGATGAGGAGACTGAGGGTCAGAGAGGTTCCCATCACACGACCAGTGAGTAGAGCAACACGAGCCTGGTTTTGCCGCTTTATTTTTCCTTTTTATCCTCTTCTGTTAGGATATCACATATATAATAAAATCTGCAATTTTGATCCCTCTTCAAGCGTGCAGGCCAGTCACGTTACATTGACAATGTTGTGCCACCGTCACCTCTGTCTACTTTCAAAACTTCTCTGTCACCCCGAATAGAAACGGACCCCATTCAACAACTTCCTGTTCCTCCCTCCGCCCCCACCCCCAACCCTGGCACCTGCCGTTCTTCTGTCTGTGAACTTGACTACTGGAAGGGCGCCGTGTAAATGTGATTGCGGTATCTGTCCTTCTGTGACTGGCTCGTTTCACCGAGCGTAAAGTCGTCCCGGTTCATCCCTGCTGTAGCGGGTGTCAGAGTTTAACGGCTGGATAATATTCCACTGTATGGATAGACCCTACGTTATCTGTCCATCCACGGATGGACCCTCAGGTTGTTCCTACCTGCTGGCCATCTTAGTTACACTGCTGTGAACGTGGGTGTGCAAATGCTTCTTCGGAGCTTCTGCTTTTGATTCTTTTGGGGACGTCTGGTCTGCGGATTGCAATACCTTAATTAAGTTCCCAATTGTCTTCCAAACCCTTCCTCCCCCCCCACTTGTACTGGGTTTGTGGCCTGGACCTGTGTCCCTGTAGCTGGACTCCCGGACCCCACGACTCTTGGGGTCACTCGCTAACGTGCTTCCCTCTCCTTGGCTGCGTCCTCTCCCTGTCTTCTCAGGGCTGGGCCTTTGTCCCTGTGCAGGGAGAGCTCTGTAGTTCACAGCTGACTCTGTATGAGACTCGGCCACCCCCCTTCTCCCTCCCCAACTTGTAAGAGCTCGAGGTGCAGCTGTAGGAAGCAGGGCTCAAGGGTTCTCCGCCATCGGCGGTCCGTCTGCCTTAACGCGAACCGTGCCAAGATGTCTCCGGCAACCCACGGTGTCCACCCCCCCCCCCCCCCACCGACCCCCGTGGTCCTGCGGGGGGCTCACCCCTCTCTCCGCTGTCTCCGCAGGGACCTACCAGGGCCAGTGGGCCGGCGGCATGCGCCAGGGCTACGGTGTGCGGCAGAGCGTCCCCTACGGCATGGCGGCCGTCATCCGCTCGCCCCTGAGGACGTCCATCAACTCCCTGCGCAGCGAGCACACCAACGGCGCCGCGCTGCACCCCGACGCGTCCCCGGCGGCGGCCGGCAGCCCGGCCGTGTCCCGAGGGGGCTTCGTGCTCGTGGCGCACAGCGACTCCGACAGCCTCAAGAGCAAGAAGAAAGGGCTGTTCCGGCGCTCGCTGCTGAGCGGCCTGAAGCTGCGCAAGTCCGAGTCCAAGAGCAGCCTGGCCAGCCAGCGCAGCAAGCAGAGCTCGTTCCGCAGCGAGGCCGGCATGAGCACCGTCAGCTCCACCGCCAGCGACATCCACTCCACCATCAGCCTGGGCGAGGGCGAGGCCGAGCTGGCGGTCATCGAGGACGACATCGACGCCACCACCACCGAGACCTACGTGGGCGAGTGGAAGAGCGACAAGCGCTCGGGCTTCGGGGTGAGCCAGCGCTCGGACGGGCTCAAGTACGAGGGCGAGTGGGCCGGCAACCGGCGGCACGGCTACGGCTGCATGACGTTCCCCGACGGCACCAAGGAGGAGGGCAAGTACAAGCAGAACGTCCTCGTGAGCGGCAAGCGCAAGAACCTCATCCCGCTGCGCGCCAGCAAGATCCGCGAGAAGGTGGACCGGGCCGTGGAGGCCGCCGAGCGGGCCGCCACCATCGCCAAGCAGAAGGCGGAGATCGCGGCCTCCAGGTAGGAGGGGCGCGGGCGTGCAGGGCGGCGGGGCCTGGGCCGCTCGGGGCGCGGCGCTGCTGTTTCTGGACTGTGCCCGCTGGAACTCGGGGCTCCTCGGAGGTTCTCGGGGAGGCTGTGCGCGGGATCTCGGGGTTCCTCCGCGGTTCTCGGGTGGGGAGGCTGTGCGCAAGAACTCGGGGCTCCTTGGAGGTTCTCGGGGAGGGCACGAGAACTCGGGGTTCCTCAGAGGTTCTCGGCGCAGGAACTCGGGGCTCCTCGGAGGTTCTCGGGGAGGCTGTGCGCGGAAACCCGGGGTTCCTTGGCGGTTCTCAGGTGGGGAGGCTGTGCGCAAGAACTCGGGGCTCCTCGGAGATTCTCGGGGAGGCGGTGCGCGGGAACTCGGGGTTCCTCGGCGGTTCTCGGGGAGGGCACGAGAACTCGGGGCTCCTCGGAGGTTCTCGGCGCAGGAACTCGGGGCTCCTCGGAGGTTCTCGGGGAGGCGGTGCGCGGGAACTCGGGGTTCCCCGGCCGTTCTCGGGGAGGGCACGAGAACTCGGGGCTCTTCGGAGGTTCTCGGTGCAGGAACTCGGGGCTCCTCGAAGTTTCTCGGGGGGTGGGGAGGCTGTGCGCAAGAACTCGGGGCTCCTCGGAGGTTCTCGGGTGGGGGATGTGGGGGGACACAAGAACTTGGGGCTCCTCGGAGTTCTCAGGGAGGTGGGGGGCACAAGGACCGGGGGCTCCTCGTAGGTTCTCTGGAGGTGGGGGGGCATGCAGGAACTCGGGGCTCCTCGGAGGTTCTCGGGGAGGCAGTGCGCAGGAACTCGGGGTTCCTCGGAGGTTCTCGGGGAGGTGGGGGGGCCGCAAAGCAGTGGATGATCTGAGGAGGTTCTGGGCCCTGTGGCCTTCCATCCGACAGGACAGCGTCTCCTTTATCTGTTTTGAGTGCTGGTGTTCAAGGAGAGGTGTTGAGGGATAAAGGAGGTGGGCTGTTCTGGGGAGACAAAAGTGTGATGTCCCCAGGCTGCGGGTCTAGCCCTGCAAGGACACGGGGGAGGGAGGAAGCTGTCTTGGCTGTCCACGGGCCCCAGGACACAGTCCTAACTGCAGGGACTGGCTGGGGGCGCCCGGAAAGGGGTCCGTGTAAGACTTGGTGCTGTGGGCAAAGGCTGTTGTGAGACGCGACCCTTACTGAGTTCGGGGTTCCGCAGGGCTGGCGGGCACTTAACATCGGTTTCGAGTTGGCTGTTGGCAGGTGCCATGTGGGAATTCAAGGTGGCTTTGGTGTTGGTGCAGGGTGGGGGCTTCAGAGCTGGAGAAGGGGCTCAGGGCCTGGCTCCCTGGGAGCTACAGATGTAGGTGCCTGAGCGGCGAGGCCGTGGACGGCAGGGACCGCTTGCAGCTGGGAGGAAGTGGCCCTGTTGAAAGCCAAGACCCCCCCACACCCCCCCGGTGGCCACGTGCCTGGGTTCTAAAGAAACCATTCCTGATTTGAGTTACCTGAGAGCTTCCTGTCCTGCGTGTGCTTTCCTGGGTCAGGGTGGGACCTGGGGGTCTTACCCCGAGGCGCTCAGGGATGGAGCCCCCGGCTGCCTGGGCAGGAGGCTTCTGGGAGGACAGACCCCAGCGTCTTTCTGGATGATTCTGTGTTCCTGGCCGGGGGCAGGAAAACTTCCCAACTTTGCTAATTAAGGTTTTAGTGTGTGTGGTTCTAGTTTTCAATGAGCTTTGAACAGTGCGAACAAAACTGGTAGGTGCCGTTTATTGCCAGAATATGTACTGCTCCCAACATCCCAGGTTTTAGAGGGAAACAAAATCCTTTCTAAGAAGCCAAGAGAAAAGCGGAGTCCCTGCCCTAGCACCGAGGTCCAAGATGGCTGTTCGCCCCCTCTCACCCCCCCCCCCCCCGGGTACGTTCAGGCCTGGAAAGAAACAGAAGCAGCATTTGTGGCCACTCCCCTGGGGGGTTAAGATGAAATTAGGTTTCATGTTATTTCTTCCAGTATAAATGTGACAGTCGCTTGTATAGAAAAATTGGAACATAGATCGTTAAGAGGAAGCAGGCGTCACGAGCCCCGGTCTGCTGCGCCATCCAGACTCTGGCTGGCATCTGGCTGTATTTCCTGCCTTCCTGTCTGTCGTTCATTCCTTCACCTTTTGCATTTGGTTTATTTTGTTGACCTCCGCGCATGAGAGGTAGTTACAGGGCTGGGGACAGTGTCGGCGACCAGGAGAACTTCCTCGGGACTGAGGACATGGGACACGGGGTGGTTTTCTGACAGATCCCACAGAAATGGGGCTCTGGGTCCCATGAAGGAGTCGAGCCCGTGTTGTGGGCAGAGGTCAGAGTCCACACGCCTGAGGAGCTCTGCTTGGGGCTGGTTTCAACCTCTGAGCCTCGGTTTCCTCGTCTGTGAAGTGGGACTAATGGCCCCTGCTTGCAGCGAAGATCTGAGAACCCGGGTGCCAGCTCAGGGAGCGTGTCCTGGTCTGGCTCAGGCCCGTCACTGCTGAGCAGCCTGGGGAAGATGCTTCCCCTCTCTGGGCTGGGTTCCCCGTCGAGGGACGGGATGCAGTGACGCACGATGCCCTCAGCCTGCGTGGGGCTGGTGCACGGCACTGTCACCCTCCCCCGGACCATGCCACCCCCTCCCCTTCCCCTCTGACCCCAAGACCTCTCGGTGGGCGGGGGGGGGGGGGGGGGGGGAGTGGGTGTGTCTGCACATTTGCGCCGTGACTGAGCTGTGTGGGCCTCTTGGTGTCCAGGGCCACCCACTGGAGGCAGGGGTGACCACGTCCTCTATCCCTGCAATAGGGTCCGGGATAAGAAGCCTCCCTTCGAGGCGCAGGATGAAGCCCTGCTTCCTGCATTGTCTCAGTGGGCTGACAGGCCAGTTCCCTCTTTTTTTCTAACTCTGCCTGGACAGCGCAGCCCACACGAAAGCTGGGTCAGCGTCCCAGAGGCCCCAAGGCCCGCCCTCCACTGGAGCGTGAAAGTGGCCTCGGCGGCTGCGGCGTGGCTAAACCCAGGAGGACCCTGGTCATTGTCACAGCCAAGAGACGGCCAGGCCGAGACAGCAGGAACAGAGAGGGGCCACCGCTCCCTCCTTGGGCCCTGGCCGGGTCCTCATCGGGGTGCCCAGGACCCTCCCCGGGGGGGGTGCGGGGGTCAGCCCCGGGGGGGGGCGGCAGCTGTGGAGGGAGGGGACAGGCACACAGGCTTTCCTGGGAAACGTGGTGGGGGTGGCATTCTGACCCGTGGTGCCGGTCTCTGGGTCATACAGCCAAGGGGGCTGTGGGGGTGGGGGCGTGTCTGCAGCCGGATCTCAGCCCCCACCTCTGTACAGGGGATCGCCCGTGACCCCCAGTCACGCTGAGGCCAGCCACCCAGAGATGCCGGGACCTTGTCAGGTGCCGCCTTGGCTCCGCTCTTCAAAGCTTTCCAGGCCACGTCCGGTGTCGCCAGCACCTGGTGGTGTATAAAACTCGCACGGCCGGGCCCCACCCCAGAGCTGCTGATTCGGGGGTCCGGGTGGGGCCCGAGAACCTGCATTCATTCTTCATGAGCCCCCGGGGGATGCTGGGAGCCTCCAGCGCTTCTGACAGGAGGCCCGCAGGGCAGAGGCGTTGGAGGGTCCCAGGTGGGTCTGTCTGGGCCTCCGAGGTCTGAGCGGAAGGCGCTGCTGTCCTTCGCCTGGGACTTCCTGCCAAGTTATGTCTGCCCGGTTGTGCGTGCCGGTGACAGGGTCCGTGATAGATGGATGCCACCCTGTCGCCAATGGGACACCCCTGAGCGCCCCCTGGGAACTGCTTCCAGCATGTGTGTTCTGACTGCCCACAGCATAGACGTCTCCCGTCCTCATACACTCAGGCGCTCCCCTGGAGCGTCCTGAACGGGATGGCAGGTCTGTCTCTTCTGTGCCTGCCTGCCTCCCTCCTTCCACCCTCCCGGTGCCCGCAGCAGGCATGACCAGTCCATCCCGGTGCTCCTGGCAGTGCCCTGGCCCGGGGCACAGGACCTGCCAGCTGTGATCTCACCAGAGGGGCTGGTCCTCCCAGGGACCAGCCTGTGGTGAAAACGCAAACCCGTCCCCGCTAGTCAGGAAGACGGTGTGCAGGACGCCTGGCCCGAAGGCCGCCACACGTGAGTGTCCAGCAGCTGCCCTGTGTCGTGCAGCGATCCCGGCCCCCCCCCACCCCCCAGGAGGAAAGAGCTGGTAGAAACCGAGCTGGGGGTGGGCCGATCGGCCTCCTGCCCTGTGGTGGCCCCGGGACACCTCCCAGCGGCCGGGGCTGGTGGATGGTGCTGGAGAAGGCGGCCGGGCGAGGGCTGTGAGCCCCCAGCTGTGACCACTAGGCGAGGGCGGGGAGGGGGCACCCCTCACCTGGGGAGGGAGAGCCCGCACCCGGGTGGTGGTCGTGAGCCGGTGTCCCTGGCCGCTGCCTCTGGTAGTGGAGGAGAGCTGTCATAGGGGGCACCAAGTCTTTGAAGTTTTATCTTGTTCTGTTGGAACATAACATCGGGGCCAGGTGTGGTCTTGTCCCTGGATCCCTGGTCCCTGGAACCGTGTGTGTGGCTCGGTCACGTGGCATCTGTGTAACAGCCGTGCTTTGGATGAATGTGTGGCTGCTTGGGGCCCACCTGCTCTCATCGTCGGGGACAGCTTCCTCTGGCACTGGGAGGCGGCAGCTCCCGGGGGGTGTGGGGCAGCTGTGCCGTTTGAGGGGGACTCTTGCTCCCACGGGAGCAGCCCCAGCTGGGCCTGGGCGTGTGGGCAGGACACGGGGCCGTGCTGGGACGCCCTGGGGGTGAGGTGGCCGGGTGGCTGAGGACGCCTGTTCCTGGGCACTGAGCTGGCTGGGTCATTGGGGCGGACCAGTGCGCGTGCTGGCCGTCAGCTGGGGTCCGAGTTGTGTGACGCTTGGCTGAGTGAGAATCGTGGGTGGGGGGAGATGGGAGGGACCCTGACCGGGCAATTAGGTGGCCGAGGCCATTCTTGACACGCAGACGGCTATCCCCCTCCCACACTCAGGTAGACGGGGCTCCCTGCTCACCACTGTCCAGATCCTTCCGTCGGGCAGACCGGCTGCTCTGGGCGGGAGCTGGGGAGGGGAGCCATGTGGACGGCATAGCCGAGAGCCGCCCCGATGCTGAGGGTGGGGTGCCCAGGTCTCCGAGCCGGGCAGCGGCACGGTCAGGACTAGACGCACCGCCAGGGTATTGCCCCTTCGGGCCTGGGCCGTGTTCTGGGACCCCCCCCACTTGTGGATATGGGGGGGGGGGCTGGCTGGCTTCTGCAAAATGCTCTCTAAACAGACCGTGGTCCCTAGGACAGGGAGGACTTGCTGTACAAAACCTCAGGGAGGCCTGTTCTGGGAGGGGCTCCCAACTCCCCAGCCCCTGCTTGAGCGCCCGCTGTATGCCCAGCGAGCTGGTGTGTCTGCACCGGGGCCTCGGCGCCCTCCGCCGTGCGCCCTGGCTTCCCGGCCTCTGTGAGATCTGGACCTGCTCTAGGCCGTTCCTGAGGGGTCGGTACAGCCTGCGGGCAGGGAGGCGGAGTCCTCCGCCAGGAGGTTACCTGAGGCATGTTTCCTTCTTGAAGGAGACAAAACTTTCCAGGATCTGAAGTTGGGGGCCGGGAGGGGGGGGGGGTTCTTTTTTTAACGTTATTTTTTATGAAGGTGATCCCTCCACAAAAAAAATATTAAAACCATAAAACGGATTGGTGTAACGTAACTGTCATGCCCAGACCGGTTCATCTCCTTAGAGGGAATTAGAGCGACCCCCCACCCCCAACCGACCAGCCACAGGGGGTCCGTTCCCAAGACCCGCAGTGGATGCCTGAGACCATGGATAGGAGCCGAGCCAACCCAACCCAACCCTGTCCACGCCGCGTGTCTTCCTGGACGTCACACCTACGAGGAAGTTTAATTTACGAGTCAGGCTACGTCAGAGACGAACGATAAAACAGAACATCCGCAGCAACACTGATAAAAGTTACGTGAACGTCGTCTCTCTCAGGACCTCTTGTCCCCTTCTCGTGACGCGGATGCTGAAATGCCCCCAGAGGAGGCCAAGTGCTCCGAATGACAGGGGTATGTGACAAACCTTAGGCCACCACGGACCCCTGACCACACGTCAGAAGGCGATCCTCTGCTTCCAGACCTCGGTCGACGGGCTCACTGAAACCGTGGACAAGGGGACCGTGCACATTTTTGTCAGGCTTCTCTCCGCCTGGATGCAGAGACGGATATCACCCCCTCGTGGTTTCCCGTTACAGGCATGGGACTGCGCCGTCCGCGGCGTTCTCTGGTTTGTCTTTTCTACCCCTTCTGTCAAGGACGTCTTTCCGTTTCAGGGTGTCCGGACCTGTGTGTTTCCTAACGGCTACACGATATTGGGGAGCACGGATGCACCGTGCCGGTCCACCCCGGACTCTGTGAATGAGTGTTGGGGGTGCGTCTGATCGCTCAGTCTTGCAGACGCGGCTGCAGGAGCTGTGGTCGCCCGTCCGCTGGGCTGCCGGCTTGCACATTCCCGCAGTGTAGCCTCCCAGAGCAGCCGCTGCCGGCTGGGAGCCGCGTGCGTTTCAGGTTGCTGGTGGTGCTGCCAGGTGGCCTGGCGGGAAGGCTGCCCTGATTTACCCTGGGGGGGGGGGCCCCGCAGGGCAGTCCTGGCTGAGCGCCGTCATCCAGCGGTTTCCCTCTGCCGCAGGCTGACCGTGCCCCAGAGACCCTGTCCTCCCAGTCCTCTGGGCCCGGTGGGTGCGCGACCTTCTGTGGCAGGTGTGGTGAAGGATTTTGAGAGGAGGGGGTCATGCAAGATGAGGTCCCCACAGGAGGAGTGCACGGGGTCACAGAGCTACCCCCCCATGTCCCCCCCCAGCCTCTGGAAGGAATCAGCCCTGCCCACGCTGTGACTTACACCCACTGAGACTCTGGTTTCTGCCCTCTAGAGTCAGACCGTGAGTGCACGTTAAAGCCACCGTGTGTGTGGAGACCTCTGCCTGAGGGCGGGGTGCGTCACCTGCGGTCCCTCTCCAGAAGGGTCACGCCTGTCCCCTTCCCACCCCACCGGGCGGCCAGCTCTCCCGGTCCCTGCGGAGCTGGGCTCTCTCTGCAGGGTACACGAGCTTCCTGCTGCCGGGGGAGGGCCGGCCACCTGCTAGGAGAGGCCTTCGGGTGGGCGAGAGCCATCTGTTCCGGCTCTGGCCTCCCGACGTGGAAACCATGAGAGACTGGGGAGTGGGGTGCTGGATCCCGGGAAGGGGCCGGGTCGGGGCTGGCCGCGTGCACCTGCCAGCCTTGGGTTCCATCCCAGAGGTGCGGGGGCTCGAGCTCGGGCCTGTGTCCAGTGCCTTCTGTCTGTGTGCCTGGCGGGTGCCGGGGACCTGGGGAGCCGGCCCCTGCCCGCACCTCCACCCTGCACCTCGCCCTGTGGTGCCCCACCCTCGCTCGTGGGGTCGGGACATGGGCTGTCGGACGTGATTGGGCTCGTTGCCCGCTTTGCTCCACTTGTGCCACTTGACGGAACGCACGGAGCCTGGGACTCGGCCACTGGCAGCTTGGGTGACGCGGGAGACAGGAAGCCAGTCCCATGCTGGCCGAGTCCAGGCGAGCCCGGGGCCGGGTGTCCTGGGGGCCGTTTAACCTGCCTTCCCCTGAGTTCACCTCCTCTCGAGAGAGCCCGGTGCCTTTTACGAGGCCCTGGGAAAGGGCCGTCAGGTCGGTCTTGGTGATCTGTCCCCAGACTTGGTGAGTCCGGGTGTTCCCCCTAAACTTGCCCCCCGGCCGTCCTATTGCAGCGGGAGCCCGGTTCTTCGGGAGAAAGGGCGCGTGGCCCTGCTGTCTGCAGCCTCAGGCCAGGCTCCCGGGGCCTGTGTTTCAGCTCTGTAAAACGGGTTGTAACGAGCAGGTGCCTGCCGGGTCCCAAGGAAAAACCAGGGACGCCTGCTCTCCTTCCCCCGACATGCCGGAGCAGGCAGGGAGAGGGACAGAGAACTCCCCTGCCCTTGACCCTCGGCAGGCCCCGAGCCTCGGTTTCCCCACCTGAGTGGAGCACACACCCGGCGCTTGGACAACCATGTCTACACTAGTCAGACTTGGAGAGTTTTGTTTTATTGAAGCTTATTTCAGTCCAGCCTGGAACCCAGTAGGCACTTGGGGCAAACTGCACATTTGTTCCTGATTCCAAGCCCCCCCCCCCCCCCCCCCCCCCGCAACTGACCATGCCCTTTGCCGTGCGACTCTGGGGTCCCTCCTGTTGGAGGCTCTGCCACGTGCTTTGGTCAGCGGCATGGGGTGGGAGGGGTATCTAGTGCCCCCACCCCACCCCTCTTGTGCCCCTGCCAGCACATGACCGTGTGACCTGGGGATGAGCCATGCCAGGAAGACCCAGATGCACGGGTGAGAACGATCAGGTCCCCTCCTTTTGGGAAAGGATTGTTACGCAGCACTGTAGCTGACTGATACGGCATCCGTGAGTGGTTCTTTTTTTTTTTTTTTTTAATCTTTTTGAGAGAGCATGAGCAGGGGAGGGACAGAGAGGGGGACACAGAATCTGAAGCAGGCTCCAGGCTCTGAGCACTCAGCGCAGAGCCCAACACAGGCCTTGACCTCATGAACTGCGAGATCATGACCAGAGCCAAAGTCGGATGCTTAACCAACTGAGCCACCCAGACGCTTCGAGAGTGGTTCTTGAAGGAAGAAAGGAGTGTTTCTGCTGAGCTCCAGCCACGTTGGACTGTTGGTTCTTTTTCGGGAACATTCCCGACCCTTCCTTGTGTGACTGCCCTGGGGCTACCATGACCACGTGCCCCTCGCTGGGAGGCTTGAACCAACAGGAGTCTGTCTATCGTCTCCCAGCTCTGGGGGCAGAAGTCTGAAATCAAGGTGTGGGGTGGGGACATGCTCCCCTCCGGAGGCTCCAGGGAGGATCCTTCCTGCCTCTTCCAGCTGCTGGGGACTCCAGGTGTTTCTTGGCTGTGGCCGCATCCCTCCAACCTCTGCTCGTGTCCTCACTTGCCCTCTCCCTGTGTCAGTGTTCCCTCTGACAAGGACGGGTCATCAGGTTTAGGGGCACCCTAACTCAATCTGACCTCCCCCTAATCAGGTGTGCAAAGACCCTGTCCCGAGTGAGGTCATGCTGAAACTCTAGGGGGATGTGACTCTGGGGGTCCCCATCCAACCCACTGTACTGTGTGGCTACACCACAGCTAGGCTTTTCCCTGGCTCATGGACGCTGTTCCTTTTGCTCGGGGGCGTCGGTAACTCACAGCTGTTGTCCGTGGAATCCACCTGCCTCCAGAGAGCTGGGGTCAGAACTGCCCCCTTGCCCCCCTCAAAAACTTTCCTTTCTTCTCCGGGTCTGTGTTCTCGTGGGCCCTGCTTCAGCTTTCCTGGAGTTTTCCGTGAAAAACCACCTACCCGAGGCATGTGGTGTCATGGGAGTTCACCAAAGGCTTGGCGAGACAGAAGGGGGTTGATCTCAGTTACAGACAGAACCTGCCGTGGCTCACAGATGCCGCTGTGCTCCAAACCCTTCCCGCCCCCCTCCCCTAGCCGCTCCTTCCACTTGAACTTCAGCCTTTGTGCTCAGCGCCCCCACTGCCAACTCCCCCCGGGCTGTGACCTGGGCCTCCCCTGCCCCTCCCAGGTCCCACCAATGGGCTCTGCCAGGCACTGGGGCACCCGGCACGGCTGGTATCCAGGGAGGGCCCACTACTGGAACGTGCAAGCCCCCACCAGCTCGGGGGGGGGGGCGGTGGTGGATAGAAGGCACAGGATGGGAAATGGGAACCCCTCGCTGCATGAGCACGTCGCTGACCTTAGCCTCTGCTGTGGAAGGGTCTGCGTGACCAGAGTTCCGAAACGTTTGCTTTGGGAGACTTTGAAGAGTGATTCTGGCCACGGTGGTTCCTGCAGACGTATGTCTGTCAGGCGGGACTTGGTGTCGGAACCAGGACTCCACTGCAAACGACAGAATCCCGACTCAAACTGGTTCAAGAGAAAAGGGGCTGTGCGGCTCTTGTTCCATGGCTTGCTGTCAGGCACGGCTGGATCCAGGGGTTCGGATGATGTCAGGGCTCTGTCCCTCTCTGTGTTCATCCCCTTGTCTACCAGGTCCCCTGCAGGAGGTGGGAAAGACCGGCAGGTCCCTGCTCCCCTAACCCTGCAGCTCTCAATCCAGAGGGAAGGAGCACCCATGTCAGAATGATCTGGAAAGGCTGTGAGTGACCACGCTGGGTCACAGGTGCACCTCCAGCTTGGGGGGGGGGGGGTGGTGTGGTCGAGGATGGACACCCCACGGGACACGGAGCGGGGGAGAACTCGTCCCTGATGGGAGCGCTGTGCTAACGAGCCCAGCCCAGACTTCGGAAGGGAGCGGTGCCGGGATCCGTTTCCTCGTGTGTGTGATGAAAGTCGGGAGTGCCTCGGTCCACGTCTTCCTGTCGAGATGCACTGGCATCGCGTCCTCAAGGCTCGTTCACGTTGTGGTGGGTGTCAGAGCTTCCTTACCTTCTGGGGCTGAGGGACATTCCGGTGTGTGGATCGCCACGTGTGCTTAGCCACTCGTCCACGGCTGGTTTCCACCTTTGTGATGGATCCTGCTGCTGTGAACGTTCACGGCCAGGTGTTTGTGGGGACGGGCGCACCTAGGAGCGGAATTGCTGGGCCACGTGGCGGTCCTCCGTTTAACTTTCTGGGCACTGGCCACACAGCCACGGCCCCGTTCCGCGTCCTGACCGGCAATGCAAGTGGGTTTTGGTTTCTTCCCGTCCCTGCCGGGAAGAGAGGGAGGAAGAGAGGATCCCGACCAGCTGAACCACCGAGGTACCCAAGCGTCGGACTCTTGATTTTGGCTCAGGTCATGACCCCAGGGTCGTGTGATCAGGCCCCAGGTTGGGCTCTGGGCTGAGCAGGGAGCCTGCTTGGGATCCTCTGAATCTGTCTCTGCCCACACTCTACTGTTATTGTCTGTCTGAATGCCCCCCCCAGCCCGCCTCGTGGTCCGTGGGATTTGGATTCATGTTTCCCCGATGGCAAGAGAACGATGTACTTGGCCATTTATGCATCTTCCCTGGAGAACCGCCTGCGATCTGGGGCTTTAACGTTTGCTCACTCCTCCCCGTCAGCCACGTTTATTTGTTGGAGTCGTTCCCTCCCCCGCCTCCCCAGCTGAGCTGGAGGCCTGGCGAGTGCTGCCCGCGTTCCTTGTTGTCCAACCCCCCACGGTGTTCCTTGGGGAGCCTGGGGACAGTGTCTCTGCTGGTGTCGCCTGGGGGACTCGGTCCCTCCCCCCCCCCACCCTGTTGAGCTCATCCACTAGTGGTGTTATCACTTGGCCTCCCCAGCGTGGGTCCCTCGGGGCAGGACACTGAAACTGCTCGGGACCCGGACCCCTTCCTGCACTCTGGTGCCACCCAAGCACCCCGGACGTCGTGAGCATGCCAGGGAGGCAAGAGGACCTCTGTTCTCATCTCCCCTTAGTGTCTCTGGCTCCCACACTCTCCTCCTTTGAGCCCCTAGCCCTGGGCCCCCAGTGGGTGTAGATGTTAGAGCCCCAGCTCTGCCCCCTTGTGGCCGGCGAGAGGCCGTGCCTACAGATGGGGCTCCCAGAGCCTCTGATGGGAGGTCCACATGCTGTGACCCCTTTACCCCATTGCTGGGGTGCTCGGCCCCTCATTTTCTCTGCTGTGGGGGAGGCATCACCCTCAGGTCCCAGGGCACATGGGACCTGCCCTTGGCTTGGGCAGAGTCCTCCCTTCCTCTCAGCTTTGAAAGCTGCCTTGAATAGGAATTTTCCTAGGGTGACAAGGAAAGTTAAAAGGAAGCCATTTCCCTCCCTCCCTGCCCTGTTGGCACTGGGTCCAGCGTGGCCGTGCAGGGCTGGCTTGCGGCCCACGGACCCGACCCCTTCTTCCCAAGGGCGCGGCGGTCCCTGTGGCTGGGGTGGCACAAGCCACACGTTCCCGGAGCAGGAGCCAGAATGAAATGACCCACCCCCCACCCCCACCCCAGGCCCTTGGCTTCACCAGATGCCCATGGCAACCCGGAGAGCCAGTGTTGAGGATCAAAGGCCCTGAGGTCCTTGTCCCCACCTGGAAGGGAGCCACCGCCAATTAGGAACACTTCTTCATTTAAAAACTTCGCGGTAAAACACACGTGACCTGCGCTTTTCCACCAGAACGACTTTCAGGTGGACGGTTCAGGGGCTGTGAGTACGCTCGGAGCGTTGTGTAACCCGCACCACCGTCTCCGGCCCGGCTCCTCTGCCCGGACTGCAGCTCTGTGTCCGTGAAACCGTGGCCCCCGGCCCCCCGTCTGCTTTCTCCTCCAGGGGCCTCGTGTAAGTGGAGTCCTACGGGTGTATCCCGTCGTGACGGCTGGTTTCACCGGGCACGGTGTCCTACACGTCTGTCGGTGTTAGGGGGGCGGGGGCACTTCCCTTTCATGGCTGAGCGGCCCCCCGTTGTGCTCGTGGACCCCGTTTTGTCCACCTGCCAGCGGGCACGCCGCTTGCATCTACCTTCTGGCCGCTGTGGTGAACGTGGGCATGTCTTTTATGCAGGCTTTGTATCGTGGAAGATCTCAATTAGGTGCAAAAGTGGAGGGAAGAGTCTGTGACACCGTGGACCGCTCACCTGGCTTGAGCCACTGGGAGCTCCTGACTCCTCTTGTCCGCTTGAACCCTGACCCGCCCCCCCCCTCCCCCAGGATTACTTTTGGAGCGAATTCCAGGCCTCCTAAAACCTTGTCTGTAAAGATAAAAGTAATCGGGCGTGCCTGGGTGGCTCAGTCGGTTAGGCATCCGACTCTCTTTTTGGTTACTTATTTTGAGAGAGAGAGTGCGAGCAGGGGAGGGGCAGAGAGAATCCCAACCAGTTGAACCACCCAGGCACCCAGGCGTCCAGCTCTTGACTTTGGCTCAGGTCATGATTCCCAGGGTCATGTGATCAAGCCCCAAGTTGGGCTCTGTGCTCACAGCGTGGAGGCTGCTTGGGATTCTCTCTCCCCCCCTTTCTCTGCCCCTCCCCTGCTCACACTCGCTCTCAATAAACATTTAAGAAGATGAAAATAATTAGAAATCTAAGCTTAATATCCTCCCATCTGAAAAAATAGCACCAATATCTAATAGCCTTAAAAATCCAGCCAAGCCCTCATACTACCTCGCTTTTTCATTAGTTATTTGAATCCTGATTGAAGCTCATACACCGCTCCAGCTGTGGTCACCGGTTGATCTCCCTCCCGGGTCTCGTGTCCGCGACAGGCTCCCTCCTGGCAGCGTGTTTATTTGGGCAAACCAAGTTCTGGAGAATTTCCCAAAGTTGGGGTTTTGCTGAGCGCATCCAGGGTGGGCTTGACCTGTTCCTCTGTCCCGTGGATTTGCTGGAATGGGTAGACCAGGAGGCCTCACCGGATACCCATGCTGTTTGCTTCTTTCCGCGAGAACGCTCCCCAGGTGGACGTGCTCCGAGGACAGCGGGCACAGAAGGGCCGTCGTGTCTCGGTGAGGTCGGGGGTCGGTTGTGGCCGCCGTCTGCCCCGTTTCAGGAGCACCTGGTTAAGCTGAAGTCCATCCTGGTGCTGGCCCAGCCCTCGGGGAGGCTGCCGGGGGCTCGCGAGGCCGCTGGCCGGTCCCCCAGGGCACCGGAGGGAGGAGGCCCCTCCATGCACCGGCTCATCTCCAGGCGGGCCGCGACTGCCGGTCCCTCTGGAGCCCTGCGTTGTTTGGATGGAGCCGGGCCCAGCCAGTCCCGCACGGCGTCAGAGTCCACGTGCTGTGACCCGGGCAGGCAGAGGAGGGGGCCGGGCTGGCGGGTGGGACCCTGTGCCCGGGGCTCTGGAGCAAGTCCCCCGGCCAGCACTGCTTTTCTTCAGTCTATCTCAGACCAGTCCGTGGGCCTCCAGCCTGTTCTGATGCTACGGTTTCCTGGCTCCCAGGTTTGACACGGTGACCTACGGGGCCAGGCCCCACGGCAAGGTCTGTGGGGCCCGCTCCTCTCCAAGGGGCCGAGCGCCTGCTGCTGGCACTCTGGGAAGAGGAGGGTTTCGGGGACCAGAGAGCTCAGGCAGTCGGGGTCCAGCCCCACCGGGCATTTTCAGGTTGTCAGCCTGGCCGCCAAATGCCCACAGAGGTCCAGAATGACCGGGAAATTAGCTGGAAACCACGGTGGCGGCCTGTCTCGGGGGTCTGGGACCTGAGTGGGGGATGGGCCCAGCTGCGTGGGAGGTCTGTGCTGGTGCGGAGGGGGGATGACCGCCACCTCTGCTGGGAGAGCTCACCTGCACGTCGTCACTGCCTCCCATCTGGTCGTCTCTGCAGTCTGCGGATGGGGCATCAGCTGTAAGAGGAGGAGTCTGCTCTCCGGGAAGAGGGCCAGGCTCTCCACCCAAACGCAGCCCCCCTTGAATTTTGGCCTCGGATCCTACCACCCCCTGGCAGACGTCCTGCACTGGTGCCCCACCACCCTCTGGGCAGCCTTTCCCTCCGCACATTCTGTTCCTTCCTGGAATGCCCTTCCTTCAGCCCAGTGAGCTCCTCTACAACCCTCGAGACGCTGCTCAGATGCACCTCTCTGAACTCAACCCCGACCCTGAGGAGGGAGTCGGCCGCTCCCTTTCTGTGAGCCCTCTGTGTTGGCATGTGTTGGCATGTGTCTTGAGGCGCCAGGGTTTTTAACCGGTTGGGACTCTGAGCCCCCTGAAGTCAGGACTTTGCTTCTCCACGCGGCAGGGACAGGAAGGAAGCAATTCTTATGCCGCTGACCGCATGTGAGGAGCAAGCATGGTGGGCCGCAGGGCCAGAGCCTCCGTTTCCTCCTCTGTATGTCAGGCACCACTCCTGGGGCAGCAGAACGGGACAGGAGGATGTTCGTGGAATGCTCAGCACGTCCCTGCCACCGGGAAGCCCTCGGGGATCGCACTAGTCAGCATCGCGGTTTTCACCGTGGGATCCTGTAGGCTGGTGTGAACCTGAATCAAACCCAACAATTCTCCAGCCAGCCAGGCTCTGGGTCCCATCTCTGCACGCAGATGCTGTTCCCGTGGGTTCTGACCGCTGCTCCGCCCAGCCCCAGGGTGACCACGCATGATCGCTGCTTACCTGGCAAAGACTGGCGGTAGATTCCCGCCGAGTCCGGAAAGCCTCGTCCCCGCAGACAAGTGGCTCTTTGTTGCAAGCACCTGGAGGGCGTGTCTGGTGGGTTGCTGGCGGTCACCTCGGCCGGGGCCGGTGTCAGCCGTGAGCCTCGGGGCTCCGAGGGGTGGTGCTCTGGGCTAGATGCGACTCGGTCACTTGTGGTGGCCCTGCTCTGCCTTCTCCTGGAAGATCTTGTGGTGGGGGGGGACCTCGGTCGGCAGCTGTCCTGTCACACAGAGGCCACCAGACTGGCTCCTGCTCGGGCCCTCGCAGAGGAACTTTGCCGCTGAGGCTCCGTCTCCCTGCGGGCCGGGCACCCTCTGCTTCTGTTTGATTTTTCATTTCCTCTTTTGCCTGCGTCAGAACCTTCTGGGTGCCGGAGAAAGTATTTAACGGCCTAGCACTGGCCAGGGTCCGGGGTCCACACTCTGCTGGGCTCGCCTCCTAGGAGGCGAGGTTAAGTGCAGGCACCGCCTTCCCTGAGCGCCTGGGGGCTGTGCTGGCCCCGTCCCCGCAAGGCAGTGTGGCCCGCTTGGTCTTGCCCACCCGCCCCACGTCGTTCCTCCCTCGGCCGCTGAGGCTGCCTGTGCGTGAGGCTGTGTCTCGGGGCCTGGCGCGACCCTGGCACTGGGCAGGTGCTCAGCTAGTATATGATGAGCAAGGGCCGGACAGCGAGCGTGACTTCCCGAAGTCACAGACCCTCCTGATGGGCCGGGCTGGGATTTGAACCCCAAGCACAGAGCACCTGGAGGGGAGAATTCTGTGTTCTCTGCCTTCGGGAAGAGCCCAAGGTGTTTGGACAGGGATCCTGTCTCTGTCTCCACCTGGGGAATTCTGACAGGGCCGAGGGGGCCGTTCTTCCCAAACCTCATCCTACCTCACGCTGCCTGCTTGGGGGTCTGGACCTGAACCCCAAACCGCCATCGGCAGGCGGGTCTGGAGCTTCGTGTCTGCTCCCTGCTGTGGCCCCGGGTTCCTGCCCTTCTGGCTGAGAACCTGTTACCTGGTCAGCCAGCGGCTTGGCCGGGAGACAACAGGATCTCTGTCACTGTGACCTGTGTCAACACTGCGGCGCCTACGGCCAAGGCCTGAGGCGGCCCGCCCTGCGTCTGGAGTGGCTTCTTGGGGGCTGCTGGCCGCCATCTACAACCGGTGTGGCTGCCCAGGGCCCTGGGTCGAGGAAATTTGGAGGCCAGGTCGGGGCTCAGTGGAGGGGCCCCGATTGACAGGAGTCAGTATGTGGGGGTGGGGGGGGGAGTGTATGTGTCTCCACTTGGCTGTCGGTGGGGGGGTTCAGGGCAGATCTCTCAAGAGCGAGCTCCCCTCTCTGGCCCTCGGTGCCTGTGGCGGTGGTGTCCAAAGTCCAGTGTCGTAGCGTATACGTGGCGTGAAGTTTACCCCGTGCGGCTCTCCTCGAGGCCCCCCGATCCCGCGGGGATGCTTCCGAAGCAGGACGGCCGGGACCCGCCGTAGTTCTGGGCCCCCTTCCTTGAGGACACGGCAGCCACGCCACGTTCTGTTCCTGCCGAAAGGGAGTCGGGCTCCTCGTTCTCGCCAACGCTAGTTTTCCGTCTCTGACGACGGCCGTCCTCCTGGGTGAGCGCTGGTGGTTTGCGGCTCTCTGTTAAATCTCGGCTTCCGGTCTGGGTAGGTGCCCCACCGGGGGCCCGGCCTCCTCGCCTGCCCAGGCCCTGCTGGGGCCCCCGTCCTGCCCCACGCGCTCCCCTCCGTCATGGCCACCATCAGGTTCCCGAGAGGCGGACTCTGTGCTTCCCGCCCGCCAGAGGCCGGGCCCCACAGCTCTGGCAGTCCTCCCACCACCCTGCCCGCTGGGGCGCTCTGGCTGGGCGTCCCCCCTGGAGGCCCCGTTTTCCCTACCTTCCCTGAAGTCCCAGCACCGCTCCATCCGGACCCCTGGAGGTCTGTGGACACCCGTAAGGGTAGGTCAGGTCTCGGACAGTGCTGTGTTCCGGCCGTGGGGGTAGAGGGTAAGCGTCCCCCTTCTAGGCCGCACTCTCTGCTTAGAGGGAGAAGGCTTCCGGGGCCTCCAGGAGATAGGAGGGAGCTCAGGCCCTGGGGCTCCACTCACTGCTCTGGGAAGGTGCCATCGCCTATCTGAGCCTCAGTTTCCCAGTCTGTAGAGGAGCTCACGACGGACCCACCCCCAGGCTGTGGTAGAGGCCCGAGATGGTGGCTGTCTGGTTAGCGTCACATCCCCCCACCCCCCCAAGGCAGGGCTCCCGGAGCCTGTACAGGGCGGTGGGCCTTTCCCCGAGTACGTGCTGCAGTGTCCCCGCAGGCGGGCGGCTGGGCGTCTGCGGGGAGGGTGGACCGCGCAGCCAGAGCAGAGGCAGAGCTAGGGGCGCCCGAGACTCCCTCCCAGACTCTGTGCCAGAGGTGGCCAGGCTGATCAGGCCTGCCCTCCCCTCGTGCCCAGGACCCCCGAGGGTCTGTGATGTCAGCTTGTCCTCGGGCAGAACCGGGCACTGTGGCCCCCGCCGCTGTCCTGTGGTGCCTGGTGGCCAGGCGGGTCGGGACCGGTCCACACTCTGGTCCTCAGGACAGCCCTCCCCTCGGAGAGGAAGCCACACCCTCCCTGCCGGTCTCCGGCCCGGGCACCTTTTCCCAGACACGAAGCACTCATGCCTCCCGTCACCTCCCTGAACCACGCGGTCCTGGTCTTTTTTTTTAATGTTTATTTTGGACAGAACAAGCTGGGGGAGGGGCAGAGAGAGAGGGAGACACAGAACCCGAAGCGGGTTCCAGGCTCCGAGCCGTCGGCACAGACCCTGACGCGGGGCTCGAACTCACGGACCGTGAGATCATGACGTGAGCCGAAGTCGGACGCCCAACCGACGGAGCCGCCCAGGCCCCCCCTGTGAGCTCAGTGTCCTAAAAGCACACTCTTGCCGTTCTGGAGGTCTGAAGCCTGGCTCAGGTGTGAGCAGGGCCGGTTCCTTCCGGTGGCTCCGGGGAGCAGCTGCTCCTTGCCTTGGGCTCATGGCCCCTCGGCCATCACCGCAGCACAGCTGGTCGCCAGCGTGCCCACCAACCTCTGTCCCGACTCCTGCTCTGACCTCCTGCCTCCGATGAGAACCTTGTGGAGTCACGGGGGTCCCCCTGGAGAGTCCAGAACGTTGTCCCCACCTCAAGATCCCAGACTAAATCCCCTCTGCGGAGATCCTTGGGCTGAGGGGATGTTCACGGCTTCCAGGGCTTAGGGTGTGGAAGTCTTGGGGCCATTACTCTGCTGTCCACACCGTTTTCTGGGCCTGCCGTCTGGACCCGTGGGGGACAGGATCCTCGCTGGAGGGAGTGAGGCCTCGGCCCTGAGTGTGGACTGGCTTTCTGGGAATCAGGCTGGGGGGTGCCCCTGTTTGGGGGCAGCTGTGGTGAGGGCTGGGTGTCTGGAGGCCTGAAGGCCGAGGAGAGAGTGCCCCTCGCCCCCCGAATGCCCAGCCCACCAGGGGTCACGACCAGCTCGGCTGGGAGGAGGTCACTGGCCTCAGTGAAATGTGTTTTCCCGACCGGGCGCTCTGGTCCCGCAGCTTCAGCAGCGGAAGCCTCCGCGTTCGTGCCGCCAGGGGAGTCAGGCCGCGGGAAGAGGCGTTTACCCGGCACCACGGAGTCGCACCCCCAGTCAGGCTGTGACCGGGCTGGGGTCACGTGTACGAGCACAGTGCGGGCCTGGCTCTCTGGTATGATTTGTAAGTCGCGTTTCCAGATAACCGGAGCTGACTTCATGTATCGAGAACCATCCCTCGGGGGGCCCACGGGGCCTGTCTGCCACCCCCCACTAAGCTTCCCCGTGGCACTGGGACAGCACAGCCATCGAGGCAGGGGCGCCATGGGCAGCACCTGGCCCGGGAGGTGCCCCGTGGACCTTTGAGGACCCTGTGACCTGGCGGGCCCGTCATTTCTGTCAATGGCAGACTGGGTCCCCATGAAACAGAAAGGAGGATTTTATTCCCCGCCGCCTGATTTTGCCAGGGTCGTGTTTGACTTCTTGGGACCATCAGTGAGCAGGCTTGGGTTATGGCTGTTTTTAGTGGAGTCAGACACCGGTCTCCTGTGTCTGACTCTTCTGTTTGGGGTGTTTTGGGTCAGGGTCCTGTGGAGGTGCATGAATGGAGAGCAGTGGAAAGTGAGCCTCGACCCCTCCACGGCCAGCCCCGGGTCAGGGCTCCGAGTCCGCGGAGACTCGCTGAGGGTTTGGGGTCAGGAGTGGCTGGATGGTCCTCCCCCACTTGTCCCTAAATAAAAAAGCTGCTCAGACCCTTATCATCTGCCACCCAAGGGACCCTCTAGAACCGCCCTCACGGCAGCCCCGGGACCCACGATGGCTCGGCCGCCGGCAGGGGTGAGGGCAGGCTTGTGCAGCCTCTGGGCCCCACCTCGGGCACTGCCAGCCTCCCGGCCCGGCGCCCAGCAGCCTTGCTGTCACACTGTGCCGCTGGGAACAAAGGGGACAATTAGGTGAGGTGTGATCCTGTCTGCGGACCAGGTGATGGGACAGTTTCAAGGTGGCTCTTGTGCCACAGCTTTGTTAGAGATTAGGGGGCAGTTTGCATGTCAATTGTGTGTTTTACACACGATTTCATCTGCCAGGAGCACGGGGTGAACGGACAGGGTGCACCCCGAGCTGGAGAGCCTCCCTCCCCGCAGCACCCACCACGGCCGTCCGCCCAGGGCCGCGTTCATCGGGATCCTTATGCGTGTGACCGTGGAATGTACTAGAAACCGACTAGTCTTATCAGGCTCCTGTCTGTACGTGTCCCTCACGGTGTTGGAGTTTTGTGCCCCAACTCTGTTTCCCCCACAAGCCCCATGGGTTTTGCCGTGGGAGCTCGCACGGCACGGTGATCTTTAGGGACGCGTGTGCTGTGTCCTTGCACTGATTGTGCTGTGTTTACTCCAGGGGACCCCCTTGTTTTCAGGATGCTGAAGAATTTAAAGCCTGAAGGTAATCTCTCCCCGGCCCTGGACCCACCTCTCTCCCCAGCCTGAGGGTGGCTGGGGCGCAGCAGTGAGTGGGGGCAGGTGAAGGCGCAGGGGCCCAGGTCACTGCCGGGGTCCCCGGTGCCTGGGGAGGAGAGTGCCCCGAACGGGCTTTGGACAATCTGGGCAGAGACCCCACACCTCCTGGCATCTCCCGGGGTCCCGTCTCTCCTGACTTCTCTTCTCCAGATCTGCTCTCTCACTTAAAATGTGTAGCAATTAAACATCTTTACCGGTATTTAAACTTCCTGAAAACAAGTCCTTGTGCTCCCGGGCGTGGTGGTGACGACAGGAGGGACGGCCCTGGCAGGTGTGTGCCGGCAGGCCCCGTGCCCGCCCCGCATAGGCCCGTGACCACCCTCAGCACCTGCTCGTGGGGCCTTGTGCCCCCCCACCACCCCGTCCTGGCCGTGAGGCACCTGACAGTCCGCTGATGGTCGTCCTGGCCACGTGTAATGCTTGTCCTGTCGCAGCTGCTCACGTGTATGACCCTCTCATCCCATCACTGACCTCCTCAGACCAGGAGATAGACACGTGGGTGCACAGCCAAGGCCAGGCTGGGTCCCCTCCCACTTCAGGGCCCAGGTGTCTGGCTTGGTGCCCCCCCCCACCCTCCCAAAGGCACAGTGAAGAGCAAACCAGCACATTCTTGTGAAGGGAGGGGCGGAGACTGGTCCCCGCAGCTGTGGTCAGAGACGCCCCGGCCCCCGCCGCTGGACGGGCCTATGTCCCAAGGGCCACCTAGTGGGTGGATGGCTGTCCCTGAGTGAGCAGGACAGAAGGGACTGCAGTCCTCAAGCCCAGGGCTGGCCACACGCCCTTACTCCTGTCAGGCCAGCGAGATGGGAGTTGTGGTCCGTTGCACATGGGGGGACACTGGTCCTTGTGACTCTGTCCTTCGCACTGAAGTCGGATCGTGTTGTCGACTCCTGACCCCGGGCGGCCGCCTGCCATCCCGCGGTGTTGGTGCACAGCTGGCGAAGACAAACCAGGACGCCCAGGTGTGTGGGACTTGCACACAAACCATCATTTTTACGTATTTAAAAAAAATTTTTTTTTAACGTTTATTGTTTCTTGGAAGACAGAGTGCAAGCAGGGGAGGGAAAGAGAGAGAGAGGGAGTTACAGAATCTGAAGCAGGCTCCCGGCTCCGAGCTGTCAGCACAGAGCCCGACGCGGGGCTCGAACCCACGAAGTGCGAGATCATGACCTCAGCTGAAGTCGGGCGCCCAACCGACTGAGCCCCCCAGGTGCCCCATAAACAATCATTTTTAAAGTGAGTGTGCCCTGTGGTGATCCTCACCCGACTGTCCCAGTGACCCTGGGAGGCAGGCGGCTCTGTGTTCCCATTCTACGGGTGGGGAAACTGAGGCGAGGAGGATCGTGGCCCTCAGAGGCTCGGCTGGGATTGGGCCCGGGTGGTCTGGCTGCAGCCCGCGTGTGCCCCCTGACGGGCTGTGTGTCCCTGTCACCTCCGTCACGTCCAGTGCCGCCAAGCACCGTGGGCTCACGCCGTCTCCGGCTGCCACACCCTCCTCTGTGCCTCCTTCCCCTTTGTCTCTCTTCTGGGGACACTCCTGATGGCACCTGGAGCCTGCCCCGTAGTCCAGGATGGTCTTCTACCCAGCACCCCTAATGTAATCATGTCTGCAACGACCCCCTTCCCAAATAGTCACGTTCCCAGGTTTTGGGTGCTGGGACAGGGACATAACCTTTTTGGAGTCGCCACTCATCCCACTGCGGGGCCCCAGGTCAGCCGCTGGGCAGTGGCAGGATGAGAAGGTCACATCTGATCTCAAATCCCTCCGTTTGCTGTCTGCCTGTCCCCCCAACCCCAGAAAGAAGGCAGAGTGGCCCCCCAGGCTGAAGTCGGGGGTGTGCGGGTCCCTCCTCCGATCTCTGGAGGCCTGGGGCAGATGGGGGGCACAGGACGGGCTCGTGGGCAGGGCCTGGCATCAGGAGACCTGGTTTTGGTTCTCGACGGTGACGGCTGAGGGGTCTCGGAGCCTCAAAGATGAAGAGGTTAGGTCCCGGTCCCCAGAGTCCCTTCGAGCAGGTGTGCACGCTTTCCGTCGAGAACGGGACGGCACGCCTCTCGGGCTTTGCTGGCTCTAGGGCCTCTGTCACACAGCCGCCTCTTTTCTGTAGCCCCTTAAAATACAGAGCCCAGACTGCTCCCTCCAGGCCTTGGGCTCCATTTGCCCCCTGGGCCGTAGCGGCCGGCTGGCCTGGTCCGTAAGTGTGGTTTCCAGGCTCCGTCCCTCTGGTCTCGGGGTTGTCCTGTCTTGGACTGTGCACCTGACACCAGAGCACCCTGGCCACCTCTGACCTTTGCTCCCTGCCCTCTTCTCCTGCTGCGCTTCCTCCGGGAAGTCCTCCCGGTGTCCCCACCCCCGACGTGCTGCTTCTGGCGCCTGAACGCTGCTCTCGGAAGCTGGGCCTTCCGCCCCTCGCTGCAGATCCTGCTGGAAGAGAGGGCTGGGGCCAGGGATTGCGGGGCACAGGGTGCCCCCGACGTGTGGCCCGACATCCCTCAGGGCAGACTGCTCCCTCCTCTGTAAAGCTGGGGGGGGGGCACCGCCTGCCGTGTGTCTGGGGCACTGTTGTTGACTGGGGTCCGGGTGATGCTCACCCGTCAGGCCCCGTCTTCTCCCTCTGCCACGAAGCAAGGCCCCCGGCCGCTTGGCCGGATGGTCGGTCTCCGAGGGGTCCTTTCGTGGCCCGGCCGTCACGCGCTCACCGCTGCCGACCGCGGCTGGGCTCCAGAGGCCACCCCCCTCCCTCCTCCACCTTGAGGCCGGGACCCCAGCCACCGAGCCCGCGCTCCTCCCGCCGGCTGCCTGCACTTGCCTAGACCTGGTCTCTGGGGAGCTGCAGGCACTTGACAAACACGTCGTTAATCCCGTCCGGGTCCCGTGAGGTTACCCCCTGCCTTCGGAGGCCTGCACACCAGCGCTGAAACCTCTCCCAGCTTCTTGGGGGAGGACTTCAGGGAACCCGGGCCACTCCCGGCGTCTCGTGCCAGGTCGGGTGGGCGGGTGACCCGTTTGGGACCCGGGATGCCCACCTGCCGGGAGGGGTGGACGGGTGAGGTCGATGTCCTCCTCGCCTGACTCGGGAGGGGCTGAACAAAGGGGGACTTGGGTCCCTTGGGGCTAACGCTGGTGCCCTGACACGTGCTCTATCATCGTGGGGAAGAGCGGCCCCCCGGCTCAGACCCGCGCTGTCTCAGTCTCTCCCCTCGGGCGGGTCGTGGGACGTCCGGTGCCTCGGTGTCCTTTTCGGTAAAGCGGGGTGGTCCCGCTGCAGCCTGTGGCCCGGGGGCGTGGGCTCGGGGAGGAGAGGAGGCCGGGCTGTAGCCAGAACAGCAGCGGCCCACACCGCCAGGGCCTGTCCGCAGGGCTGTGTGCACGCTCCCTGGATCCCCGCGGTTTTGGGGCTCTGGGCCCAGAGAGGCTGGAGTGTCCGGCTGCACGGGGAGCCCAGCCACCTGCCTGGGAGCTGCCGCGGGGCCAGCTCACGTGCCTGCCTCCAGAACACGTCTGCCCTTCCGGGGCTGCAGACGCGGCGGGTCGGTAGCGAGCCGGGCCCACCCCTGCAGCCCCTGGCTGCTGGAAGGCCCTGTCGGAGACTGGTCTCCCTCACTCCCTCCCGCAGAAAGGAGGGCAGGCCCTGAGGAGGGGTCTGGACGGGCACGGGTGGGCGGCTGTTGAGGGATAGCCGGCAGCAGGGGCGGTGGCCTGGGGGAAAGTTCTGGAAAGATGGCACCTTTGCCTCTCTGTTCCGGAACTGAGATCCTGGGAGAAGCAGGCTAACGGGGAAGCTCCGGGGGGCAGAGTTGAGAGCACAGGGCACGGCCCCGACTGGCATCCTGCTGCCAAGGGTCCCCTAGGGCCTGGCCTGACTTCATTTGTTCCTCAAACACACGCTCGTTGATTCTGCCTGTGAACACTGCTGTGCAGGCACCAGGACCCAAGTGGGGGGAGCACAGGCGAGCGTCTGCCCGCCCCCGCCAGGAGGCGCCTGGCCTTGGCTTATGCTGTCGTCTCCTCCTTTCCACGCACTGACCTTCCTTCCGGTGGCCCCGTGCACCTGCGCTGCCTGCCGCTGGTCGGGCACGCGGTTCCGACGGCCTGCGGGTAGGAGGCGTTTCTGGAAAACTGCAGAAGGGTTCGGATCTGTCAGTTCAACAAATGCCCGTGCCGCGGCCTGCCCCGTGCCAGCCACCGTTCTGGGTGCAGGGGACGACGGTCCACGGTCTCGTGGAGCTCATGCGCTGACCAGGAATACAAACTGAGCTCGAAGTCCCCATGGCTCTGGGAGCTTCTCAGCAGGGTGGAGAGTGGGAGGGGACCAGGCCAGGAGGACCTTGCCAGGAGAGCCATTTGGTCAGAGATTGAGGGGCCGGTGGGATTTAATCGGGGCTCTCCCTGAGTCAGGCAGCATAACGGTCACCAGAGCGTCAAGGCGGTATCCGGGACAGGTTTTACGGGACGGCGGACGGCGCGGTCACCCCGCCCCACACCCAGGAGGGCCCCGCACTGGGGGATCCGGGGCTCAGCGTGGCCGTCTCGCAGTTCCCAACCCCAGCCGTCGCGACACGTAAGTGTGGTCTCGACTCCCGTGGGACGGGCGCTCAGCTGCCAGCCCCTGGCCTCTCCGGCCCCTGGCATCCTCGTCCTCCACGACAGTGACCAGGTTGTACTGGTGAGGGAGCTCCCGTTCCACCATTACCCGCTGCCCCAGTGGGGGCCTGGGGGGCGCGGCTGCTCAGGGCCACCCTGAGCCGAGGGGCTTATAGCACATCTGGTGGGCCACGTGGCAGGAGCCCCTTGTTCGGCCCCATCGGACGGTGGCAGATCAGCGCATGGAGAGTTGCCCGCCCGGTGGCCTGCCCGCTGGCGGGAGGGGCAGACTGACCGCCAGGCCCACCTCTCACCTGCGCTGGGTCTCCTGCTGGTGACGGCTGATGCGTTCTCTGCTTTGCTGCCCCGTTGACGTCATCCCGGGGGGAACCGTGCTGGGCCCCTGCCCGGTGCTGCCCTGCCGCGCTTTCTGGAGCGCGTGCCCGTCCTCTCCTCTCCGACCCGCCGAGGCCAGCGGTCCTAGGCCCGGTCCGGACGGGTTCCTTTCCTAACTGAACGCGGCGGGGTTCTTCCAAAGAGGAGGTTTCAGGCAGGACGTCGAGTCAGCAAACCACAGAGGACGTGGACGTGAGCTTCCCCAGCTGGCCTTTAGGTAAATGTGTGTGTCCCATGGTGGGGGGTCTCCCCAGCCCAGCCTTTTGTGCCCGAGGAAGATCACACCCACCACTTGGCTCTCCCCAGGGTCAGGATGTGCCGGGGCCTCTGCCTGGCTCCTTCCCCTCCCCCACATACCGCTGCCCCGTCCCTGGCCGGTGCGCCCGCCCGCGGGTGGAGGTGCGGCACCCAAATTAGCCCTCTTTCCACTTGCTCAATGGGTGTGTAGGCTACTCGCAGGGTGGCGGTTTGCCTGCTATTCCTGGCGCGTGGGGGCTTGGGTGTGGGGTGAGGGAGGAGAAGAGGGGGCGCTCCGTCTAAACATAGACTGCGGCAGGGAGGGGTGGCGGAGAGAAGGGCAAGATGATGTTGGAAAATCAGCTCCTTGAGAAAGCGGATGCCTGAGGAGAGGAGCCTGCGGGTTGCCATGGCAACTGGGATGAGCCCCCCCCCCAGCAAGAAGGCTGGGCCCGATGGGCCTGTTCTCTGGGCTTCCAGCCGCGGACGGTCAGTGCGCCCGCTGTGCCCCCAGGCCGGACTTGCCTGCGGGAGCCTCGGTTTTCTCACCTGTGAAATGGGGTCGGCGGTGGCAACCTGCCAGTTTCTTTGTAAACTCCCACAAATTAACGAGGAAGCACCCCGCCTCGCTCCGAATAACCAGAACGCGAATTAAAACAATGCGGTGTTTCACCTGTCCGCTTGGGAAAGATTTCTTAAAAATCGACGATCTGCCTAAAATTAGCGCAGATGTGTGGAAGTAAGCAGTCTCGAAGCGTGTCCTGGAAGGTGGATTTACGTGTGAAATACCCAACATGCAGAGATGCCATCAGACCGCATCGATCGGCAGGGGCGGGCTCGATTTATTTCGGCACAAAACCCGCTAAAGAGAACAAGAGAGCTCTGTGTTTGCTGGTGTGGAACAGTCTCCAGGATACAGTGTTGGGTTAAAAAAAAAAAAACAACAAAACAAAAAAACCAACAACGAAAAGGCAAGAGGCAGAACCGAGTGGCGTGCAAACGTGTGCGTTTGGAGTTTCTGACGCGCGTGACCGTGTGAAGGTTGCTGTTTGGCCATTTGGCACGCTGTTACGCAGGCACTAAAAGCCATGAGAAATACCTTTGTAAACTTGTAAGCAGGTGTCCGTGACATATTAGCGGCAAAACAACTAACGGGAGAAAACAGAGTATGGCCTCGTTTATATTTCGAAAATAAGGCATGGGTGCTTTTAAGTACAAGGACAGTGAGCCACCGAAGAACGTACCGGAAGTCAGAGTGGCTACCTGTGGGACGTGAGTAGATGGGGACGCTTGAAACCTGCGATCCTCAGGCCTGCTTCCACACTGCCCGCTCCCTCCGGACTTCGCCTCCTTGTTTCTGACCTGCGAAGCCTCCCCTGCCCTTGGGCCTTTGCACCTGCTGTTCCTTTATCCTGGAACTCTTGCCCTGGCTGCCCCCGCTGCCCCGTCACCTGCAGCTCAGGGATGCCCGTGTCCACCCCAGAATGCTGTTGCCGCCTGCTGCTCTGAGGTTCTGTCCAGGCCAGTCGTCGCCATCAAAAGTGCTCCCTCCTCAGGGCAGGGCCTGCCCGGTGCTTTGAGTCCCTGGTGCCAGCCTGTGGTCATTGAGGTCACCAGACCCGCTCGCCCTGGTCAGGGGGGAGGCTGGTGGCCTGTTGGGGGCACTTGTGGCCTGGGGTGTGTCTATAGCCCTTCTGTCTTAGCCGTTCCGGGAGGGTGGCTTTCTAGAGTTCTGTTTTCATAGCAAAGAGTTTCTTTTACTCCAACGGGAGCTCCCTAATGCAAGTTGAGAGGCGGCCTGGGTGCTGTGGGGGAGTGGGGAGCAGGTGTCACCGGGTCCTGCCCTCCCGCGCACGTCGTGTCCCCACCTGCCAGCCCAGCCCTCTTGTCCTCAGCTCCTGCCCAAGAGACGTACTTTCAACACCGCAATGAAAACAGCTTGGGGAGCCGGGGCGTGAGCTTGCTTCTAAGGGCAGAATCGTGAAACCAGCTAATGGGGCTGGTGGCATCGAAGACCGCTGGGCTGTCCCCTCCGGGCAGCGGAGCGTGGTGGTGTACAAGCTGTATCTTGTTAGTGCTACAAAACCCACAAAATGCCCGCTAACAAGAACCCCCAGGCTGTGCGCCCTTTTCCTGACCCTCTGGAGAGATCCTTCGAGGATGCTTATTCTGTCCCTTCTTACGGATGAGGGAAACTGAGGTCAAGAAGCCAGACCCGGGCATCCTAGGAAGCCGGGGCGCTGGGGGCGTACGGTGGGGTCAGGACCACTTCCTGGGGTGAACCTGGCCTGGGTTGGAGGTTCACGAAGGGCAGAGCGCTCACGCCCTGTAGCAGGTGGGACGGCGGGCCTCAGACTGTATACACCCTTATTTGGAATAAAGGAACGTGACTGTGGCTGTATAAGGATCGCCAGATGAGGTCATCCTAGATGATGTGGGCCCTGAACGCAGTGACAGGTGTCCTTAGGGAGAGACGGGAAGGCCAGGGAGAATGGAAGCCAAGATGGGAGTGGCGTGTCTGTGTACAAGGACCCAGCAACACCGGAGCCCCCCAGCAGCCCTGCGCCACCACGGTTCTGACTTCGGGCCCCCAGAGCTGGGAGAGAACACTGCTGTTCTCCCCAGGACATTGACACGGCCCCCAGCCCACCCATCCCCGCGCGGGGCAGGGTCTCAGTGTCAGGCAAAGGCCACTCCTGACCCCAGGTCTCCTCAGCCCCGTCCCCAGACCGCCGGCAGCCGGAGCGCTGGCGGCTAGACGTCCGTCTCCGACAACACTCCTTGACCCCCGTTGGTGTCTGTCTGGCTGCCTTTGTGAGTCAGCCTTGCTCGACCCGGCTGGTGCACCGGGCACCATTTCCTTCATTAGTTTGCATTTTTCTCTTCGAGGATCTTTTTAATAGGAAAAAAAAAAAAAATGGGGGTAGGGAGAGATGTGGCAGAAGAGAAGCCCGCTGTTGTGGCTTGATCTAGAACGTTCTCTGGCTTTGCAGGCTGCTCCAGTATCTGACCAGGTGACATCTGCTTTGCAGAGACCCCGGCGGGGTTCAGGCTCCACAGAGACCTCCCCCTGCCCCAGATCCTGGTTCCGGCGGAAAACCCCCTTAAAATAACTGCAGCGAGGGGGGCTTGGCTTTCAGGTTATACCATCTGGCTCCGAGTTCGTGTTTGACTTGAGTAGCTCTTAAAAATCCCGCCGATCCCCCACCCTGCTGGCACACCTGAGAACTCCCAGCCTGTCTGCTGGGCTTCAGGGCTGGTGGCCCACATGGTCCAGTGACACAGCACGTGTGACAAATGGTGGACCGCCAGTGCCCAGGGTGGCATGTTTCCCGTGGGGCGCAGGGCTGGGGGCCCTGGCTCAGGCTCCCAGCTCCCAGAAGAGCCCCAGGGCTGTGTTTGGCAGCCCCGGACAGAGCGCCTGCCCCTGCCCCCCGACAGGTGGCTCCTCCCCCAGGGAAGGAGGGACCTCTGGGGGAGGGTTTCTCTGTTGGACGAGGGGACTCAGGCTGCTATAAATTAAATTAGCCTGATGACTTCCCTCCACCCTGTGTGTTCCTGCAGGCGCGGCCCCCCACACTGGGCACCTGCCTTCCATACACCGCCCTGCTGTGCCCGCTGCACCCCCTCACCCCCCGGCCCCAGAGGCGGGTCCCCGGAACTACCAGGGCTTATCGGCAGCACCTTGACAGTGTATTGTCTGTCTCAGGGAAGCTCCCCCGCCTTCTAGGTTTGAGGGAACACCGGCCCCTCATGTGCCCCCAGCTGGCAGCCTAATGGGGACTGAGGTACAGCAGGGAGCGCTGGGTCAGCCTTGCTGACTCCGCGGGGCTGGGGGGGCCTAAGGGTTTGTCTCCAAGTGATGCCGATGCTCCAGGTCCCGGGACCCCGCTGCGGGCAGCACGGGTGAGTGCTGGCCTCCGGCTGGTGTGTCCCATCCTGGCGGGGGCCGGGCACAGGCAGGGCGAGCCGTTCCTTTAGACGGGCGTCTACGGTGCGTTTGGGACTGCCAGACGTGGCCAGGGTTCCCCGCGAGCTTCTGCCGGGGAGGAAACGCATACCCGCACACCCAGGGAAGGCACCTAGTTCTCAGCTTGTCCGAGGACTCTGATGGCTGGTCGGGGTGGCCGAACACAGGGTTCCCGGACTGTGGCCAGAAGCCCCCGGGCAGAGTGCAGTCCGGGACTGCTGGGAGATGCCTGCCCTGGGTGGGGGGAGCAGCCCCGGCCTGAATACTAATATGCTTTCGAGGTTGCCCATGTGGTTCCTGTAATCAGCCTTGGGTTTACGCCAGGAAGGGACGTTCCGCTGTAGATGGGAGGGACCCCACGCGAGGACCCAGGACCGCCACAACCCGGGCCCCTCTGACCGAAGCAGCTTGCTCCTATGTCTTTCATGTTTGTTTATTTTGAGAGAGAGCACCAGCAGGGGAGGGGCAGAGAGCTCAGAGCAGGCTCCACAGTCACCCGGAGCGCGATGGGGGGGGGGCTCGTTCCATCTCACGAACCTGAGATCGTGACCTGAGCCCAGGTCAAGAGGCAGACGCTCAATGGCTGAGCCACCCAGGCACCCCCTCCCTGCCAGCCCCTTGGGTGGGCCTGGCCCCTGGTAGCGGGGGTCAGCTCTGCGCCTAGAGGTCCACGGGCCCCGGCACAATTCTGAGGGCAGCAGGGAAGGGGCTGGGAGAGGGAGCAGGGCTGACTCGAAGCTATAGCCCCCTCCCTGCAGCTGGGTGGGGCTGCCGTCCAGGGCTCCCTGCTGCTTTACTGCTGGGGTCTCCGCGATCCCCCGTGGGGAAGCTGGGGTCTGCCGGGGCTTGGGGACAGAGGCAGGGGGTCAGGCCCTGAGCCCAGGCCTGTAACCCACACCCAGGACTCCCGGTGCTGGTCTCTGGGGAGGCCCCATCTTCCCGGCACCCCTGACTGACCGTGGATGGAGTCCTGGTCTCCAGGGCAGCTTGGCCTTTCCCGAGCTGGGTTCCTGTGATTCTGCAGGTTGGTGGGGCCTGAGAACCCGCGTTTCTAACCAGCTCCCGGGTGGTGCCGTGGCTGCTCTCACTTGAAAACGCTCAAGCCAGCCCAGCCCCCGGGCGGTGGTGGGGCACGGGCACACGCGGGGTGCCCTGAGCACCGGCTCCTGCCCCTCCCCGGATGGGAACGTGGGGTGGGGGGAGCTGCGCGGAGCGGGGCCTTCTGGGAGGGAGGTGTATCCTCGGCCGTGGGAGGGGCCTCCTCACCGCTGGGTGGACGACCCAGTGGTCTGGGCCGGAAGGCAGCTCCCGGCAGGTTAGTGGCCGTAGACACAGGATAATGGCACCAGCGTGCCCCCCGGGAAGTAATGGTTCTGTAAGTGTCCACGCCTACACCTGGCTTTGACCTGCCAGCGCCCGCTCGCGGCTCTGCCAGGGCCCCACGCGGGGCGGGCTGCACACAGGTTCTGCTCCACGACCCGGGCAGAGCGAAGGCGTCTCCTGCCACCGGGCCACGGGCCGAACGGTGACCCGCACACACGTGAGCTGTGGAGCGTGCGTGGCCCGGACCCTGAACCTGAGCTGGGTGCCCGTGTGGCGCAGGACCCTGATCACGGGAGGGGGTGACTGCTGACGGGGGCGGGGGTTCTTGGGGGAGTGGAGATGTTCCAGAACCGGTGGTGGTGGCCACATAGCCCTCTGAATGCGCTACAGGCCCCAGGTCGTAAGAGGGTGAGCTGTGTGCTACAAGAAACCGGGGGCAGGTGACAGTTACGGCGTCCAGATGCCATCTCCACGTGAGCTGTCCGGGTCGCCTCTGGGGGGTCGGGGGTCTGCCTCGCAGATTGCTGGGAAGGAAGGCTGTGTAAGCTCGAGGGCAAGGCCAGTGTCCTCTCTGTCCACAGGCTGTGGGGGTATCATGCACGTGGACACCCCCAGTGGGAGGGGAAGGTGTGGCGTGGGGCAGGTGCCCTAGTGTCGCAGAGGTGTCCTCTGCACTGAGGCCAGGCTCCCCACGATTGCCCTGAGGCTTTTTTTTTGGGGGGGGGGGTCACTGGAGAGGAGGGACTGGGTAGCCCGGCAGCCTGCCTTCCTAAATGTGCCCAAAGCGTGTCTCCACTTGTGAAAGACGCTCCTTCACGTGGCCCAAGACCGCGTCTTGCACTTTGAGCTACAGCCCTAAGCAGCGCCCCTGGGCTGCGCCCCTGGCCCGAAGCAGTGTCCTGGGGCTGCCCTGACAAAGGATCATAAGCAGGAGCCTCTAAACGACAGGAATGTGCCCTCTGCCAGCTGGAGTCCAAATCCCGGTGCCCCAGGGCCACATTCCCTCGGAAGGCTCCAGGGGAGGGTCCTTCCTGCCTCTTCCAGCGTCTGGTGGCCCCACCCCTCCCTCTCTGCCCCCGTGGCTGCCTCCACTGTGTCTGTGTCCCCTCGACTTGTAAGGACACCAGTCATGGGATTTAGGCCCTCCCACAACTAAGTACTGAACTAAGTACATCTCAAAGACCCCACTCCCAGATAAAGTCAAGGTCCCAGGTCCCAGACGGATGTGAATTTGAGGGCGGGGGATGCTGTTCATCCCCTACAAAGCCCTTTCCAAAGCAGATGTCCCGGGAAGGTGGTGGCCTGAGTCACTTATCAGAGACTCCTGGCACCTTTCTGAGCTAGAAGAGAACTTGTATCATCAGGCCAGACCAGTGAAGCATGTGAAAGCCCAGACCTCTGTGCCTCAGTTTCCTCATCTGCCACAGATGTGAAAACAAGTCCTCTGTGGAAGATCCCTGACCCCAGGCCAGGGTGTCTGCCAGGTGGGAACAAACCAAGGGCTGGTGAAGGGGGAGTCCCTCCCGCACGGGGCCCCTCGGCCCACCTGTGCATGCTCAGCAAGGACCCTCCCTGGGTGCCCCTTGGTCCCAACAGAGACCCTCAGTTACCAGCACTGGTGACAGCTGGGTACCCAGCAGCTATGTCCCACGGGGACCTAAGTGCTGAGGCCTATGTTTCGAGTAGACCTGCCCTCGGGTATCCAGGAACGGGGTGCTGTGAAGATGGGCAAATTCTGATTTGGGTGGGAGGGTCTGGCGAGGCTGGAGACCTGAGGGCAGGGGAGCCGATCACAGGGTGACACAGGCCCACCTCTTCGGGTCTGGGGTGGCACTGGGGCGGGAGGCCCCCGTTCCAGGGTGTGGGAGGGGGCTGCTGTCTGTGGGGTCTGGATCGGGTGCAAGGGCCCAGAAGACGGGGGGCCGTCCGGGAGGGCTGGATGCGGAAGGCAGACAGGGGTGCGGACTGTGGTCGGGGGGCAGCTGGAGGGCTCTAGCCTTGGGCGCGGTGGTCCTGAGCTGGGACCAGCAACGTCCCAGCTTACAAACCCTCCGAGGCCGACACTCTAGGGCAGTCAGGCTGTCTGGCTGTGTCACGCCTCACAAAGGACCAATGTCCCAATACGGTCACATTCGCAGGTTGTGGACGGACGGGGGTGGGGGCGGGAAGCCAGTCCAGTCCAGGCACTAGCGGTGGAACTGGTTGGGCGGTTGGGACGGGCACGGGCTGGTCCCCCTATGTCACGTCATCGTCCTCTGCCGCCTTGTCTTAAGCAGCCCCCGAGGCTGCCTACCCCGCGTCCCCCCTGCCCCCATGTCCCTCCTGCACTGCCTATCCCGTGTCCCGTCTGCGCGGTCTGCCCCACGCCCTTCCTGTGCGGTCAACGCGAGGTGGTGTCGCGCACTGGGAGGGGACCCCGCTTCCTTCCTGCCTGCTCTCCAGGTCCCTGCCCTGCTTGTGTGGGTGGGGGCCTGGGGCGTCACTCTCACTACTCCCCCTGAGACAGACTGGCCAGCCCAGCCCCGAGGGTCACAGGGAAGATCGAGCCTCATGATGCGCTGGGAGGTCTTCTCTATTAAATGCGCTCACTCTTCTCGATTCGATTTTATTTTAGGGCTGGCATGGCTGATTCTTTTTCTATATGTGTGAACGTATATATGTAAATACACGTACAGTGTTGGTGAGTTAACGTTTGTGGTATTTTTACTAAGCGGAGAGGTGGAAACCAAACAGTGGCCCCTCCAGGGCTGCCGTGTGCTGGGCCGGGGACGCAACGTGTCCTCCTCTCCGGGAGTGTGCCCACCACGGCAGGGTCAGAGGTGGGGGCGAGGCCCTGTCCACAGGGTCACGGGGCCACACCCCACCATGCTGGCCTGGAGGTCGGGCGTCCACGGGGCAGTCTGAAAGCAGTGACAGGCTCTCACCGTCCACTGGGGCTCAGGCCACAGGAGTGAGGCGTGGACGCTGCCCCAGATGGTGTGTCCACCGGCCCTGCCTGGAGGCACACTGGTCTCACCGGGAGGTGGGGAGGGGGGTGACTTGACTTCCCAAGGTCTGGGACAGGAACGGAAGAGAGCAACAGTCTTGTTGGCTTTTCAGACAAGCCCCCTCCCCCCCGGCCTGGGAGAGGCTGCCGTGGCCAGGCCGCATGTCCACTGGGGACACAGGACCCGAGGTGGTGGCACCCACGTTTACATGCGCGGCGCCGGGGCACGTGTGTGCAGAAACGCTTACAAACAATGCCCCGTTAGCCCGACTCTTGGGGGTATTTAAGTAGAGTCCTTCGAGCAGGATGCCTGTATGATCACACGTGCACGCTGCTCCTCGGAATGAGGGGCCCCCAAACTCGCTGCTTTAAGCAACACAAAACCTCACTCTTGTTTTCCTGCGACCTCAGCGTGTGAGCCGCCTCGTCCGATCCATCAGGCTGTGCTTGGCTGTAGCTCCGAAGGCTCTAACCTCTCCTCCTCAACAACCATCTGTAGGTGCCCATTACCTCCCGTGGCCTTTCCTCTAGTGGCCACACTCGGTAACCCGTTTCTGTTGGGTGGCTGGTCCCATCTGTTGGTCCAGAGCTGTGTGGGCTCCACGACCACCCACATGTGTCTGGTCGGCAACAGTAACTGTTAGGAACGGAGAGTAGCAGGTCGGAGAAGACGTTCCCACGTTCTCGGGGAGGAGTCTGGGCAGGGGGTGTGTGCCTGCCCTAAGGTCCAAGTCCAACTTGGAGGAAGAGGAAGAGCTGCTGTGGAACAGCACGGAGCCCCGTTCCAGACTCTCGCTGCTGGTCTTTGGGTCCTTCCAGCCCCTTCTGGTTGTTTGGCCGAACTCTTTGTGGGGCCCCAGCGGCCTAAACCTGTGAGGCCGAGAAACTTCTTCCAGGTCCCAAGCCTGGCCCTTGCCGAGCCACGGGTTTTTGTGTGACGTGTGCCCCAGATGGCATCCTTGCGGTTCCCTGCTTGCCTTGGCCTCCAGGGAGCTCAAGCCCTCAGGTACATACTGTGTGCTACTGTCAGCTCAGCTGCTCTTTGTTCGGGCTCCTTGTGCCCAAACCTGTCGGCCTTTTACTAGAAGGTACCAGGGGCCAGGCCCGGTGAGCGGTATCACGGTCCGTGGGACTGCAGCCACGAATAGGCCCGGCCATTGTCCTCAGTCTTTCCAAACTTCACTGTGCCTCCCGGTGGGCCTGGGAGCCCCTGTGCCCCCTCACATGACTGTCTCTGGGGCTCGGTTTACAGGCCCCGTAACATACTCCCTTTTCAGCATTGTCACACGGGTGGCAGCCCGCCGTGCACCCGAGGGCCAGGCCTTCCCAGACTTGTTGCACGAGGGTGTCTGAGAGGCGAGGGTGGTCGTCGCCTGCTCGGGTCCCACGATTCAGGCTCCTTTGCCGGACGATGACCCCAGGTCCCAGGATAAGGGCCACACCCAGTGTCGCATGCAGCAGCCACAAGCCGTCAGGCCCTGAGACCATGGCGGGTGCTTTGTCCACACCAGCAGGTGGCTCAGAACTGCCCACGCTGGGGCAAGGGGGGGGGGGGGGGCGGGAGTGACAGAAGGGCCGTGCCTGTGCTCCATGTGACAGGCATGGACCCCTCTGTGACGGACGCGTCCTGGAGCCAGGCGGAAATGGATACACAGCTCGGTGAACACAGTGGCCCAGCTGTGCACTTGTGTTTCATCATGTGAACTTCAGTTAAAATACACAACAGTCAGCTGGGTGGGGAGCCCCCAGAGCAGGTCCACCCGGTGAGGGGGAAGTGGTGTGGTGGGTACCTCGGGCTGTGGGGAGGGGGTGACGGATGATGAAGGACACAGGGTCTCGGGGTGCTGAAGGTGTCCTAAAAATGACCGTAAAGACGCTGAAAACCACTGCATCGTCGGTCTTACACGGGTGAACGGTATGGTTGGAGTCACAGCTTAATGAAATGGTCATATCCCAGAGCAGCCCGTGGAACATTCTGTGGAAAAGCTGTATCCTTTCCCCAGAGCCAGGCTCAGGGGCTGCTCTGCTTCCGGGGCGGGGGGCGTAGAGAACAATCCATCGGCAAGGGCGCCTCTTTTTCCCGGGGCCGGGCCTCCTCTCTCCGTCTGTGTTGAGGCGCCTGTCTCTGTTTCGGGGGACACGGGGGCCCATGTGAAGGCCCCATGTCAGGGTTGCTGGGCAGCGTGTGGCAGAAACGGCTTCTCTGGGGCTTCTGGAAGCCCCCGGCATGTGGGGCACACACAGGTCCCCAGGTAGCAGTGATCGTTTGTTAACTCATCTGTTACTGATAACAGGCTGCCTGTCCCGGGGACAGGCCACAGTGTGTTGGTTTCTCTGGGGTTGGGAAGCAGTGCCCCGGAGCCAGGACACGAGGCAGGTGAGACGCGTGGACCCCTGGTGTCATCCTGCCCCGTTTTACGAGGGAAGAGGGTCTCCTTTGGGATCGGCCGCCGAGACCCCGTGGAGGCCTGCGTCAGAGCCCCTGGGACGGCTGGGCGGGAAGGTGCTGCTCACAGCTACAAGGCGCTGTCCTCAAGCTCAGCTGCGGGCCCGTCACCGCACCTGCAACCACGCTGGGCTGTGGCGTCGTCCGGTGTGGGCTGGCAGCACGTGTGTGCGCGTGGGAGGTTCACGCACCTGGGTACGAACCCCCTTTGCTGGGGTCCCCGTGTCAGGCCTGTGCGTAGGGGCTGAAATCAGTGCTGCCTGAGTCCGTTTGACTCCCCGGGCAATACAGCTCCTCCACAGAAGGGCCGTGCCTGTGCTCCACGTGACGGTCACCCCCAAGTTTAGAGCTGATGGGAGCTGAGCCTCCCCTCTGGGCAGAGCCTGTGGGAAAGCAGCTCTCTCTCAGCAGCTGGAAACCATGATTCATACAGACGTAGAGAAGTTTCTCACACTCTCGGATCTGGTCTCTTCCACACACAGAGGGCTAGTGACTGCGCTTCCAGAAGGTGCCAGAGGATGGCTGGGTCGATAGGCTGCGGCGACTGCCGAGGGTCAGGGTGGCCCCGGGGCCTGCCACGGTACACCCAGCCTCGGCTCCCCGGGGCTCCCTCCTCAGAGCCCGGAAGGTGCCGCACGGTGATGGGAAGAGGGAGGCCAGGTGCACGCAGGGCCGGGCGGTGGGGCAGCCGCGTGTGGGGGCTTCTCCGGCGGCTGCCAGGTTGGTGCTGTCTTGGGAGGCAGGTCTGGCTCCGATGCGGTCTCTAGAACGGCCAGCCGGTGCCCTCCCTGGGCCTGGAGCCTTCCCCTGGGGAAGGGGAAGGTGTGCTTTGTTCTTTCTGCCCTCGGACCTGCTCCTGCCGGCCGCTTGGCCCTGCCCCCGAGCCCGGCCAGCCAGTCGCTCAGCCCACACGTGTGGCTGGGCACAACTCTCCCCCGATTCCTTCCCGGGCAGCCCAGCATTCGCCAAGCTGCTGCTGCTCTCTGGAGGCCCAGAGCCGAGTCGGCTGTGCGCTCGGGCCCCTATCTAGGATGTGGACACGACGCAGGGGAGGAGGGGAGCTTCCCGCAGCAGGTCCCGGGGCTCACGCAGGCTGACCGCTGCTTCAGGCCAGGCCCTGCCCTCGCCGGGATGTGCTCTGTGCCCGAAGGCGCCGGCAGGCACTCAGGCCCGGCCACGCGGGGGGCAGTGTTTGCTGAGTGAACGAACGAATACGTGAGATCGGAGGCCACGGCCCTCCCCGTCTTGCTTCTGGAGCCCTTACCGCCCTCCCTGCCTCTCCCTGCCAGGACGTCGCACTCCCGGGCCAAGGCTGAGGCCGCCCTCACCGCAGCGCAGAAGGCCCAGGAGGAGGCGCGCGTCGCCAGGATCACTGCCAAAGAGTTCTCCCCTTCCTTCCAGCACCGGGAAAACGGTGAGTGAGGGTCCCCCGAGGGACATAGGTGTGGGGCCGTGGCACATGCCTCAGACTTGCCGGTCAGGGTGTGAGGCTTCTGCACATTCCGCCTCCGCGTCTCAGTGCGCTACTGATGCCTTCCCCGGAGGTCACCGTCTGCCTGTTCTCCCTGCCCTTCCCACTCCTGTTGTTCTAGAACTTTCTTCTGGAACCTACTCGGTCCGACCAGGTGGCTGCTAGGAAGGTAGGAGCGTTGCTAGGGCAGTTGAGGAAGTAGGGCTTCAGTATTAACGAGCTGTGAACTGCCCCGTGTGACCAGTGGGGGCAGGTCGAGGTGGACGGAGGGGCTCTAGAACAGTGAGGGGAGCTCCTGCCCTGTCCTCCGGGAGAAGCTGGAAGTCACTGCGTGTCAGCCAGACGCGTGACCTTCTCCATCCCTCGGGAAGCCGGCAGCCTCCCTCTGCTGTGTGGAGTCCACAGGGCCTGGTGTCCGGGCTCGCCTGGCCCCTGGGCTTAGAGGTGCAGGACCTTTGCCCTGAGGACACCCTGAACACAGGCAGGGCAGGTCAGGGTCTCGACCACTGCGTCCTGTCCTAGGGTGCTCTAGGGACCCCCATGCAGGCGTTAGCTCTCAGTGTGGTGCTTCAGAACCCTGCGCTTGGGCGGTGCCCTGTGGCCCCGGCCCCGTGTGCCCGGCCACAGAGGCATTTCCTGGCCACACTGTCACGTGATGGACGGGGTATGCACGGACTGGGGGGTGGGGGCTGACTCCATACCCCAGTGCTCACGGGTCTGAGGACCCCCAACCCTGCCTCCAGGACCACGTAGGGCCTCCCTTGGTCACCCTCTGTGGAAGAGACCCCCTTTCAGGTGGCTGCAGCTCTGCCTCGTTCTGCCCGCCGGCCCCACCTCAAAATCCCCAGAAAGGAGACTGGGGCTGCTGTGCCTGCGGCCAACAGCATGGGGACTGGGCTCAGCCCCACCAGACCGTGGGGGGCTGTGTGTCCCTCCTGCCCGGGCTCAGAGACTCTGGCACGGAGTTGGAGAGAAGACCACTCCTGTCACGCTGCACCCAGGGAGGCCGTGAGGCCCTGGGGAAGGTCACCTAGCGCGAGAGGCTTCCTTCCACCTTCGGGAGGGACCTGTCAGAGGCGTGGCCTAAGCCTGGAGCGGGCCGGCCTTGCCCTTGCCTGGCACCCTTGCCTGCTGAGCCTTGGGTCTCTCCTGTAGCCAGGGGGCAGGACCGGAACCTCTGCCTGCCACTGCCCCTCCAGACCTGGTCACCCTCCCGGTGGGTGTCGGGTCGGGGGCTCCCAGATCTGCGGCACCCACCCCCCACTGGAGAGTGCCCCGTTGCCTGTCGCCCTGGACCCAGGCCCCGTCTTGCTCCCCCGCAGCCCTCTGGTGAGGTCAGGCCTCACGAGGCACAGAGGGTCCGAGTAACCCAACCTCTGTGTGCTTCCTGCCCCCACATAAAGGGCTCGAGTACCAGCGGCCGAAGCACCCGATTTCCAGCAGTGACATCGAGGTGGCCTCCACGGGGACGCCCCTGCAGCAGGAGAGCCCCGAGCTGTACCGCAAAGGCACCACCCCCTCGGACCTGACCCCCGACGACAGCCCCCTGCAGAGCTTCCCCGCCAGCCCCACGGCCACCCCGCCCCCGGCCCCTGCCTCACGGAACAAGGTTGCCCACTTCTCCCGGCAGGTCTCTGTGGACGAGGAGCGAGGCGGGGACATCCAGATGCTCCTGGAGGGCCGGGGAGGGGACTATGCCCGCAACAGCTGGGGCGAGGAGAAGGCCGGCAGCTCCAGGGGCGTCCGCGGCGGCGCCCTCCGCAGCGGTCAGCCCGCAGACGACTTCCGCTCCCGGAGCTCGGGCCACAGGCAGCCCGGCAACCCCAAGTCCCGGGAGCGGCGGACGGAGTCGCCCCCCACCTTCTCCTGGACTTCCCACCACCGGACCGGCAACCCCGGCTCGGCGGGCGCCAAGCTGCTGGAGCTGGAGGAGGAGAAGCTGAGCAGCTACGAGACGGAGATGAAACCGCTGCGGCGGATGGACTCGTGCGCGCAGGAGGCGCACCCCCAGAAGCGGCGCTCCAGCCGGGGGGGCGCCTGCCGGGGCCTGGGCGAGGACCACCGCCCCGAGGAGCGGGGCTTCGGGGCGCAGAGGCTGCGGTCCAAGCCCCAGAGCAAGGACGGCGCCAGGCCGGCCTCGTGCACGGAGCCCGCGGTGCAGAGGCTGGAGAGCCTGCGGCTGGGAGAGCGGGCTGAGCCGCGGCTGCTGCGCTGGGACCTGGCCTTCTCGCCGCCCCAGAAGTCCTCCCCGGTAGCGCTGGAGTCGGACGGAGAGGACGGGGACGAGCTCAAACCCAGCACGGTGAGTGGCGGCGCTGGCCCTGGGCCCGCGGTCAGCACGCGGCCGCCTCCAGCCGAGGGCTGGCTCCTTCCCTCCAGGAGGCCGGGGTGGGCGACGGGGTCCCCCTCCCTTTAGGTCTCAGGGAGGGCTGACCCCAGCCGCCAAGGTGCGTGGGCGGTTCTGGAGGCGCCCAAACAAACCGGGGCAGCCCGGGAGCCCCGTCTTCACCCAGACTCCCCCATGGTCCAGGAAGGTCGGCCCCTGCTCTGGTTAAGGAGGCCGGGGCTCGCGCCTGCTTCCTCTCACGGCAGGCAGCGTGGAGGCACCTGGACCGCGTGGTGCCGGGGTGGGCCCACCCCCAGGAGGGACTTTCTGGGACCCTCTACCTGTGAGCAGACGTGTTCTGCCCCTCCCCCGGCTTCTCAGACCCACCCTGGGACTGATGCCCCCGTGTGCTCTGTGCCAGGACCTACGGCCCCAGTCCCTCAGGGCCCGATCACCTGGCCGAGTGCCACGTACCTGCCCCACGGGGACACTTCTGGGATCCTGCTGCGAGGCAGGGTCCGTGTCCACCGCCGGCCCCGCCCCGTGCTCCTTGAGAGAGACGCTTTCTGCGGACAGGTGCCCCCGAGACCACCGTGAGCGTCTTGTCAGCAGGCTGGTTCCTTAGTGCTCCTGCCTTCCCGCACCCAGGTCCCCCCAGACAGCAGCCCTGTGGTCGGCACTGGGAGCACCCGTGGGCTCGCTGCTCTGTTCCCTGTCCCAGCAGCCAGAACCATCTGCACGCATCTGGATATGGAGCGTGTGCAGTGTGGTTACTTTCGGAAGCCAGATGACGGACGGGGAAGGGATGTGGGGGGAGGTTCCAGATTTGGCCCCCGTCACCACGTTGGTGCTTCCCAATGGAGCTCCCTTGGGGTGAGGTGCCAGCCAGCGGCTGGCCTCCAGCCGGGCACCTGTATTTATTCCATTGGGACGGCCGGTGTCCTGTGTCCTCCGAGGTCCTCTTGGGGTCAGCGCGGTGCCCTGTCCGATACGGTGGTCTCTGCACCCATCGCCGCGGAGGCTCCAAGGAGAGCCGGGCCCGGGAAGGGGAGGCTGAGACCTGGATGCCCAGCTCACCCGAACCTCTGCTCCAGGGGCAGGAAAGGCCTGGAGGCGGCCGGTGGCTGGGCAGGGACAACACTTAGAGCTTGAGCGGCGACGGGGAAGGAGGCATTTGCTGAGGAGCGTGTGCTTAAAGGATCACTCGAGGGCTCGGACGTTGCCGGGTGGTGTGGGGTCTCGGGCTGAGTGCTGGGGCCGTCCTGGGTGTGCCACATCTGAAATCCCGGCCGGTGTTCTCTCGTCCCAGTTGCGGGGCTGGGGACGAAGGTTAATACCGGTGTGGGGATGCTGACTTAAAGCGACCTGGTGTGCTGGGAGGGAGGTCAGCACCGGGCATTCCGGGCCCAGTCGCTGCAGCCCGGGGAGCAGGAGGACCCTCTCCCGGACTTCGGTCGTCCTCTGGGAGCTCCTGGTTTGGGGGGGCAGGGGCAGGCTGGGCGCGGGCTCACCTCTGCTGTCCTGTTGCAGGGCTCGGCCCCCATCCTGGTGGCCATGGTGATCTTGCTCAACATCGGAGTCGCCATCTTGTTTATTAACTTTTTCATCTGAGGAGACGTCGCGTGAGCAAAAACAGTGGTCGATGTACAAAAAGGGGACGTTAAAAAAAAAAAAGACGACAGAAAGGAAAGGATCGTAACTGAGACGGCCGGACAACCACTTCTGAGACTTTTCACAGAACAATGTGATTGGGTATTACTCACAGTTTGCCTTTTTTTCTGGGTAATGTTTTTTGGATTTTAGCCAAAATTCTTTGCTTGTATAACACGATGCTGTGTGGCATGGCAGAAGGAGGCCAGCACGCCGACCCTCCAGCTTGGTGTGGAAAGGAAAGGGACCCCGGCAAATCAATGGCCAAAAAACAAAACCGTCACCGTCCTCGCCGCCATCACACTCCATCTGGGACTGGAAAAGGAGGCGGCCGGAGGAAGACCCCAGCGCATCCAGCTGTGCTGTGAGGCTGAATGCGGGAAGTCTGTTACCTGCGCCGCTCCCCTGGGTCCTGGAATAGCGGGTGACAAGTAGGGGTGTGCGGCGGGGAGGGCGGCGGGGGGGGGGGGGGGGGGAGTGGGCGTGCCTTCCCAGCAGGCAGCAGCCGCTTCCTGTTTTGAGTCTGTGCCGTGTACCTGAGGAAGCAGGGATCTGCCGCCTCTCCCCATGGAGTCTGAAAGCAAGGTCCTCCTTCCCCACGGTCTGCCCCCTCCCCCACCACTCCGCCCTTCGTCCCACACCCCCAGCAGCAGTGGTGCGGACGGGACAGAGGGCAGGGAGTGCCGTGGGGCCACCTAGCTGCCACGCCCGGCTCCGAGTGTGTGGCCTTTCTCCACTTGGCATGCAGGATGTGTATCCCGGCTCCCCTGTCCCTGTCAGACGTCCGTGGCAGTGACCTGGCCCGCGGCGACATCATTCCCTCTCGCGGTCACCGGGCACATGGGTTTTCACGTCTTTGTCCTGTGCCGGCCTCCACTTCCCCCCCAGATATGCACACTCTTTCCAGATGCCTCGTTCATACTCCGGAGCTGGTCTGGGCCCAGGACAGGAATGTGGGTGAAACCCAGTGGCTTCAAAACACCTGAGCAGCCGCTGCTGCCCCCTCTCCCCCAAAAGACACAACTCTGCCTTCTCGACCAATGTTGCACCATCATCCAAACGAGAGAACAAGGTTCCAGAATGTGCGGGCGCCCCGTGGTCCTAGCGCTGGAGCCAGCCCCGGCCAGGGTGTATGGACGTGTCTGTGGGGCACGGCCGCGTCCATACCCCGGCCCCTGCGCTCATGCCCGGGACGGCCCCGACCGTGAGCTTCCACAGCCGTCCTGGGCACAGCCCGGCTATGGACTCTGCCTTGCTTTGCTTATGTTTAGCTGTTTCTCTGCTACCTTTCAAGCAGATTTCTTTACTACACTGCACTGGATTGCTATATTTTTAACCAGAAATAAACTAAAGATTAGAGCATGTTCCAGTAAAATCCAGTTTTATTTTTTCTGTTCTACATTCTCTCTCCCCATTTCTTCTCACAGTTTGGCTTAGTTTGGGGTCTTTTTGGGGAGTGGGGCACAGGAGAGGGAGGGTCCGTAAGAAACGCGTTTCTGGTAACGTTACTTTCTAAAGGGATATTACATCTTTTGTACATCTTACTTTCCGTTCTTTTTTAATATCGAGTGGTTGCTGCAGACCTGAAGTGAACCAAATAAAGATTCCTGCTCCTTGCAGCTCAGAACCCTCCATGTGGGACATGTGTTTTCTAACTGTTTGCACCTCTTCGTAAAGACCACAGCCTTTTGTACGTTCTGGTAACTGCACGACACCAAACGGTACCTCGGACCGCAGGTTACACACGCACGTGCCGCCCCGGGAGGAGATTAGGGAAGGGTGTGTGGCCCAGTGAAAGCAACAGTGATTTCACGCCCGGGGCTCCCGCACAGGTGACTGGCTCGTGTCCCCTCACACGTCCGGCCCCTGCTCCCACAGGTGTGAAAACCAGACTGCACACCCGGGGTATCCCGGCAGATCCCCCCGAGACCACCGCTCCGGGTCTGAGAGGGTCTAGAAGCCGATTAAGGAGCGGGCCGCCCAGCGGGACAGCCCAGCACGGGGGAGTGCTCCTGCTCACCTGGCGGGCTGGGCTCGTCCTACCGGCCCAGAGGCTCAGCTTTTCCCAGTGGCTGTGCCAGTCCCGGGCCGGGGCCAGAGCAGCTGACCTCCTCCCGTGCGCTCCCGGTGGACGTGCGCACACAGCAACACCCGGCCACGAGGGACGTGTGGGTCAGGGCCGGCCCCCAGGGGGGTACAAAGTGACAAGTTTTAATTAGTCCCAGAGCCACCTCGTGAGAGTCCTTTCCTCCCCTGGCAGCTGCTTCCACGCTCTGGACGTGAAAGCCAGAGGCAGAGAGATGGAGTTGCCAGGGATGCTGAGCCAGGGCCTGTGGGTAGGTGAGGCCGAGAGGCACGGCTCCACACCCCCCTCGTGCTGCCCTCCCGCAGCTGGGAAACCTGCACTCACACCCTCCACCCCACCCCCACCCCAGGGTCCTCAGGCGACTCGTCTGTGCCCACAGTCCGCCTGCCGCCTTCACCAACGTGAGGAAACTTGCACACTGGGTTACTTGTGCTTCTGGGCACGTGCTCGATGCCCCAAGTGCTCGGGTGACTTCGGGCACGTGAAGAACGATCCATTCTCCCAAGCTCCCTGATCAACAGCACCCAGGATTCCTAAAGACACAGAGCAGGGATGTGACACACGAGCCCGCGAACTTGCGAAGAGGATGTCGACGTGGAAAACCTGTGGGTAGCCACGGCAGTGCGATGCCTCCTGCCAAAACCACTCTCCCGAGAAGTCCACAACCACGTTTACCAGACCACGAACTCCCGTGTTGCAACTGCTACACAGGCGCTGAGCAAACACGTACACTGTAGGATGACGGGCTCCCCAGCGGGGCAGGAAGAGCACGGGCCGGGCTCCCCCGTCCCCGGACGCCCCTCGGTGCCAGGCTGGGGGCCCAGGGCACCCAACCCCTGACGTCCCAACCTGGCCCTAGAAATGCTCCCCCTTGTACCGTCCACAAGTCCCGGTCTGGACGGTAGATCCCACGGCCGCCCCACTTAAAGCCAGATGACGTGACCGAGGGCCCCGAGCAGATGCATCACGGGCTTGACCTAGATGAACATCTGGGGGACTAACGGAAATAAAGTGGTGTTCGCATTTTTCAGTTTGGGATCTCGGCCACCTTGCTCTCATCTCCCCCCGACTCCGCACCGATGCTGCCGCTGCGGGCAGGGGTCCCCTCGAGGTGAATCTCACACCTGTAGGTGGACGACGGGTGTCCAAAGCGGCCTCGTCCGGGAGAGGTGCTCGCTTCGCCCCCACATGCACAGGACGACACCTCTCAAGACGGAGGGGAGGGGAGGGCCAGCCTCCACTCGGCATTAGTAATCCCGCTTTCTCCGGCTCAAAGAGGTCTCGTCTTCCGGGTTTTCTTGCCTTCGGTCTCAGAAACTTAAAGGTGCCTACTAGATTTTAAGGCCTCTATGTCCGTAGCTGCACGCGCTGCCGACCCCACCATTAACGGACGGCACTGAGGACCGCCGACGATGTCTCGCGTTTCCACTGGGTCTTGCCTGGACAGGACCTGCTCGTGTCAGTAAAGCCTAAAAGTGATTCCAGACAAGAAACGGGAAGAAGAGTGAAGTGCTCTAGTTGGAAAACCAAGGCGTCTCTCGGTTTTGTTCCCTGCCCGGGGAACCGTGTGTCACGCGATACCATCCGTAAGCAAAGACTAGAAAAATGACCCGTCCCCAAGTGTCCTCAAGATCTGTCCCTGAGAAGCGTCGCTAATTCAGCCTTAAAAGCAAGAGAAAGTGCAGTTGCCTTCGTTGAAAAACGAAACAGCGAAGCTGTATTTTTACCATGTTCCCATACGCCGGGACGGTCCGAAAGCCATGGGAAGCACAGGCGGCCGTCACTGGAAGGCTGCGGAAGGGGGCGGGGGACGCGCGGGCACCTGGAGGCGCTGCAGGCGGGAGACGACGGCACCCGGGTGGCGCTCAGACCGTGAAAGCCCCCAAGGGCGCAGAAGCAGCTCGCTGCGGGACGGCCGCGTGCTCTCCTCCACCGGAGGCTGAGAGCCAGGAACCGAGGGCGCCTCTGCCCGAGAACCCACGTGGAGGGGGCCTGACGCACACGTGGGCAGACACGTTCCAGCCCGTTCCCCGGCCTCAGAGGGGCAGGCAGCCCTGCCAGGAGGGGCAGATCCACGAGTGGCCGCGAGCAGTCCAGGGCGCGTCTGGGTGCGGCGGCCCGCGCCTGGGGCTTCGGGGACGGCAGGGAGCGGCACACCTCACACCTACCTCATCTCCGTCCGCCCCTAACACTCCCCCCGCCGCCGTGTGCGCGCACGCCCTCCCCGCCGCCCCCACAGACGCGCGTGCGGGCCTCTGGCCGTGCGGCCTCCAGCTGGTGCCACGAGGACCGCGGCAGCCCCGACCCAGAGAGGCAGGAGGCCCCAGGGGATGGCGAGACGGGTCCCGGCCGGGCCCTCACTCCCCTCCACCTTGCCGGTAGCACCTGCCGCGGCGACCCCTCCCCCCCCCACGCCTGCATCGAAGGTCGGACAGAGATGGGCACCCGAGCTGCTCGAGCACACGTGAGGACTGCTAGTCCCTTAAGATCGGAGTTCCCGTCTCCCACTGCTTCCCGCGTGAGGACACATGTCGCAGACGAAGGGCCTTCCACCAGACACTCCTCAACCGCGTCTCCCTCCCCAACCACGATCGGCTCCCCGCGGGGCGCACCACGCAGCCGAGCGCGGCTCGGGGACAGGCACGCCCGCCAGCGGCCTGTGGAAGGGGGGAAAGGGCAGGAAGGGGGCTGCCCCGCGGGGGGCAGGTTCAGGGAGGAGACCGGTCTGCGGGCGCGCCCCACCACCCCCGAGCGGGCCCTGCGCTGGCCGGCACGGTCACTGCCACCACCAGGGCGGCGTGGCCTGCTCCTCCCGCCCCTGCGCCCGCTGCTGGTGGCCGACCCTCGGCGCTCGCCCGTGAGCGCTGAGCCGCTGGTGCGTCCCGTGCACTCAGCTTAACCCCCCCGTCCTCTCCGGCCGACCCTGCCCGTGTGCCCCATTCGCCACGTCCAAAGAAAGCCCACCCGGTATAATGTAGCCTGACAGAAATACCGCCCTCACCGCCCGGGTGAGCAGCGTGTGAGACCCGGCCCTCACGCCAGACAGCAGGCCGCTGACCCTGACACAGATGCCTTTTCGCGAGTTCTAACCGAAACCGGTCTCGATCTGCATTTTCTTCTTTCCACCTTTTCCCCTGGTGCATGTAAACTGTTTGTTAACACAGTGCAATCATTTGTGCATTGACGAAAAGGGAATGTCGACTATGTTCTGATTCTTCTCACTGACGAAGCAGCTAAAAATGTTACCTCGCCATTTTATCTTTTAGCTGGAAAAAATAGCTTGGTTACTTACAAAATGAAAATTCAATACTTTTCTTTAATGAATGTAACAGTTTGAGTCCTACCACTATTCTGTATTTCGCTCTCTGAAAGCAAGGGCCGCTGTCCAGGTTTGAAAACATTTTGCTCCTTTTAGTAATAAACATCATCGTTTGACAACTGTGGGTTCTCTGCATCGTCTCCTCGCAAACCAGGGTCTTTACCACGGCGTCCTTCTCGTGCCCAAACTCTGGGATGGATAAACGCAAATCCCGCTCGGGGCGGAGCTCTGGCGGGAGAGCGCTGTGGGCAGGGGCGGAGCGCAGCCCCACCTCCCCCAGCCCGCCCCGCCCCGCCCCCCGCGCCCCCCCCCCCCCCCCCGCCCCCCAGCCGACCAGGGGCCTCACGGCATAGTTTTGTTCCACCTGTTTTGATTTTCTTAACCTTCAACATCCACGCTTCTTGTGGGGAGCTTCCCCAGCCTTTCTTCCCGACTGGAGTTTCCCCCACCCCCAGATCCCCCCACACACACACCTGGGCCTTCCCAGGCCCGCCCCCGCACTCAGGCACAGGGCTCCTGAGCTCCACACCCCAGCTCAGGTCCGGTCCAGAGGACGAGGACAGGCCCCGGCCCCACACCCGCTCGACACCAGCAAACCAGGCCCAGCACCGGATGCGCCCGCGGCGCTCCCCACGCGCCGATGGCTTATATCCTTGGCCCCTGGCTGTGCTGGTTGGTGCCTCGGCTGCCCACGGGACACCGTGGTCACACCGCCGGTGGGTGACCAGACCCAGCTGGAACCCGGCACTGCTAAAGCTCTCTCCCAAGACAGCAACGAAGGTGCCTGTGGCCTATGACTCGGGAGCTCCCTGGGCCAAGTAAGACAACACTGGTCTCTGGTGACCAAAGGCCTGCACACAGCTTGCTTCCCGCTTTAAAACATCCAGGAAAAGAGCAGTTACTAGAAAGCCCCTTCGGTGCTCATGCAACTTAGCAGTGGACAGACGAATCTCACGCTCCCTCGAGCCGAAGACAACCACCCCCTCCCCCGTGCTAGGGAGCGGCTGCCCCCTCTGCAGCCCCCGCTCAACACCGTGTCACCACCTCCTCACCCCAACACACTTGGGGGGGCTGGTTCCCAAGTGTGACCTCATTTGTGTGACACACAAATGCTGTGACACACCTGCTCTGAACCTGAGCTCGAGCCTCACCTCCCCCGGGGGGCTGCCCGAGGGTCCCTCTAGCCCCAAGGGACGGCCCTGCGGACATCATCTGTCACCGGCAGGGCCTGGCCAGCCTCTGGCCCTTCAATGAACCTGTCAGCCAGCCACTGACTCCTCGCCTGTACGACTTGGTTTACAAACAAACAAAAAGCAAAACAGAACAAAAAACCCACAAGATGTTAAACTACAATAAATACCACTACCACGCCTTTTAGAAACAAACAAAGTGCTTTGAATGATGAGGATTTCCGGGCTTAATCGGTGCTTTCCTTGGTTTTTGTTCAATTCGACCTAAGGCCAGAAACCTCCCACCTCTGACCAACTACCCTCTGGCAGCAGGACCCAGAGCGCCGCCACCGCTCCTGGGACTTGGGGACAACTACTCACTCAAACCCCCACTGACCCCACTCACGCAGCTCTGCCAAGTGGAGGCGGGGGGGGGGGGGGGGGGGGGGGGGCGTGGCCAGCTGACGCAGCCTAAGAGAAGGGGGTGGGTGGTGCGGGGCTTACCAACAGCTCAGCCCACCGAGGAGCAGACGACACAGGTGTACGATCGCGGGGCCCTCGCTGACCCGGATACAGCCGTTTCCAGCTGTTCCGGCTCCAGCACCACCGGCAATGGAGGCCCCGGGCTTCAGACTGGCCACTCGTGCCCGTGGTGGCCCTCAGGGGTCCAGAACATCCAGATGGGCACACCAGTCACCAACAGAGAGCTGGGGTGTGCTGGTCCCGCTCCTGGGGGGCTCTCGCGGCCCTAGAACGCATTCTTTGCCTCTCCTGCTGCTCAACATCTAAGGTGTGCCTTACCTGGTGTCTCCATCACAGCAAGGAGGCAGCAGAGGCGAGAGCAGCTGTTCACCCGTGTGAACTCGAACCGAGCTTCTAGCAACAAGCCTACGGACACGACAGCGAAACAGACCTGTCTGTACAAGGAGTTTCCTCTTCGGGGAAATCTGTTGGATTCAAAAACATCCTCTTCCCTCACACCTGCCGTGTCACCTCAACCAGGAGGATGAGACACCGGCCTCTGAAACAGAAACCTGAGGCAGAGCCGGCAAGCCCTTCCGACAACCTCCTCCTAACGCAGCCTCCGGGAGAGCAGCAGCTGCACGGTGGGGGCCGGAGGGCACGTCGCAGGAGCGGGCAGCGTGGGCCCCGGGAGGACCCGGGAGGTCCGCGCACCAGCCGTGGTGTTCCGCCAGCCCTACCTGAGAATCTTCCGGCTAGATTCCACCCAGAGTGTCCAAGGAAGGCCCAGACTGCCCCGGCAGCCAAGAGGGGTGCCACCGATACGCCACCCGAGCCAGAGTGCCAGCTTTTCTAGCAAACCCAGCCCCCGTTGGCCAAGGGGTGCCGTGCTGCCCGACAGCCACATTGGCCTCTCTCCGACGGCCGGGGCTCCGGGGGGCACCCCCCAGAGGCAGGCTTCCCATTTCTGAGCTGCTGGTGAGAGCACACCCCTGCGGGTCCTGCTACAGAGCGGCGTGCAAGTCCGACGAGAGTGGTCGCACCGGGCACCGTGAGGAGGCGAGGTGGGGCGAGGGGCTGCTGCTGGGGCACGTCAGCCCTCCTCCTTCCGCGAAAGCCTTCCTAGGACGGGCCCTGCTCCGCCACCCGGGGCATTCCCACACTGGTCTGTGAGCGTCCCAGCAATGAACAGGAGGGCCTGGTCCAGGACACAAATTGGATGCTGATGCTGTTACTACACACTAAAATACTACCTTCTCATTGCTGCAAGTATTGAAGATAAAAAATGCACCAAGTGTGAATTCAAAGCCTAACATCTGACCCCAATTATACCAATGAAACCTGGTCTCTGGCCATCAACCCTGGAGCAGGCCCCAGACGGCGTGCGAGCAGTCCGCAGGCCTCCCCTGCGACGGACTCCGGCTCCAGAGGCACTGGATGGTGACACCGCGTCCAGACAGCGGGGTCCCTCCCTCTGGCTTCCCCTCCTCCGGTCACTTTGCCGAGGACAACCTGGGGGCTGACCGGGAAAGGAGCAGGGGTGGCCCCACCATCTCTCCCCAGGAAACGCTAACGGAGCGGCTCTGAGTCGGGTCCGTGGGCTCACAGACCCCCGAGGAAAGCCGGTGGCACGACAGCCACAGAGCCGACAGGAGCTTTACTTCAGAGTCGGGCAGAGACACGAAGCGTGGAAAGGTGGCCGGTGGGCTGCGACCGAGAACTCCCGGAAATCACAGCGGGGGCCTCCGGCCTGACGACGCACCGCCACGCGGGAAACCCCCGGCTCCTTGTCCGGCGGAAGGGAGATCGCCCGCAAAGCATAAGGCGCCTTCTCTGCCTCGTATTCACAGCGCCACCGGCAGCGCGGGGACCTCGCCCTCCACGACACCGCCCCTGCCGCAGCTCTGCTCTATGTCGTCACGGCCCACGCCAACACTGCGGAAGGAGCCACACCACGCAGGCTGCCCTGCAGCGCGGGGGGCACTCCCCGTCTTCAGACGGCAATGGCCTGGGCGTGGGGCCCAGCGTCATCCAGGGCGAGCCGGGCAGGTGCCACCGAGGGTCGTGGGCTCTTCCGCGGGGAAGAGGGGGAGGCAGGCGGGGCGGGCAGGCAGCCGCAGAGGCCACAGCTCACTGGCTGACGGGGTGAGCAGCGGAGTTACAGAAACCGTGTCGCGAGTGCGCTCTTCACTCAATCAAAGAAAGCGACCCGGCGCGGCCCAAACGTACTCGAAATACAAATGTTCTCGCAAAAACTTAGGCTCGCCTTGAGAGGACGTCTACGAAGTAAAGCCACGCTTTAATAGAACTTTACTGAAGCATGAAAGTCTCTCGTTACCAGCAAAAATCGGGGCTTTGGGAGCAAAGCGACCCCGGAGCTCTAGGTCCGGCAGGGGGTGCTTGGCTCCGGAGCTGCTCTGCCGTGGGTCTCCTGCCGCCCGGCGCCGGCATGCGCACCACACTCACCCCCAGCCTCCCCGCCGCCGTCGCCACTGTCCTCGTCGTCACTTCCGCCCTCGGCGTCCTCGTCGCTGTCTTCTTCTGACGCCGTGTCCTCCAGCCACTCCTGAGCTCCTTTAAATCAAAAGCGAACGTTCAAAACGTCAGTGCAGGGAGTTTCCAGCCTCTCATCAAGAAGCGCACCCTGGGGCGCCTGGGGGGCTCAGTCGGCCGAGCATCCGACTTTGGCTCAGGTCATGGTCTCACGCTCATGAGTTTAAGCCCCGCATCAGGCTCTGTGCTGACGGCTAGTAGCCTGGAGCCTGCTTCGGATTCTGTGTCTCTTTGCCCCTCCCCTGCTCACGCTATTTCTGTCTCAAAAACAAAATAAACATGAAAAAAAAAATTTTTTTTTTTTTTGAATAATCATGCTGTCAAAGTCAGCCTATGCCCCAGTACCTCTGGACACCGGAAGGAAACGCATTGTTTTCTCCAGTTCTGAGCAGAGGTGAGGGGAGACGACGGAGAGCAGAGGCGAGGGGAGACGACGGAGAGCAGAGGTGAGGGGAGGCTGACTGAGAGCAGAGGCGAGGGGAGACTGACGGAGAGCAGAGGCGAGGGGAGACTGACGGAGAGCAGAGGCGAGGGGAGACTGACGGAGAGCAGAGGCGAGGGGAGGCTGACGGAGAGCAGAGGCAAGGGGAGAGGATGGAGAGCAGAGGCGAGGGGAGAGGATGGAGAGCAGAGGCAAGGGGAGAGGATGGAGAGCAGAGGCAAGGGGAGGCTGACAGAGCGGAGGCAAGGGGAGAGGACGCAGAGGGGAGGAGAGAGGATGGGGAGCAGAGGCGAGGGGAGAGGATGGAGAGCAGAGGCAAGGGGAGGCTGACAGAGCAGACGCAAGGGGAGAGGACGCAGAGGGGAGGAGAGAGGATGGGGAGCAGAGGCGAGGGGGGGACGAAGGAGAGCAGAGGTGAGGGGAGAGAACTGAGAGCAGAGGTGAGGGGAGAGGACGGAAAGCAGAGGCGAGGGGAGACTGAGAGCAGAGGTGAGGGGAGACGACGGAGAGCAGAGGCAAGGGGAGGCTGACAGCAGAGGCGAGAGGGGGACGAAGGAGAGCAGAGGCGAGAGGGGGACGAAGGAGAGCAGAGGCGAAGGGAGAGAACTGAGAGCAGAGGCGAGGGGAGAGGACGGAGAGCAGAGGCGAGGGGAGAGGACGGAGAGCAGAGGCGAGGGGAGAGGACGGAGAGCAGAGGCGAGGGGAGACGACGGAGAGCAGAGGCAAGGGGAGGCTGACTGAGAGCAGAGGCGAGGGGAGACTGACGGAGAGCAGAGGCGAGGGGAGACTGACGGAGAGCAGAGGCGAGGGGAGACTGACGGAGAGCAGAGGCGAGGGGAGACTGACGGAGAGCAGAGGCAAGGGGAGAGGATGGAGAGCAGAGGCGAGGGGAGACGACAGAGAGCAGAGGCGAGGGGAGACTGATGAAGAGCAGAGGCGAGGGGAGAGGATGGAGAGCAGAGGCGAGGGGAGACGACGGAGAGCAGAGGCAAGGGGAGGCTGACTGAGAGCAGAGGCGAGGGGAGACTGATGAAGAGCAGAGGCGAGGGGAGAGGATGGAGAGCAGAGGCGAGGGGAGACGACGGAGAGCAGAGGCAAGGGGAGGCTGAGAGCAGAGGCGAGAGGGGGACGAAGGAGAGCAGAGGCGAGAGGGGGACGAAGGAGAGCAGAGGCGAGGGGAGACGACGGAGAGCAGAGGCAAGGGGAGGCTGACTGAGAGCAGAGGCAAGGGGAGACTGACGGAGAGCAGAGGCGAGGGGAGACTGACGGAGAGCAGAGGCGAGGGGAGACTGACGGAGAGCAGAGGCAAGGGGAGAGGATGGAGAGCAGAGGCGAGGGGAGATGACAGAGAGCAGAGGCGAGGGGAGACTGATGAAGAGCAGAGGCGAGGGGAGAGGATGGAGAGCAGAGGCGAGGGGAGAGGATGGAGAGCAGAGGCAAGGGGAGGCTGACAGAGCGGAGGCAAGGGGAGAGGACGCAGAGGGGAGGAGAGAGGATGGGGAGCAGAGGCGAGGGGGGGACGAAGGAGAGCAGAGTCGAGGGGAGAGAACTGAGAGCAGAGGTGAGGGGAGAGGACGGAAAGCAGAGGCGAGGAGAGAGGACGGAAAGCAGAGGCGAGGGGAGACGACGGAGAGCAGAGGCAAGGGGAGGCTGAGAGCAGAGGCGAGAGGGGGACGAAGGAGAGCAGAGGCGAGAGGGGGACGAAGGAGAGCAGAGGCGAAGGGAGAGAACTGAGAGCAGAGGCGAAGGGAGAGAACTGAGAGCAGAGGCGAGGGGAGAGGACGGAGAGCAGAGGCGAGGGGAGAGGACGGAGAGCAGAGGCGAGGGGAGAGGACGGAGAGCAGAGGCGAGGGGAGAGGACGGAGAGCAGAGGCGAGGGGAGAGGACGGAGAGCAGAGGCGAGGGGAGAGGACGGAGAGCAGAGGCGAGGGGAGAGGACGGAGAGCAGAGGCGAGGGGAGAGGACGGAGAGCAGAGGCGAGGGGAGACTGACTAAGAGCAGAGGTGAGGGAGGACGACGGAGAGGGGAGAGGAGGGGACGGAGAGCAGAGGCAAAGGTACGAGACCCACCCCCCGGTCTCACCCTGCAGCCCCTGCTCTAACCTAGCCTCTCTGGAAAACTAAGGAACCTCGCAGGGCCACGCAGCGCCTCTCTCTAAAAGCGTGGACTCAAGTTCTGTTCAATGTCCAGTGGCCAAGAAAGGAGTGGTGGCTGGCATCCAGCAGCCACCTGTGTACAACGTGGACGCGAGGGACTGAGCAGTGCGGGTCAGAGCAGAGGCGGCCTGGAGGTTCCCCCGGAAGGTGTCCCCCAGACGCCTGGTCTGCCCTCACGTGTTCACAGAGGCTGCGGGCATTGGACGAGGAGGCTCTGTGAGATCGGTTTTGCTACGATGCACCCCCGAGAAGCACCGGGACGGGCCTGAGCCCTCCCTGCCCCCGCGCAAAGCAAGCAGCCACCCCCTCAGCTCCCAGAGCAGGGGCGGACGTACGCAGGAGGGGGCGCCTCGCCGTGACCAGGGCCCACCCTCCGGGAGTGGCCACGGGTGAGGGCACGTGGGTCTTGCTCACTGCAGGCTCCGTGGCACAGGGCAGATCTGGGTGGGCCCTCGTGGACAGATGGCACAGAGCCGCTTTCATGGGGCTCCCGCCCCAACCTGCAGAGCATCTTCTCTCCACCCCAGCTCACCTGGGTCCACCTCCACCAGGGCCGTCCACTCCTGCATCTTGTGGAGATCCAGGCAGTACAGGTCACTGAGGGTGACCTGGCGGTCACCTGCCTCAAACATGCCCCCGTACAGGTAGAGCCGCCCGTGCTTCACGGCCAGCATGGCGTTGGAGCGGGGACTGGGCTCCACCACGGGGCCACCGGCTTCGTCAGGGCTGTCCTCCTCCTCGGACTGTGGCTGTCCCGCCGGGACCGGGGCGGCAAGAACCTGTTTAATGGTGACCACGGTCCCGTCCTCTGCGACCACCTCTCTGACCACCTCCAGGGGCTCCTGGGCACCGGCCCCCCCGCGCTCCTGCTTGTCGGCACCTTCGGGCTCTGCTTTCCTGCCCCTCCTCCGTTTCTTCTTCTCTGACTTAGGTCCCTGTCGGAAAAAGCAAGGCCGTGCACTTCAGGGGCAGCCGGTGGTGAGCGGGCAGCGTCCTCGAGCGACGTGGGGTGCGTGGGCGACTGGGCCATGTGGCGGAAGCCCCCTGCCCTAATCTGCCCGTTCAGGCTGCGGGCACAGAGTCTCTACCTGGTGGGACCCCTCAGGGCAAAGGGCGGGGGGGCCACGAGTCCAGACCCCAGCCGCACGTCTGCCTGATCCCCAGCAGAGGCGCCAAAGCTCTCCAACCAGGGAGGGGTCTCTGGACGGGTGGGCCACCTCCTGAGGCCTCAAGGCCCCCGGCGCCAACAACTCCTCTAGACCTGAAGTCCCAGGGGGACCCCAGTGCCGGACGGCCTGCCCCTGCCCACAATGACGGCAAAGACACTGAGAGCTCCCGGGGAGCCCCACAGAGGGACGGGGAGGTGGGGCGGTGGGGAGCACAACAGGGCTGCGTATCTGACGTACGACCGCCCTGGCACGTGCTCGGGAGCACGGCTCTACCTTCAGCTGCCCCGCAAACCAGCGGTTCCTGGTGGCATCATAGAAGTGCAGGTCATTGAGGAAGTCCCCCTCCAGGCTCTCCTCCTCTTCCTGGTCACACACGCCCCCAAACAGCAGCGTCTGATGATTCGGGGTCACAGCCACCGAAAAGCCAGACCTCGGGGTGGGCTTGGCTCCCGCAGGGTTAATACGCGTCCATCCCCACTTGCCTGTCGGAGAGGGGACATGGGGTAAGCGAGCTCTGGCCACGGGCACCCCCAGTGTCCCCCGGCGTCCGGTGACCGGCACACGAGTGGAAACACAGGACTGCAGGCAAGAGCTCACCGAGTTTACGGATTTTGATCCCTCTGCAGAAACCCGACACAGTTCAACGCGCCCCAGAGGTTGACCCTTCCCCTGAAGGTCCCACGCGGTGTCCCCAGGGCCCCGCTGACGCCACCTCCGCCGAGCGCTTCCCAGCTGTGGCGCACGGGGCGCGTGCCAGGAGACCCTCACGCCGTGCCCTCCCCGCAGTGAGGACCGCTGTCCCTGGGCCGCTGCTCACAGCCGCAGACGCCCCAGCTCTCCCCAGGAGACCTCCACACCGCACTCCTCTCTCGGGACCTGCCAGATTCACACGGTAAAACCCTCAGAATGTGACCTAGTGTGAAGCGTGGGGGAACGTCCTCCCGCCGCGTCTAGAGAAAGGAACGGCGATTTTTCCTACGGTGAACGTTTAAGAAAAGCTTAACAGAAGCGACAAATGGCCACGGTGTGCCAACGGTTGTTCCTCGGCACACAGCCCGGGGTCGGGGGGCACCCACTGCTGGGCCACAAGATCAACCCGTTACGGCCAGCATTTTACTGCTTGAAGGAAAGAGAGGAGGAAAACCTCCCGAGGGCCCTGCACGCAGTCAGGGAAGATACTTTCCTGGGTTGCAGGACACGGGCCCAAGCGTGTGTCAGCCCACCGGGCCCATCCGGGCCCAACGCCGGATGCAGGGGCTGAGCAGCGGGGTCCCGCCGCCGGGAACACAGTAGGTTCCGGCTCCAGTTCACTCAGGTAAACCGGGCAAGTTACTTCTCAGCACCAGACCTCGGTTCCCGCTGGGGAAAAGGCAGGCGCCCTCCTCGGTCACCGCAGGGTGGTGTGGCTGGCCTCCTGAGAAGTGCCCGGCTTAGCGGAGGCTCGGGTCACGCGGAGCGGTCCCATCCTTCCACAGTGGACGGCGGCCTCATGGGAGGGGAGGCCCTGCTGCAGGGCCCGGAGCAGCCCGGGCACCAGACCCGATCTTCTGGGTCGAGCCCAGCCCGCTCGTCCCAAGACTCACAAACAGGCCGCTGCCTCACTTTCTCACTCTCCCGGACCCGTGAAACCCTTCCCAAAGCCCACACCCTAGCAGCCGCGTGCTCTCGGGCGAGCACAAGACAACGACTGGCTCCCGCCCTCCCAAGCAGGGGGCCTCCTGGCTCGACACCAGCTCCTGGCTTGTGCTTTTAGGCCAGGACGTCCCAACCACCCCAGAGGGTGAATATTCCGGCTGTCCCTGCTGTACAGACGGTCACCGAGGGTTACTCACAGAACGCCTGGTCTGCCCGCTCAGGCGAGGACACACCCACACCCCAGCCCAGTGTGCAGGGGCCTGTCGCCACCCTCTCTTCCCCATCCCCCAGCCACAGGGCAGGCAAGGCTTTCGGGCAGGACCCGCAGACCACTGGCCGCCGGGACCCACCCCCCACCCAGCGTACGCACCTTCCCTTCCATCCACAGGCTGCAGCAGGAACATGTCGGAATGCTGCGTGCCTCTGTCCAAGTCCTTCTTGACTCTCTGCAGAAGGAAGCGGGAGTCTTGTAAGAACTGGCCAGGCGCCACCCACAATGCCCCACACGGTCCCCTCCGGCTTGTGGTCTCGCTCCTCGCTGGGAGGCCGGGTGGGGCAGGGGAGGGCTCAGGAGGCTTCCTTTGGAGCAGCTTCAAAGAAAGTATGAACCACGACCAGGTCAATTCTGACCTCACCGAGCAGACAGAATAAAAAATGTTGGTGTCAGTTATCAACTGTTCAGAATAGATTTTAAATTAAACCCACCGTCCTAAAGACTGCCATCATGCCAGGAACATTCCAGCACTCTGTTGCCGGCGAGTCCACGGCCTCTGCAGCAAGCCTGGTCTAGGTGGGGGGGTTGTGCCGGAGCCCATGGGGACTTCTCCCGAGGCCGTAACAAAGCCATCTTCCATCGGCAACCCCCACATCCCCGACCCCCTCATCTTCCAATTTGTGTGCTCAGGCTTCACTGCAAGAACCGAATTAACGCTCTAAGCAGAAGCCAGCCGGCCCCGGACTCTCTGCGGCGGTGCCCTGCGGGGCTCACGCGGCACCTGCACCCACCTACAGGCTACAGTGTCTGGAAAACTGGGCAGCAAAATGGCTTTCCTGGGGGGAGGGCTTGGTAATGTTAATTTCATCTTCGTATCTACCCTTTAACTCCCTATTTCTAAAAAATTTGAATTTCAGGTGAGTTTTACATTTACAGACAAATTGAGTGCCCAGTTTCCCTATTAATAACGCCCTCCGTGTGTTACATCTGCCGCTAATTAAGGATGAAATGCTGATTAAGCCCTATTAATGGAAGTCCACAGTGTATTAAGATCTCCTCAGTTTCTGCCAGGGTCCCTTCTCTGTTCCAAGGCCCCGTGTCAATGTGGTCGTCACGAGCCCATAGGCCCCGCCCTCTGATGACCTTCAGCGGCTGTGAGGTGCAGGTCAGCTGTCCCTCTACGGACACTCGTCTGACCTTCTCTCACGACTGGACATGGGCTTCCGGGTTGTGGCCCCTTCTCACCCATCACACCGGGGGTGCATGCTGTCACTGTGACTTATCACTGCTGCTGACCTTGGCCACAGGGCTGTCAGGTCACCGCCCCCCACCCCCGCCCAGCTCTCCACAGTCCTCCCTGGAAGGACATCACTCTGCACAGTCCCACGTACGGTGGGGAGTCATACTCCAGACCTCAAGGGCAGAGTGGCTACGCAATTTATGTGGAACTCTGCACAGGGACTTGTCGCTTTTCCCCGATCTATTTATGCTTTCGATCATTTGCATCTAAACGTACAGACTCACGGACTCTGACGTTATACTGTGAGCTATAATCCAACCCACTTTACTCGGTTGCTGGAACCTGGTTCCAGCCTTGGCCATCGGAAACCCTTCCAGCGGCTCCTGTGTCCCTCTGACGCACCCCATCGGTGAGGGTCTCCCATAAGCGCCTCCTCCGGTTGGACAAAATGCTCCGGCCTTGCCCTGTACACCCCCAGCCCCAGACTCAGCCACTTCCCCAAGGAGCCCCGGGTCCCGTCCCCAGAGGTGGGGTCAGAAGCCAAGATCTGGGCACCGGCAGTGCTCGCGGCCGCCGGGCGCCTTTACCTCCGGGCCCTCCCGGCAGACAGAACCAGGAGACGCACACACACGCTTCTTTTCCTCTCAGCCACGGGCATGTGTTCACTGGAGACAGAGAGCTAGTTTCCTTCTGGAAAACAAAGCCCACGATCCTGCTGTCCCGGGACTGGACATGTGCCCTGGATATCCTAAGGCCAGGGAGGCTCCGTATGGGCCACATTGTGGGGAGCAGCCTGAATCTCGGGAAATGAAAACTAGGGGATAGCTCAGGTCATGATCTCACAGTTTGCGGGATCGAGCCCCGTGTCAGGTTCTATGCTGACAGCACGGAGCCTGCCTGGGATGCTCTCTCTCCCCCTCCCCCACTCGTGCTCAGTCTCAAAAACAAATAAAGATGATTATTTTTTTAAATCACAATGAGACCCCACACATCCACCAGCAGGGCCAAGAACAAAAAACTCTGGTGGGATCAGGTGCTGGCAAGGGTGTGGGGCAACCACTGCGGGAAGGGGTGTGACACTGCACCCTGGGACCCAAGCAGAACCACTCCTGGGTCCCTGCCTGAGAAATGAGAACGTAGAGCCACACGGTGACCTGCACGAGAATGCGCATCGCAGCTTGGTTCATAACGGTCAGAAACTAAAAACAGCCCTGGGTCTGCAAACAGAAATTAGAGAAACCACCCGGGGTGTCCTAGTGGAAAACTGCTGGGCGCGAAAAAGCGAAAGCAGCTAAAACATGCAACGGGGACGGATCTCGAAAGCAGGCTGAAGCGATGCCTGTGCTTTTCTCTAAAACACGCCCAGAAATATGGGTGCAGAGCAGCACAGATGTGAACGACCACAGAAGCAGGGACAGCAGAGCAAGGACTCCAGAAGAATCCAGGTGGGGGTACAGTAAGTGCTCGCTGACTCTTAAGTCACATCGCAGAAAATTTCAAAATACGAAGGCTAAGAAAGAGCCTGCAGTGAGACACGACCTTATCCCTCTCGGGCTCGCTGACGCGTACAGGCTGGAGCGGTGCCGCCTGGAGGCTGCAGCCGCTGCGAGTGGCCCCTGCGTGGACGACACACCCCAGAGCCAGCAGGAGCCACCCTGCTATAGGGCACCCAGACAGGTGTGCAAGAACATTTACTTCCGCGTGTCTGCACGGCTGGAAGAAGTGGCCTGTTCTACACATGAGCCCCCCATAGCACTTGGGGTCTGTGGTTAGGAATCAAGACCCTCCCGCCCCCCCCCCCCCCCCCCCGCCCCATCCCAATACGGAATTATTCACACTCCCGCGTTTTCAGGGCATATGGGTTAGAACATAATATGGCTGCAAAAATCTTGATACGTTCACGGGGGAGATTGATACACACCCATTTCTACTCTAATAAAAAGTGTTTCTATTGAGCCAACATGCAAGCCTGTTTGGAAGTTTTCATTCTTGGTGACAGTGAAAAGGGCAATACAACAGAGTATGTCTATTTCCATCCACACCGCATCTTACCTGCTTCGAGTAGCCCCCGTAGATGACAATGCTGCCCTGGGGAGTGACAGACATCTGGCAGCCCGATCTGGGTGTGGGCCCAGTCCCCGAAGGGCACAGTCTACTCCACGTGAACGTGTCCAGGTCAAAGGCGTACACGTCATTGTAGTAGATGTAATCTCTGGTTATAACATGGTGACACAAAAAGGCAGTAACATTAAAATATGACCTGATCAACTTTGAGGTAAACTTTGTACCATCTGAAACAAGTTCCCAGTGGAAAGTTGAAATCCACATGAAAGGGCTGGAGGCAGATGTGAGTTTGTATCTGGAAACTAGAGATAACGCTAGCTTACAGAAATTCATTAATTTGCCTGGATCTGAAAGCTTTCTAATCTGGAAGTGATACTCCCTTACACAGTTTACAAAACCACAGTCTCACAAATAATTGCATCAGGTTACCATGCGTATAAGCTTAAGCTCATGAATTAGAGATTCAAGTGAATCCTCAGAACGGAGATTCCTGCAGCTGGGTCAGGGCCGTGAAGAGACCCCGAGCCGGGCAGGGAGCCGGGCAGGGAGCCGAGCCGGGCCGAGCTGAGCGTTGCGGAGGCTGACAAGCCAGAGGCATGGCCCTGGCGCTCCACAGCGGGACAGCGGCAAGGGGGCACGCGGCCCTGGGACTTAAGGACTCAAATGCAGAGGGCCTCGAGCAGGGGCCCCGTGCGTGGGGCGGCAGCAGCCCGGCCCGAGGCGAGGGGGGAATGCCGCCTCCTGGTACCTTTTCACGGACAGCCGGGGCAAAGCCAAGGGGCCTCGGGTCAGAATCACACAGGAAGAGGAAGAGGTGCTCCCCAGGTACTCAAAACAGACAGCCAGGCTTCAGGTGGGAAATTCTACCACAGTCTGAGCAGTTTTGTCTCTCCTACTAGAGCTAACCCAAGTCCGGCCCCCTGCAGCCAGCACACGGAAGGGCCAGCACAAGGCCGGTTTGCTGCGCCGCTCACTCGAACGCTGCGCACAGCGTGGGACACGGGACCAGTCACCTGCAGGGTGGCCTTCCCGACTGGCACCCAGAGATGCACCTTCTGTAGGATGGCTTTTCATACATGAACTGAGGAACACAGAGTTGTAAGAAGACTTCGTTATATTCTCCTGTCTCCTCGGATTTCACACTGCAGGTGTGCAGTAAAAAAATTCTATCCCGCACATAAATATCAACCGTTATTTGGTTTTAAAAAGCCCCACTAGGGGCGCCTGGGTGGCGCAGTCGGTTCAGCGTCCAATTTCGTCTCAGGTCATGATCTCGCAGTTTGTGGGTTCGATCCCCACGTCAGGCTCTGTGCTGACAGCTCAGAGCCTGGAGCCTGCTTCGGATTCTGGGTCTCCCTCTCTCTCTCTGCCCCTCCCCTGCTCACACTCGGTCTCTCTCTCAAAAATAAGTAAACATTAAAAAAAAAAAAAAGAGTTGGATTCTTAATCGACTGAGTCACCCAGGCATCTTGAGGACAAGACATTATCTGTAGCCCCCGAGCCTCACACATGCTTGATGTTCAGTGATTTCAGTTAAAAAACGAGTAAATGAATGACATAATTGAAGTGCATCACCCAACTTCCCTCATACAGAACACAAAGGGGCTGATCTCTTGTGGCCCAGTGTGCTCACCCTCACTGTTTTCAACGTCCACCCTCCCCAGCCTGAGAGGTGAGCGGTGAGCAGAGGGCAGTCCCTCCGCACCCGCGACAGTTAAAACAGAACTACGTTTATCGAAGCTACAACGCACCAGGTACCATGAAGGCTTTCACAGAGCACAGTGCGGAGCCCCTGACCGCCCATTCGCTTACTGTCCAGAGAGACCGTCCCCGAGAAAGTGACGAGGCTCCGGGTGGGAAAGCTCCCCGCCCCAGCTTCCTGCCTGGAGCCATCCCCAAACCGGCACAGGAAAGAGAGCCCCGACACGGAGCAGAGGAGCCGGGACGCGGAGCAGCGGTCTCAGAAGGTGGAAGAAACACAGGGTCGTGTCGGGCCACTGAGGGGTCTAGGAGCACAAAGGAGGACGTGGCGCAAAGAGGGAGGCCAGGAAATCCGCACACCCCTTCTCTGAGCCGTTGCACAGGAAGCCGCGTCCGCGAAGGGTGGGACTTGACAAGACCTGGCACAGAACCGCTACGGGCTGCGAGTTGACGGGAGTCTGGAGTTGGCACAGTGCCGGGTACGGTGCTGGGAGACACTGCAGTCCAGACAGCTGGAGGCACAGACCACACCAAACACCCCGCACAGCGTGTCTCGGAAGCAGAACCGTCCTGTCCCTGCCTGAGGTCCCGCCCTAACAAAGCCCAAACCGACCTTGGACAGATTGAGCTGCCAGAACAAAACTTAATGGTCTTTCAAGAACACAACGTGTCGTAGGCCACCGACCATACAGGATCACAATGTCCAGCATACAATACAAAATTATTAGAAGTGCAAAGAAGCAGAAATATTAAACCAGAAAAGAAAGAAAAACCAGTCAATAGGGCAGACCCAGAGATGACGTAGATGTCGCAAACACAAAAGAAACATTTCAAACAAAACAAGATACACGTGAAAAAACGGAGACTCTCAACAGAGTGGAAACCACAAGGAGAAAAAGCTAATGGACAATGCAGAACTGAACAATACAAATCTTAAAAGAAAAAATCATAGGACGAGTCTAACAGCAGATTGGACTACAGAAAAAATGACTGGGGAACTTGAAAATAAAAATGTTCCATAAAAACAATCCAAAGTTAGGGGCGCCTGGGTGGCGCAGTCGGTTAAGCGTCCGACTTCAGCCAGGTCACGATCTCGCGGTCTGTGAGTTCGAGCCCCGCGTCAGGCTCTGGGCTGATGGCTCGTAGCCTGGAGCCTGTTTCCGATTCTGCGTCTCCCTCTCTCTCTGCCCCTCCCCCGTTCATGCTCTGTCTCTCTCTGTCCCAAAAATAAAATAAAAAACGTTGAAAAAAAAAAATTTAAAAAAAAAAAAAAAGCCCCACTAACTTGTTTAATATGGAAGGTTTCTTTACTTGTATCTCCTGCTGTCCTGTGTGTTTGAAGACTTCATAATTTTAAGCAAGATTAACAGGTAATACTTGGAGAACAGTTCTGATTTTGGAAAAGCTGCAAATCACAACCATCGTACAACTTGATCCACTTTATAACCCGTGCCTGCTTCAGCGGCACATACACCGTAACCTATGAGTTCCAAGGAGCAAGGCCTGTGTTGGTCTCCCCAACCGTTTTGGGGCTGTTTAAAGAAAAAAAGTGTGAAGTCTAAATAATAGGTAACAATCCCTTAGGAATAAACTTTTAAAAACAGCCGGGGCTTCCTCATCCAAAATGGCTATAATCAACCGAACACCTGCAGGGCGGGAAGCGGCCCCCTGGAAATGAGTGATCTTTCGTGGAGGCCACAACCCACTGGGCATTCGTTCACCTGGTTTCCTCATCCGGGACGTGGGACCACGACCTGCCTGCCAACAGTATGGTCTTTGAGACACACTATTAAAGGGCGATTACACCCGAGTTTCACCTTTAACAACACAGAATCATCCCTGTTTAACTTCAACTGTGCTTTCAAAATCCTCTCCTAAAGCATGTAGGAACTGATGTCCCCTTGTCAACTAATAAAATACCTTTCTTCACAAAGAAAACCTGCAACTTTAATTGAGCCAAATCTACACCACAACGCCTCAACTAAGACCAGGGTGAGAGGGGTATGAAAAACAACAAGACTCGGCCTAACTCACCTCCCCCTTTGTATCCATGTACAGCAACTTCTTTAGGAGCCAGGAATTATCAGAAAAAAACTGTGCAAACGGACCCACAATGTGACGAAACTGTTAGCGGTGCCATGACAACTAATAAACTGATGATTTCTTGAAGGATTAGGAGAGGGAAGCGGAAAACACGGCCAGAGAGACACCCCTATCCACCCTCCTCCACGTGGGGTCCACTCAGAGGAGTGGCCTTCACCAGGCATGACAACAGCCCAGACGTCGACACAACACGGTACCGTATTAGGGTGGTGACAGGCACACTAGCCTGTCATCACGCGTCTTGTTTCTCGGGACCGAACTAAGGACGTTCCAGAGGCTACCATGTGGACGACAGGCTCTCCACCATCAGGGAACCCGCTGGCCCGACCTGGAGGGCATACACGTGGGATACACGAACGTGGCAGCTCGTAGCGATGCAGCCACGACACAGGGGCGCGCTGCAGGCTCCTCTTTAGACACCACTGCAGAACGCAGGCTCTCGCTGTGGGCTCCCCCGGCCAGCCCCGTCACCATCACCTGCGAATTTGCACACCCTGTCCCAGGCCTACTGAGTCAGCCACCAGAGGGGGGGGCTCGGAAATCAGAGTTTTAACAAGCCCCCCCGGGCATTCTGTACCAGGCTGAGAGTCCTGTGGCAGATAGGTCTGGCTGTATCATTTGCAGGGCACGGCGTAAAATAAAAACACAGAGCCCCTGGTTCAGTAACTACTGAGAATTTCAAGGCTGCCTCGGCTGCATATCCACGAAGCTGGCTCTGGTTTTGGGGGACGGGCAACATTTTCCAGGAGTATTCAGAATGGTTCTTCCCACAAAAAACCCAGTCCTTTCTGCTTCAGGAAACAGAGAGGTCCTCCTATCGGTACCAACCTTGTACTCTCATGGAAGCCACCGAAAAGTATTAACTGTCTCTTCCAGGCTACCATCCGATGTCCACTCCGACCTGAAGGGCCTCCTGTTGCCCTAAAATGGGAAAAAAAAAAAAAAAAAGAGAGAGAGCACTTTTTACACCAACTTGTGTTTCACAAGCACTTACTGAGTACAATTTAATTGGACCACAGGCTACCAAGGCCATCCCGAGTCCAGCTAGCTGCTGTAAATGTGGACAGCCAGGCCCCACGACCTTGGAGTAAGGATTTCTCAGAGACAGCAGGGACTTGGACACAGAAACCGGACTCCGTTAAGACAGCAAACCTCAGCTCTTCAAAATAAACCATTGTACAATCAAACAGCAAGTGACAAAGGGGAGGCAGATTTCTGCAAACACGCACCTGACCAGTGACTTGCGTCCAGAAAACAAAGAATTCTTACTATCTCAAGAGTAAAATAAACCCAATAAAATTACAGGCAAAAGACTGGGACAGAATATTGAAATAAAAACAGGAAAGAAAAGACACACGGATGGCCAATAAAAACAGAAAGAGACGGTGAGTACATCGCTCATCGGTCTTCGGTCAACAAGCCCAAAGCTCAGCGCGTCCCGTGCCGAACACCGCCAGCGGCCCTAAGCAAACGGCGGGACCGAAGCCGAGCAGGTGTAAGACAGCATGACCACGGGACTGTTCCTCACACCGTGAGACGCTCCTGGCACACAGCCCAGCAACGGAACACCAGATACTGACTCAGATGTGACAACACAAGGGCACAGAAAGGCGCGCGCGCACACACACACACACACACACGTTTAGAGAAGTCTTATTCATCACTGTCAAAAAACCGGAAGCAGCGAAGAGATGCTTCAACGGGGGAAAAGAGTAAAAGTGCGGTACATTCTCATGATGAAGGAGTGTCGGCAACAAGCAGGATACACACGGTACGCACAGGTCTCGTAAACATCACGCTCGACAGAAGCGGCATCAGAAGGGCACGTACTAGGGGCGCCTGGGTGGCGCAGTCGGTTAAGCGTCCGACTTCAGCCAGGTCACGATCTCGCGGTCTGTGAGTTCGAGCCCCGCGTCAGGCTCTGGGCTGATGCCTCGGAGCCTGGAGCCTGTTTCCGATTCTGTGTCTCCCTCTCTCTCTGACCCTCCCCCGTTCATGCTCTGTCTCTCTCTGTCCCAAAAATAAATAAAAAACGTTGAAAAAAAAATTTAAAAAAAAAAAAAAAAAAAAAGAAGGGCACGTACTGTATGATTCTGCTTCTACGTAGGAGATTCTTAAACAGGCAAAATCAATCTACGGTGATGACAGTAGCTGCCTGGGGCCAAACATTACAAGGGGAATGACAGCAAGCGGGCAGGAGAGAACTTTCTGGAGTGAGGATCACCTTGTCTGTCCCGGGTGTGGTAGTGGTTACACGGGTGTGTGTATTAGCTGAAACTCCTCTAACCGTCCACCTAAAAGGCAGGCATTTTATTGAACATGATTCTATCTCATTAAAACTGATATAAAAAAAATATGTATCAATAAATAACCAATAGAAGGGACTTCTGAGTTCTGGCTTGGCATGCAAGGGACTTGGAAGTCACCAGTGTGTCCCAACAAGTAACCGGGAAAGTCAACAACTCTTCTTAGACCCCCACAAAGGGAGGGACGCAGGTCAAACTGGTGGCCCCCAAATTAGGGACAGACAGGTGCATACAGGAAGTCACACTTCCAGAAGCAGAGGCTCATGAACAGAAACTGCAGGAACCAGAGCTTGACAGGAAAGCCTGGACAAACTGCCAGAGGCTCAGGGCAGCAGCTCAGAGAGTGAACACCTCCAGCGCGACCCAGTGACAGGGCCCCCACGGTACTGTGAGATGTACTCCTAGGAGTTCGAGCGGGTTCCCACAGGAAACATCCCAGACACATCCCCTCGTGCTCCCGGCAAGGAAGGGGAGAAGGGACCACTGTGAAGTGTGCCTGAACGAGGCCTGCCTTCAGGGAAACCCAGCTAAGGGGAGCCCACCCTGTACCCTGCGGGAGTACAATCAGAGCCAAGTCGACCTGGAGGAAATCCACCTGGGCGTTTGCCCAAATCCAACTCCCTCTGGGCATGCCGGCCCGCCCAAGAAGCGGCGGGCCTGTGCAGTGAGCAGCAGCCCGGGCTCCACAAAGGACACAGACCTCATCACAGGGCTGGAGAGGGCCCCTTCCAGCGCCTCACCGCCACAGGCCTGACCTACGGACAGCAGTTTCTTCCAACTGGCCCATCACGTCCTGCTAGTGAGAAACACAAAGCACCCCAAAAGGCAAAAAGCACAGTCTGAAGGTTCCCAGGAAGCACCAGAAGCAGACAGGGGTGCCGGAATTACGAGACCAGGAATTTTCCAACTGTGATTAATGCGCTAAGGGCTGCAACGGCTGAAGTAGACAGCAAGCAGGATAGGCGGGCAAGGTCAGGAGCGAGACGGAAATCCTGAGAAAGAACCACAAAGAGAGATCAAACCAGCAACAGAAACAAAGGCCACCTAGCATGCCTCCAAGGGGCTCGTGAGCAGGCTGGACATGTTTAAGAGCCTGGAGCCACAGGACACGGCAATACAGAGCTCAAAAACCAAAGACCAAGGAGAAGTAAGCCTGGGGGAAAAAAAAACAACAAAAAACAGAACAGGATATCCGAGGACCGTGGGCCACTTATGCTACAAGGTGTAACAGAAGCACAGCGGCACTGCCAGAAAGAGAAGACAGAAGAATGGAAGAAAAACAGGAAACAATGAGAATTTCCCCAAACTGAACTCTGACATCAAACTACAGATGCAGGAAGGTCGGAGAACACTGAGCAGCACAGGTGCCAGGAAACGATACCTAGACACGTCGTTTTCAAGTTACAGAAAACCAAAGACAAAGGAAAAATCCTGGAAGAAGCCGCAGGACAGTACGCCTTACCTACCGAGAAACAAAGATAAGAATTACATCCAACTCCTGCTCAGAAACCGAGCCAGCAAGAAGAGTGGAGAGAAATATTCAAAGCAGGGAGAGAACTCTGTGCTCCGCAAAATCAGCCTTCAAAAGTAAAGGAGAAAGAAAATTTTCTCCAACGAACCAAACTTAAGGGACCTGGCCCAGCAGACCTGCCTCGCAAGATGTGTTAAAGTCTTTTAGAGGAAAAAAAAAAAAAAAAAAAAAAAAAAAAAATATATATATATATATATATATACGTGTGTGTGTATATATATATATATATATATATATATATATGGGTCAAAAACTCGAATCTACACGAAGGAAGGAAGACAAATGAAGAAATTAGTGAAGTCAAAATAAAAACATTTCATTTTTCTTATTCTTCACTGATCTAACGAGTAACAATTTGTTCACAATAGGAGCACTAATGTATTTGACTGTGTGTCCCTCACTACACACACACACACACACACACACGCACACACACGCACATTCTCACGCATGAGTAGGTGTCAGTGAAATGAAAGACAGCAGTCATACAGGGAGGGGCCGACAGAAGGAATTAGGACTATTTTGCTATTTCAAGGTATCCACACTACTCACGAAGTGGTACAATGTTATCTGAAATTGGACTCAGATTAGCTGTCAATGCAAGCCACTACAAGTAGCAAAAAAAAACAACTGATGCTACGAAAGGAGAAAAACTGGGATCTTATAACATGCTCCATTAAAACTACAAAAAAATAACAAAAAAAGTCAAAGACAAACAGAAGAACAAGGAATAAGGGCAACAAATAGAAAATATTAACAAATACAGTAGATATTAATCCAATATATCAATAATCATTTTCAACATTAATGTTCTAAATACACCAATGACAGAGGTTGTCAGAGTAGATCAAAACACAAGACCCAGCTATGTGCTGTCCACAAGTAACCCACTTTAAACATAAAGACACCTGCAGATGAAAAGTAAACACAAGGAGAACTAATTAGCTTCGATTAGCTGACAACTAATCTAAGAAAAGTAGGAGTAACTACATTTCAGACAGAGCAGACTTCAAAACAAGGAAAGTCACCCGGGACTTAAATTGCCATTACATAAGCATAAAGGGGTCAGTTCTCTAACGAGGCATAACAGTTCTTAACATGTACACACCCGACAACAGAACATCAAACTACGTGAGGCAAAAATTAACAGAATTGCAAGGAGAAAAGAGACATCTGCTACCACAGTTAGAAAATTGAACGCCCCTGTCTCAAAACTGGACACAGCAGCAAAAACCCACAAGGACAGAGCCGAACTCAACAACACCATCAATCAACTGGATATAACGGCCATCTACAGACTACTTCATCCAACAAGGGGCAGAATACACATTCTTCTCAAGCTCACACAGAACACTCACCATGACAGACCATATTCTGGGCCAGAAAACACACCATTAACAAATTGAAAAGAACAGAAATCATACAATTTCTGCTTTTAGAGCACAGTGAGAATAAACTAGAAACCAGTAACAGAAAGAGAGCCAGGAGGGGCGCCCGGGTGGCTTAGTAGGTTAAGCGTCTGACTCTTGATTTCGCCTCAGGTCATGGTCTCACAGTCTCGTGAGTTCGAGCCCCACATCAGGCTCCACGCTGACAGTGCAAAGCCTGCTTAAGATTCTCCCTCTCTCTCTGCCTCTGCACCTCCCTGCCTCGTACTCTCGCTCAAAGTAAATAAACTTAAAAAAAAAAAAGATAGATGGGAAATACAAAATACACAGATTAAACAACATATTTATAAATAACATGTGGGTCAAAGAAGAAATAGGAGAAAATTTTAAATATTTTGAACCAAATGAAAATAAATATACAATTTATCAAAATTTGTGGGATACAGTGAAATGTATAGGATTGAATGCACATATTAGAAAAGAAGAAGGATTTAAAGCCAATAATCTAATTTTCCACCATAGGAAACTGGAAAAAAGAAGAGGAAACTAAACCCAAAACAGAAAAGAAGACATAATAAGAGAGCACAGCAGTACCTGGGTGGCTCAGTCAAACGTCCAACTTTTTTTTTTTTTTTTACTCTTAAAAAAAAAATGTTTATTTTTGAGAGAGCACAAGCGAGCATGCAGGAGTGAGGGAGGGACAGAGAGAGAGAGAGGGAGACAGAGGATCCAAAGCAGGCTCCACGCTGATAGCAGCGAGCCCAATATGGGGCTCAAACTCACAAACGGCGAGGCTATGACCTGAGCCAAAGTCAGACGGACACTCAACCAACTGAACACCCTGGTACCCCAAACATCCAACTCTTGATTTCAGCTCAGGTCATGATCTCACGATTCGTGGGAATGAGCTCCATCCACATCCCAGGGTCCATGCTGACAGCAAGGAGCCTGCTTCAGACTCTCTCCCTCTCCCTGCTCACTCGCTTTCTCTCTCTCTCTCAAAATAAATACATACTTAAAAAAGGGAATTAGAGCAGAAATTAATATTTTTGAAAAAAGAGAAAAATCAACAAAACCAAAAGCTAGGTCTTTGAAAAGACTGATAAAATTGATAAGCCTCTAGCCAAGCTAAGAAAAGAGGGAGAGAACACAAATTACTAATATCAGAAATGAAAGAGGGGACATCACTACAGATGCCACAGAAATTAAAAACATTAATAACAACAAAAAAAGCAATGCCACGAACAACTCCGTGCCCACAGATTTGATAACCTGGAAAAGGTGGACTAATTCCTTAAAAGACAGAATTTAGCAAACTCCACATTAGAAAGTGGACAATCTGAACAGGCCTGCATCTATTAAAGATATTAATAATCTTCCAAAACCGAAAGCACCAGGCCCAGAGGCATTCATTGGCGAATTCTACCAAATATTTAAGGAAAAAAATTGTACCAATCCTCTACAATCTCTTTCAAAACATAGCTTCTGTCCTCTATCCAGCACTACCCTACACCCAAACCAAAGACATCACAAAAAAAAAGTCTACAGACCAGTATCTTTCAGGAACAGAGATGTAAAAACCCTCAATATTAACAAATCGAGTCAAAAAAAGTATGAAAGGAATTATATACCATGACCAAGTGGGATTTATCCCGGGTTTACAACAAGGCAAGTTCCACATTCTAAAATCAGTTAACATAAGCCATCATATCAAGAGACTAAGAAAGAAAAATCACAGGATCATACTGACAGAAGCAGAAAAGCTATTTGCCAAAATCTAACAACCATTCATGATAAACTCTCTCAGTAAACTAGGAACAGAGTGGAACTTTCTGAACTTGATAAAGGTCTACAAAAAACCTACGGCTAATATCCTACACAATAATGAGAAACTGAAAGCTTTTCTGCTAAGATCAGGTATAGAGCAAGATGTCCCCTCTCACCATTCTTTTCAACATTGCCGTAGAAGTCCTTGGTAATGCAACAAGGCAAGAAAAGGCAATAAAAGGTATAAACATTGGGAAGGAAGACCGAAAACTGTCTTTGTTTGCAACTGACATGATCTATGTAGAAAATCTGAAAGAACTGACAAGAAACTTCCTGGAACTAATAAGTGATTATAGCAAGGCCGTAGGCAGCAAGGTTAATACATAAAAGTCAACTGCTCTCCTAGATACCAGCAATGAACAAATGAAATTTGCAATTAGAAACAATACTACTTATATTAACATCCCAGAAATGAAATACTTAGCGTAAATATAACAATATATACAAGCTCTATTTGGGGAAAACCACAGAACTATGATGGACAAAAATCAAACAACTAAATAAACAGAGGAACGTTCTGTGTTCATGGATAGAAAGACTCAGTATTTCAAGACGTCAGTTCTTGCCAACTTGATCAATGGTTTCAATGCAATCACAATCACAATGCCAGCAGCAAGGACAAACTAATTGCAAAGTTTATATGGAGAGAGATAAAAAGATGCAGACCAACCAACACGATATTTAAGAACAAAGTGGGAAGACAGACCTATCTGACCTCAAGACTTACTGCAAAGCCATAGCAGTCAAGACAGTAGGATGTTGGAAAGAGATTAAACACAGAGATCGATGGGACAAGACAGAAAGCCCAGGATTAGATCCCCATGAATACGGTCAACTCATCTCTGGCAAAAGAGCAAAGACGGCCCCTCCAACACATGGTGCTAGTTACTCGACACCCACGTGCCAAAAAATTAATCTAGACACAGACCTTACATCCTTCACAAAAACGGATCACAGACCTAACTGTAAAGCAACAGATTTGCTGGACTTTACTGAAATTTAAACCTTCCGCTCTGCAAAAGACAGTATCAAGAGAATCAGAAGCCACAGCCTGGGAAAAAGTATTTTCAGAAGATACATCCAAAAAAGGACCAAAATCTACAAGCAAGTCTTAAAACTCAACAGCAAGCAAACAAGCAACCTGCTCTCAAAGGAGCCGACGCATCTGGGCACGCCTCCCGGATTCTATGGGTTACAAGCCTTGACTCCTACATGGGAGCCGAGTACTCCAGGTGCCTCTGCTCCCCGCATGCTGCCTCGGCAGCTCTCAGGGCCCGGCTCTCCGTCAAGTCCACCTTCCACAAAGACCCCAACGAGTCCCGGCGGCAGGGGAGGGCCACAACCCGAACCACGCAGCCACGCGGCGCAGCACTCTTTCTATAACGCGTTAGTTTCATTGCCTCTTGCGCACTCTACAGAGCCACCCCCAAAACCAGGTGCCCTAAAAAAATACATCAACGCACAGAATCTCACAAGAAAATGGAGCTCGAACTACCCAACCAAATGCCTCCTCTTGGCAAATTCCTGGCGAACAGCTCGTCACACATGGCTGTGAGGACCCCCAGGGTCTTCCCTCTTCCAACCCAGATCCAATTCCATTCTCCTCACCTTTCCTCAAATGCCTCATCACCTGGTTCCTCTCCCCTAAGGCCCTCAGTTTCTGAACGTCCACTCAAAACGTGTCACTCAAAAGGACCACCTCCTCAGTGGCAGCCAGTCAACCGAAGGTACGCGATACCCGTTCTCGGACGCCACGTCCTGTCACCCAACCTTTAAGCACTGCCCTCTGGGCAGCCTGGCACATGCTGATGCCACCCAGGATTACAAGTTACTAAATCCCTCCTCTTCCACTAGCAAGGACAGCTGTTTTCAGTCAGCTCTCTTAATCCTGTATTTGCATGCAACCTACGAGGGACGCTTCTCCCACTTCAATTGCATCTTGCTGGACTTGGTCCACGAAGGTAATTTTGGATGCTGGATTCGTCAACCAATTTATTTGCTCTCCCTCCCGGCTTTGTATCACCCACAAATTTAGTAAGCGCATTTTCTTATCCAAATTCATGATAAAAGTACCAAACGAGCAAGGCTCAGAAGGAGCGTCTGGGCCCGCCACAGGTTCACGCAGTTGCTGGGCGCTGGGCGCTGACCTCAACTGGCACTCTGCTCTGCACGGCGGCAGCGGTGCCCTGGGGGCTGGCCACACTCCACCCTCCGTCCCTCCGTGCCAGCTGCCGGGGAGACCACGCCGCAAAACTGCGCATTAGAGAGGCCGAGTAAGAAGAAAAACACCATGCCTGCTGGCAACAAGCCAATTCCCTTTTGAGGAATCTTCCGATATAATTCTTTCAAAGCACAATCTGGGGAACAGGTTCAACAACTAAACCAGCATGGTCGCTTCTGATCCCACTCCAAGAAAAGTTACGCAGGAGAGCCCGAATGCTCCGGGAGCCTAAAGGTCGTCGTTACACGCCTCCCCGCGGCCAAGATGCTCCAGGCTAAGGGCCTCCTGTGCTTCCTGTCCACGAATCTGAAGGGTGTTCTGTCCTCTGGTGAGCCAGGCACGAAAGACTCAATTCCCCTTTTCTGGCAGCAGCCAAGTATCACTGTTTGCTAACCAAAACGGGAAAAATTTTCTATAAAAAGACTCCATATACCCCTTTAGAAAAATAAAGCCAACCAAAAAAGCCTGTTTATATCTGAATCCCCAACAGGCTCTTTTCAATTGCCGTCACTCCTAAATACGGAGTTTTAGAAAATTAACAAGTCCTACTCAGCCAGATCTATATGTGGCACAAAAATACATGTGTAATGTTGTGGGAGTGAGTGCCTTTAAGAGCACTGGAGCTACGTGCAGAATGGCATTCCAACAGGGCAAGGTGCCACTCGGCATCACCCGGGCCCCTCTGTGGGGACATTTACTGAAGATGTGAAAGCGTCGGCTAGCTCCACGGCTCAGCGCGCGGTGTTGAGCACCTGGTACGCAAATGCTTCCGTGAGCTCTCTGAAAGCTGACACCTGATGGAACCGTACACTACGGCCCCGTGCCAGCCGGCCCGGAGACATTTAGTGAGCAAAGGAACCACTTCTCTCTTCACCCCTGGGGGTCACACAGGAGGACCCAACAGGGAACTCAGTCCAGTGGTTCATCCTCAGAACAGAAAAGGTCCCCTCTCCAAGAATGGTTGCAACGCGGCCCGGGCAGGAAACAGGTACGAGAGCATTTCCCTTTTCATTTCAAACAACGTAGCTTTGGAATTCGGCCCCACTCTTCCAAGGATCAACTCGACCGATCAACAAATTTTGGGCTTATTAGTAAGTCTAACGGTCTTGAATCGCACTGCATGGAAAAATGAGTGGCAGTCTCCAGAACCCAGGCAGCCTATCAGGCTGCACCCTTGTTCTACTTCACTACAGCTGAGAACAAAACTACTATCTGTGGGGCGTCTATCCTCCACTAGGCGCGCTCCTCTTACAGGTTTTCATTCCTCACATCGACCAGATGAGCAGATGCTACCTTTTCTTAACTTTTTAAATGTCTGTTTATATTTGAGAGAGAGAGCGCGCGTGCATGCGCACGAGCACGCCCAGGGGAGGGGCAGAGAGGAAGGGAGACACACAACCCGAAGCGGGCTCCAGGCTCCGCGCTGTGAGCACAGAGCCCGACACGGGGCGCGAACCCACAAACCGTGAGATCGTGACCTGAGCCGAAGTCAGACACTTAACCGACCGAGCCACCCGGGAGACCCTGGCAGAGACTATCTTTAATCCCATTTTACAGATGAGAACATCGAGACCTGGAAGTCAGGAAACACACTAGGCTCGTGAGTGGCAGAGCCAGAACGAAAATGAGACAGTCGGGTCCCAGAACTCACGCCTGCAACCACGGATTCAGACGCTCAACTATCCTGAATGAAGCTGGAAGTCTGAGCACTACAGGAATCTTTGCACCAAAACCCGGCCACTTACCCTAATGACAGTTTTAAAGTCCCCCACCCTCTGCGTGTGTGTGTCACACTCCCTTCCTCCCCAAGCACGGTGAGAGTAGAGTGACGGTGAGTCAGCAGGAGAGGAGCAGGGGGTCGACCCACACTCTTGCTCCCGCTTCTCCAGGTACTGGCTCCACTCGCAGCTGTGGGGGAGGCCAGGGAGCCCCCAGACCACGAGCCCCACGGCTCACCACAGAAGCTGGAGGGCAGGACGCGCGTGTCCACCTTCACCTGCGTTTCACGTCCCCGAATTCACACTTTGAAGTTATGAGGCGTGGTCTGATTTCAGCTAACTCGTCACTGTCCTTCCAACAGGATCAGACAAATAATTCTGACCCCTCTGCTAATGATCCTTCCTCCCCGGGATGCTTGTTCTTCTTAGACACCGCGTGAACACACACACACTGAGTGTGTGGGCTTCACTGAGGGCCAAATGCCGGCTCCTTTCTCAAATCAAGAGAAAACGGTGCACGTACATGTGCACATACACGTTCTCTTACACGCTTCTGTGTATTTTTTCATTCAACCAGTTTTTATTGCCTCTCCTAACTGCTCTGATGCCTATAAAAATATATTAGTTGTACACGAACGTCCCTGGCAGCATTGCTCAGAGATGGAAAAGTGGAAACCCAAATATCCATCAGCGAATGGATGGATGAACCAAATATGACCCATCCGCAGTACGAGTATCTACTGATACAGAATGATCTTAAAGACTGTGTGAAGAGTCGGTGACAAGGGCGCAAAGGCCGCGGGCCTGTGGCTCTGACAGGGGCAGACGAGGCGGCCGGGGTGGAGGGAACGAAGCATCTTCTGGGGGGAGGTGGCAAGGCTCTAAATCGAGACAGCAGTGATGGCCGCACCGGTCTGTGAACACGCGGAAGGCCGGGGAACTTCACGCTGTGAGAGGGTGACTTCACGGTACTCGGGCGGCACCCGGAAAGGCAGAGTCTGTGAGCAGCCTGGCCTCCCTGTGCGTGGTCTTCGAGTCACAGGTAACTGGCTATGGCGGCACCAGATCCAGAAACAGACGGAGAAGGCGCCAAAATCTTTGTCCCCGTGCCCAACCGCGCCTCCCGGTGGTACGGAGGAAGGCAGCGGTGGCCTCTAGAAATGCTGCCTCTTGAGTGTGGCAGGCGGACCCGACCCGGTGTGGCAGGTGAAGGGACGAGAGCGCCCGAGGGCTCTGTGCAGTGGCCCCGGCCGTTCCTCTTCCCCCGGCCCCTGCTCTGCTCGCTCCCGCGGAGAAGCCCCTCAGCGCAGGGAGTGCCCACGGGAAACGGGGCGCCGGGACGAGGGGCAGGCTCAGGGCGCACCCCTCCCCCACGGCAGCCCCTGAGCCCCAGAACCTCCCCCGTCTCTCGGCCTGGCCGTGTGAGGTGTCCTCTGGCCGTCCCCGAATGCCCTGCCTGCTGACCCCCGCCGGTCTGGCGTCTCCACCACAGGGGTGGCCAATTTCCATCATGCTGACCCGAGGAGACCCTCATACGCACTGATCTCGGCAAACACCACGCACCAGCCGTGATGGGCTGTCTGCGCCCCTGCCCCCCATTCCTGTGTTGAACCCTGACCCCTGATGAGACAGATGGGAGCAGAGGCCTCTGGGAGGTGATGAGGGTTCGAGGAGGTGATGAGGGTTCGAGGAGGTCATGAGCGTGGGGCCCCACGATGGGAACCTCGTCCTTTGGAGAGGAGGAAGAGAACTCTCTCCACGAGCAAAGGCCACAGGAAGACACCACACGCAGGTGGCTGTCTGCAACCCAGGAAGCAGGCCGTCACCCGTCAGCGAACCTGCGGACTTCCAGCCTCCAGGGTGGTGAGGTCGGCCTCTGCAGGGAAAAACCCCGGTCCGTCGCCACTCGTGCCCGCCGCCTGAGCGGACCAGGGCGCTAACCGTCCGGTGGGTCGCGGTCTCTGGAGAACCTGCTCCGGCCAGTAACCCGACAGGCCTTCCACGATCCGGGGGGAGGAGGCGACGGCCCGATCGCGGCCCCTCCGCCTCTCCTCTGCCGTTAAACGCGACGCGGGCCCTGCGCCACGAGTGACCTGCCCTCAGTTTCACATAGTTGCACCCGCATGCGAACACATGCCAGCCCCCGTCCCTGCCCCTGGAGGAGATGCGGCTGGGGAAAGGGGAAAGACTGCGTTTTCTGGAAAAAACAAACCCAACGCTGTCAGAATCTATCGACCGAACCAGCAGCCCCCATCAAGGGAGAAAAACCCAGGGCAGCTGTGCTGGGGCCTCCCGGCGAAGACAGAGACCGAAGGAAATCTCAACAGGCGCGTGCAGGCTGGTCATCCGCGCACACGCGCAGCGTCACGGAGGCAGCCGGCCAGTGCCGGCTCTGCACTTCAGCCTTCCTGACGCAGCAACCCCGTGACCTCTCCTCTCGCTCTCAAACCGCTGTGATGTCAAGCCAGCATCGGTCGCCGCAACCCAGAACGTAAGTGGAGACGACAGAAGGCCGCTGAGGGTCCGTCTGGCGTCACACAGGCCCCAGAGGCCCCAGCGGAGACGGAGAACGCCCGGCCCCGGCCCCGGCGCGACAGCTGGAGCTCACCTGGGGGGCCACGGGCTGGGCCAGTCGGTACCAGCAGCACGCAGGACGGCTTGCCAGGGCGTGCCAGGGCTGAACGCACACACGCCTCACGGCCCCGTGGCCTCACTCCGCTTGGACGCACACTCGACAGGAGTGCGCACGCTCACCGGGAATGCTGACAGCGGCACCCCTGCCCTTGCAATAACCGTGGAACCGGTGACTCTGCGATGCCCGCCGCCGACCGGACGCGGGGTCCCATTTCCAGAACAGAGCACACAGCCCCAAGACAAATACACCATGACCACAGGCAACACAGACGAATCTCACAAAAACAGTGCTCAGTGCGAACGCTGAGGCAAGAGTCCATTTACGGGACGTTCAAAACAAACCTCATCTGCGCTCAGGGCGGGCACAGGGGAGTGACCGCAAGGGGTACACGGGGGCTGGAGGGACGGGGGGCACTCTCTTCTGCATCTGAGCGCACAGGTGCGTTTGCCTTTGTAAAATTCACTGAGCTGCACAGGACCACGTACATCCATCAGAGTTTACTTCTTAATAAAGCGATTTCACAGAAACCAAACTGGCATCTGGTCCCTTTTCGGCCATCAGCACCACGTGGAGAGGCCACCGTGCAGTAACTCTGGTGGCTGCAGAGGTGCTCCCCACCAGGCACGGCACCGGACAGGGCGCAGGCGCTGGGGACTGCATTTGGTACCTGTCACACCCACCCGGGCACTGCGACACTACTCGGGGCAGTGGCTGCACCCGCTCAGGTCACACAGCTCCGGGCGGCAGAACGAGGCATGCGGTGTGATGCGACTCAGGGCCCGTGCTCTTCTCTCCACGCTAAGCATCCAGGGCTGTGAAACAGGGACACACGCAGGCACAGGTGGATCAAGGCCCCCCTTCCGGTGACCTGACTTCAGATCTCAGAAGAGAGGCTCTTCCCTGGCTCCCCTCCGCAGGCCCTGACCTTTCCCGCTGGCGAGCTGAAGTCGTTTTCCCCTGACGGGCCCATGCATGCCAGGGTGGGTGGGACACACGTGCTGTGTTAGGAAATGAGAAGCGACCAGGCAGCGAGAGGGAATCCGTCCCGCCCTTCCACCAGAGAAATCGGTTTGGCAGCCAAGAGAGGGACTAAATCTACGTGCCGATTTAGTACAGCTGATGCTGGCCTTTACCAACGCGCAACCCTTCTCTCGAGGCCTCCCCCACTGTAAAACTACCCGCACGGCAGTGGGAAACGTTTACTGAAACATGAATGCACGGTGCCGGGCCAGTCCTGGAAGACTCAAGCTCACGGCGGACTCTGCCTGTTCCTCCTGAGCGATACGAACCCACAGCCCCGTGGGTTCTCCTGAGCTCGGAGACCTTCCCCAGAAACAGTACACTCAGTCTGCGTTTTGAATGCCTCTCCCTGCTTTTCTTATAGATCAGCAAGACAAGACCACGGAGGACAGGGGCCCTCTTCCAACGGCAGCCACTGTGCCAGGGCGTGGACCACACCCCTTCACAAGGAGCAGCAAGGAGCAGCGGCCGCAGCCTGAGCCCACGGATGGCAGGCTTGAGCCAGCGGTGCATGTGCCCTCTGGCACAGTCCTACTGGGCCCAGCCCCTCGGGCCAGCACAGCCCCACCAGGAAACAGGGTGGTGCTTTCGTTTTGCCACAATCAGTGAAATTACAAAAGCACAATCTACACGACCTTGCTTGTTAAGGGTCTAAGGAATCTAAAGGAGCTCTCTTGCTTACGAAAGGGCAGCAGGCATTCTCACATCAGTGAACAACGCTCAAGACTGGCACGAGACCGAGACCAGGGGACCAATAAGTGGGGCTCCTGCTGCTGTCAGGGTCACTGAGTGGGGTGGGTAGAGGTTAAATACAATGCAGATTCCTGAGCCCCGTTTTAAACCTGCTCTGAACCAGACTCGATGTCTGGGGTGAGGGCAGGGAGGCGTGTTTGTGAAGCTCCCGGGGTGCTCGCTGGTGCAGGAAAGCCCGAGAATCAAGAACAGAGGCGTTAGCTCTGGGCCGCGTCCCCAGGCTGCCAGGGCTCCCAGCCATGACGCCACCGACTCTTGCTGGGACCGCCTCAACCGTTCTCCGGGGAACCTCCCCGAGTGCCAGTAAGGACAGGAAACCGCCCCGCGGCAGCGGGAACTGCCGCCCCCGAGGGGGAGGACCGCCAGCAAATGGCCGGGGACGGGGACGGAGGGCCGGGTGGAGTCTCTGTGGGGCGACAGACGCCAGGTGAGGGGCGCAGAGACACCCGTGCCCTCTGACTCCGCAACCCTCCTTCCAGGCACCTCAACGTTACCGAAGGGTGAGAATTAAGCCTACCTGGAGAGAAGGACGACCTTCTGATCAGAAAGACAGGACCAGAGAGATGGCGAGCCTCCCGGAGTGCAGTCTACAAACGCAAGCAGTCCAACCAAAGTCCCACTGGGATGTTTAAAAACACAACCTGCAAATCGGATTCTGGAACTCACGTGAGGAAAACGCGCAAGAAATGCGTGAGGGGAGAAGACCCAGGCTGCCGGAGCGCAACGGAGGGGTGCTGAACAGGTGCGAGGGGCGGCGAGCCAGCACAGCACCCGGACCCCCGGCCGCGCGCACACAGCCCAGGCTTTCCTCTCAGGCACGTGCTGTTCTGCTTCGTGGGCTTTTCATGGATGTTTCCGTGTAAAACGAGAGGGAGCGTTTCTCCGGGCACGCTCCCATCAGTGCACTCAGGGCCGAAGCATGCGCACGTGTCCCGTGACAGCGGAGTGACGGTGCAGGCGACACCAGCTGCGGCTCGCCTTCTCCGGTCCTGGGCACGGTTTCCCATCATGCCGCTCGCCACTTTACAGGAAGTGCGGGCTGCCCTCGGGGCACCGCCTCCCACACAAAGAACTTCACGGGGTCACATGCGTCATGTCTCGCGGCTCCCAGTGCAGTGGGACACCCGTCTGCAGCGCACCGGCCCGAGAAAGGACCGCGCCTCCTCACTTTCCCCACTGGTCTCGGGACAACCCCGGGGGCAGGCGGGTTGGGTGGCGGGGCTGCACCCCGAGGGTCGAGGCACCAAGAGTTTCGGGAAGGCTGGGGCTCAGCGCCCGAGATGATTAAGGGTGGGAGACGACACGCCAGAGGCAGGGCAAACACGAGCAAAAACGTACTGGGACCTCATCAAGATAAAGAGCTCCTGCACGGTGAAGGAAACAACCAGCAAAACTAAAGGGCGACCGTCGGAATGGGAGAGGATGTTTGATACCTGATAAAGAGTTAGTGTCCAAAATCGATAAAGAACTTACTAAAGTCAACACCCCAAGAACAAATAATCCACGAGGAAATGGGCAGAAAACCTGAACAGACACTTCTCCAAAGAAGACATCCAGGTGGCTCACAGACACATGAGAAGATGCTCAGCATCACTCATCATGAGGGAAATGCAAATCAAAACCACACTGAGATACCACCTCACACCTGTCAGAATCGTGAAAACCAACCACTCAGGAAACGACAGATGTTGGTGCAGATGTGGAGAAAGGGGAACCCTCTTGCGTCGCTGGTGGGAATGCAAACTGGTGCAGCCGCTCTGGGCAACGGTATGGAAATTTCTCAAAAATTTAAAACTAGAACTACCCTACAACCCAGCAACTGCCCTACTAGGTATTTACCCAAAGGATACAAAAATGCAAATTCGAGGGGGCACATGCACCCTGATGTTTACAGCAGCATTGTCTACAATAGCCAAGATAGGAAAGAGCCCAATGCCCACTGACTGACAAACGGATAAAGAAGATGTGGTATATAGACAACGGAACATTATTCACAGACCAAAAAGAAGGAAATCTCGCCCTTTGCAACAACATGGATGGAGCCGGAGGATGTTATGCTAAGCGAAGTTACGTCAGCGAGAGAAAGATACCATACGTAGTTCACTCCTATGTGGAATTTAACAAAACACATGAACATACGGGACAGCAAGTATCAAGGCAAGCAAAGCACAAGAGACTCTGAACGATAAAGAACAAGCTGAGGGCTGATGGAGGGGGTGGGTGGGGGTGAGTGGGGGTGGAGGGCACGTGTCGCAATGAGCACTGGGTGGTGTATGTAAGTGATGAATTCTACTCCTGGAACCAATACTACACCATGTGTTAACTAAAATTTAAATAAAAATCTGAAAAAGAAACAACTGAAATGAGTACATGTCTCCGGAGCTCTGCCATCTAATCAAAAAAAGAGCAGGAGACAACAAAGATGAGCAAATGGACACCTGTCACCAGGTACTGTCTTGTGACACCACTTGGGACTTCCTGCTCCACCAGCAGGCTTAAGACAGAAGACACCTCCTAACGATAAACGCGCGAAGCACGAGAGCCCAGAAGCCCGCCGGTCATTGAAGTCTCCTCGCAAACAGAATCAGAGGCAGAGCCGGCGACAACCCTCCGCCTCGTGACTCCCAGGTCTGTGCCCACGGGCTGCACCTTCCAGTCAGAGGATGCTGGCACGTGGCCCAAGGACCGCTCACAGCGGCGCTCTGTCCCTCACCCACCGGAGCCGAGGTCCTCACCCAGAAGGAAGGCCGGAAAAGGGACAACTTAGACGCAAAGGAAAGTAAAGCCCACGCTCTTTTCCCGCCCCATCACTCCATCCAGACTAAAGCCCGGAAGCCTCGCCTCCACGGTTTCCCGCTAGTTCCGAACAGGCTCTACGACACACCGCGTACTTCGGCAAGCGTTCAAGCACCGAGGGACCGCTTTCACAGGGACCACTTCCAACACGGGACAGAGGCCGTGAATGCCGTGCACGCGTGCTGGGGTGACAGCGGGCCCCGGGCCGCATCAAGGCAACGGTGGCCACGGCAAGCCCCTCCGAGGGCACATCCCCTAGCGGCCCTACGTCCACAGTGCCCCCCTGCTTCCGTGTGACAGACACCCGCGGCACGTGCCACACAACCGGGAGAGTCTGAGGGCCACGGGGAGGTGTGCGCACCACCGAGCGGCTCGGGACGGCACCGCCGGCAGCACGGGCCCCGCTGAGCCGCGGCCAGAGAGCTGTGGGTGCCCGCGGAGCCCATCGCTGTCCCTCAGCCGGCCGTTAACTATGGACAAAAAGCTACTCAGACAGACAAAAATGCTAAGGAGATGTCTTGAATCAATTCGCCAGACACGGACAGGCAACAAATAACGAGTGGGTTTTTAAAAGTACACAAGGAAAGCGAGAGAGGCGACAAAGAGCGCGTGCTCTGGGCCTAAATACTTTGAAATGGAGGCTAAAAGACGAAGTTTCAACAAATACGTAACAAAATCCATTTTTCATACGAAAATGAACTTGGTGGGACTGCTGTGCCCACCAAGACCAGGATCCTTTCCCAAAGCCAGTAAGAGAAAGGGAAACGAAGTTGGTGGCGGGCCGCGTGCGCAGAGGCGCTCTAGTGATCACGTCTCCTGCAGCAGGGTCAGCGGGGCTTGCGGTCTATGCTTGAACCGGCACGGCGGCCTCCGCGGGGTCACCGCCCAGGCCCCACGCTGGTCGGAGCTGGCGGGAGCCGGCCCCGACAGCCCGGCACCGGCAGTCTCCTAGGAGGCTCATCATCACGTGAGTGAGCACAGCCTCCAGAGTGACAGACCCTCCCCTGGGCCGAGGACCCGAGAAGGGTGCGGCCCCACGCCTGAACCCTGCAATCCGGCGCCTGCCCCGGCCGCTGAGGAAGCTCCGGTCTGCTGCTCTGACAGCGGAGACGGAACCCCGCACCCGGGCTGTGCGCGGCCCCGGCAACTGGGCACGTGCACCCCCGAAGGATAAAGCCAACTAACACTACTTTCCACGCCGTTCTGCTCTCATTCTTGCGACGTGCAACTCCAGCTCTGACCGGCGGAGAACGTGCACTACGGCGTGACACTCGCGTCGTCATCGTCACCGACGAGGGCAGAGCCTGGTTTATTGAGAACATCAGGAAGGCTCTGCCCGCCTTCCTCTCCTCTTTCCAGCTCTGCTATGTCAACTTGACCCAGACAGAGCACGCCCTTGGGGGAAACAGCAGCAAGCCGAAACCCAGAGCTGCCTCCGACGGCCCAGGACGAGAGCTGCGCCCCAAATGACACAGGCAGGCGCCGCCGAGGCGGACGGGACGGCAAGCAGGGACGCGGCGCTGGCCCCCGCAACACCCTCAACAGAGTCCGGCGCCGGGCAGCTGCTGAGAAGGAGCGAGAGGAAAGACAAGCTCTGCCTTCACTTCGGTGACCGCGAGGCTAGTCTCCCAGGGCTCTGACAGCGTCACTGCGCACGCGGAACGCCGGCACAGGACAGCGGCCGAGGCCAGAGGTTGGGCCCATCACCCGGCACCTTACCTTACTTGCTCCCAAGTCTTGGTGGCCAAATGCAGGACCCAGAGATCCTTGTAGTGGTAGAACTGCTCTCCGTCGGGAGAGGCAAACTCCCCTCCGAAGATCCACAGCTGTCCCCCACCTTGGGGCACCACCACAGCCTGCGGGAAGAAGGCAGAGGTCAGGGCCGGCTCCGCGTCCGCGAGGTCCACCAGAGCAGTGCACCCGGCAGCCGCGGCCGGCGCCCGCACTCGGCCATCACCTTCCCCTGCGTCTGAGGGGGAAATTCCTCAAACCTCCTGCATCCGGCAAATAAGCTTCCACGGACTCCTGGGTTGCAAAATATATCTAGATGACCTCGCGTCTCGTTAAAATGGACAAAATTATGTCAGAAGCTTACGTCAGGTCTAACACAAACTGACAGAGGGCTTCCTTTTTATTAAATATTAACATATTTGTACGTATAAACGCCTGTCCTCGTTAATCCCTTCCCTGGCTATCTGGCACGCACGCCTGAAACTGCACTGACACACATGCGTATGTAACGTTTACACGCTCATCTTTAAAAGACGTAAGCACAGGGGCGCCTGGGTGGCTCAGTCGGTTAAGTGTCCGACTTCGGCTCAGGTCACGATCTTGTGGTTCACGAGTTCGAGCCCCGCGTCGGGCTCTACGCTGACAGCTTGGAGCCTGGAGCCTGCTTCCGATTCTGTGTCTCCCTCTCTCTCTGACCCTCCCCCATTCATGCTCTGTCTCTCTCGGTCTCAAAAATAAATAAACGTTAAAAAAAAAAATTTTTTTTTAAATGTTAAAAATAAAAGACGTAAGCACGATAGTAACGGCAAGCAAAAGCAGGGAAGTGCCCTTGGGCCGCACGCCCAGGAGCCCTGGCAAGCTCACGCCAGTGGGCGCAGGAGAGGAGGGAGCTGTGCCGACCAGGCACCTCCCAACGCGAAGCTTCTCAGGCCGACGTGAGCACACTTTGGAGTATTGCGGGGCCTAGCAGGGTAACCGAGCTCTCAGAACAACGGTCCACGGGGACATCTCGTGAACCAACGTGCCCACGTGAGGCGGAGGCGAGTGAGGACGGGAGCTCCGGGGCTCACATCACTATCCGAGGTTACTCACTAACTGAATGAAAATGAAGCAAGAGGGGCGCCTGGGGGGCTCGGTCGGTTAAGTGTCCGACTCTTGGTTTCGGCTCAGGTCACGATCTCAACGGTCCACGGGTTCGAGCCCCACGTCGTGAGATCTGCCAGCGCAGAGCCCACGTGGGAATCTTTGTCTCTCCCTCTCTCTGTCCCTTCCCCATTCGTGCCGTCTCTCTTTCAAGATAAGTAAATAAACTTAAAAAAAAGAAAAAAGAAAAAGAAAATGAAGCAACGATAGCCAGCACCCCAGAAACACAAGCACGGAAACACACGACTTTTCCAAGCCGTCCTGGGGCTCCTAAAGCGAGCACGTGGTAGAATTCCCCGTCACCACTGAGACCGATCTCCAGGGGGTGAGGACAATGCTCTGGACGCTAGACCGGGGATCGCCGTGCTAGACCCCCCACCAGAGGGGAAAAAGCAAGTCAGAGCACGTGATTAAAAAGGCCTTTCCCGAAAAGGCAAAGTACCGTGTGAGGAAACGGATTTCAGAAAGCCGAAACAGGAGAGAACGCTACTCCACATAAAAAGACCTTTACGGATGCAAACACAGGAGACGTGGTTTTGGAGGATTCTACAGGCAATTTCCAGACTATCTAGTCCAGGGCTCTGGAGCTTCGGGCTGGGTATTTTGGGGAAGCAGGAGAACTCTTCTCCAAACAGGACTGAAGGGCGACACACATCGAAGTGGAACCGCCGCCCAGAACTCCAGAGCCCGCCCACCTCGTCACCCTGAGGACACGCAGGCTCTGCGCCTGGACCCCACTGCAGAATGCCTGGCCCGGGATCTGGCTGAAGACCCGGGGCTCAGAGGACACACGGGAACCACGTGTGTGGTTCACGATCGCCTGAACCCACCCCCACCACAGCCACACACCTCACAGGCCGCCCGGCGGCTGCAAGTCCGCCTCCCGTGACATCCCGCTCCTTGACACGCACCCCCCGGCCGACGGCACCGTTTCGCGGACGGTCGCCATCTGGCCGGTGCTACGGCGACCCGTCAACCGCGTGTCTGAGGGGACAGACCCCACAGCCAAAACCTCCGCAAGCATCCCGCAAACCCGGGCTGCGGTGCTCACTCGGGCAACAGCCGGCACAGACCAGATGCCGCGCTGGCCCACCCAGGGATCACCAGCCACGGGTGCCAGGCAACGAAGCAGACAACACAGGCGTGTCCTTCACACCAGGGGGCGGGAGACGGGAACACGACAGGGGTCTTCTGGCCAGAGAGCTCAGAAGCGGTCACCTCAGCGGCAGGTAGGTGGGTGGGTGGGGTGGGGGCACACGGGCAGGCGCTTCCGGCCCTCACAAACCTCCATGAAAGAGTGCACGCTGGGTGGGTCGCACAGTTCTCAGGAAGCACTGTCCTCTGAGCGCCCCAGGGCTTCCGCTGCAGTGCGGGCTCTCGGCCCCGCCCGGCACTTAGGACACGGCAGGACGCGGCTCCGTCACCGATGCCACTCCTGCCTGGACCAGCTGGAGGGTCCCGGTGGCATATTAGGGCGGCACGGCCCTCTCCACCTCCCATTAGTAACCAGTTTTGAATGCACCGTCTCCGCACAGATCCTCCCCTCTCGGGACAGGTCAGTTTCCCGTCACTCTAAAACACCAGTCCGTCTACGGGAAACAAACTGATCATTTCACGGCATGAAAGCAGATGTGATGATTTTTGGAGTTTAGTGAGGTCAGGTGGTACAGTCAAGCTACGCAATACAATGGGGTCCTGAGATATCACGTTACAGAAGGCCAACGTACACACACACGCGCACGCGTGCGCCCACGTGCACTCGCACGGATTTGTGTATATTCCAGCTAATAAGAAATACCAACGTACAAGAAGAAGAACGACGTGTTTAGAGACGCAAATATATGAAATAGTTCTGGAAGAATGGACAATGGACTTACTTCCCTTTTTAATTCTTGTCTTTTTTTTGACAATGAATACTATTTACATAATCAGTTTTGGGAAGCTTTCTCTAAAAACTAAGTCATGAGGCGCCTGGGTAGCTCAGTCCATTGAGCGTCCGACTTCAGCTCAGGTCATGATCTCACAGTCTGTGAGTTCGAGCCCCGTGTCGGGCTCTGTGCTGACAGCTCAGAGCCTGGAGCCCACTCCAGATTCTGTGTCTCCCCCTCTCAATGCCCCTCCCCTGCTCATGCTCTGTCTCTCTGTCTCAAAAATAAAATAAAATAAAAAACATTAAAAGAATTTTTAAAAAATTAAAAAATATAAATAAAAAAATAAAAACGAAGTCACTCGGGAGCCTGGGTGGCTCCAACGTCGGAGTGTCCGACTTCGGCTCAGGTCATGATCTCGCGGTTTGTGAATTCGAGCCCCACGTCGGGCTCTGTGCTGACAGCTCTGAGCCTGGAGCTGCTTCGGACTCTGTGTCTCCCCCTCTCTCTGTCCCTCCCCCGCTCATGCATAAAAAAATTTTTAAAAAAGTCACTCCCCAGGAAGGAGACAACGACTGAGGAGGAGCTCACCATCCACACCCCACCCCCCACTCCACTGCAGCAGCAGGCCTGGCCCAGGGAGAACCCCTGCGACGGTAGGAAGGTGGGTCCACGGTCAGTGACCTTGAGCTTCATCTGACCTACTCCCCAGTGACTGTGAACGCCTAGAGAAAAGTTAACATACTAGTCAAGAGAAGGCTAACCCTAAGGAGACAGGCATAAAACCCGCACTTGTGAGCAGGAGGGAACCCCTGCCGCACTCTAGTCCTCCCTCTGCCAACACGGACAAAACCGGACAGGATCCGTGAAGCAACTACCATCGGACAACAGGAGGAGCACGGGTGGGGTGGGCCCTTCAATGCTGGAGGCGGTTCCTGCACCTGATGCAGAGAAAGGAGCCCAACGGAGCAGGTGGCCTTACCGAGCTGAGGTCGAGACAGAGGTCAGAGTTCAGGGACGCTGGCTGAGGACTGCTAGAATTTGCCAGGGCAGGATATGGAGAGCGCGCACCCTGGACGTCCATCCACGCAGGAGTCAGGAGTCCTGCCAGAGCCTTTCAGCACTCTGCTGCACAGGGGGCGGGGCCAGACCACGGGGGCGGGGTCAGCACCCACCAGGGCTAGGTTGCGCTGGTGCGGAGACCAGCAAGTTCCAACTGGACCGAGTGGAAGGTGTCACTGAACACCCAGGGCATTCAGTGGAGACCCCAGAAAGACCACACCCTAGAGCTAAGCCATCCCAAGGGAAAGCCTCAAAAGGATCCCAATGATCTGCAAGTGACTGAACCACCTGCAAGGACAAAACTCATCATTCACTGACAGAAGAGAACAAAATCCAACAACAGGCAGCATTCACAAATCTAGCCAGGTGCTGCTGACGGCCAGGAGCACCACCCGACCGGCACCTAACCGTACGTTGCTAGGGGGAAGATGTGCCCCATCAGAAGAAAGGTCGGCAGAAAGAGACCCAGAACTGAGATGAGAGAGCTAGCACATGAGGACTGGAGAAGAGTTATAAATACGCCCGAAGATTTAAAGGAAAATATGAATGTGATAACTAGACGGGAGAACAGCAATCAGACCTGAACAACTCAGTGTGTCAGAAACAGCACTGGTAAAACAAGAAGTAAACAGGTACACGGCACATCTACCCTAACGGGCAACAGAAACTTCCGAAATGAAGCCAAACACAAAGAAGACTGGAAGGAGGAGGAGGAGGAGGAAGAGGAGGAGGAGGAGGAGGAGGAGGAGAAAGAAGTAAAGACTCCTTGCCTGCTGGACGATATGAAACAGTCTAACATACACGTAACTGGATTCCCGAAAAATGAGCAGATGCCTCAAAATCAAACTGCTAAAACGCCAAAGGTAAACAGAAAATCATTTAAGCATCCTTACAGGGGAAAACAGACCCGTCACATATAGCAGAACAAAGATGAAAACGACCACTAACCTCTCGTTAGAGCAACGTAAGCCAGAAAACGGAACAGCTTTGAAGCGCTGTCAGTCTAGAACTGTGTATCTAGCAAAAATATCCTGTAAAATGAATGTAAAATGAAGACATTTTCACTTAGAAAAAAAGATGGAAAAAAGCTGATGCCAGCCGACCTACACTTCAAAAAACAGTAAACCAAGTTTTAGGCTGAAGGAGAACATTAGCGAGTGAAAACACAGAGGAACGAAGTGCCCCAGAAACAGTCAATTCGTACATCAACAGATCTTTTTCTCTCTCCTTTTAAGACTTCTTTACGTAATAGCTGCTTAAAGCAAAACCAATCACGTTGTATCGTGGGGACAACAGCACAAAGGACAGAAGGAAAAAATGTGGATGTTCTCCTGTACGGTTCTGACAGTTTATGAGCAGGGGCACAAGGTCGCTGGAAGGGAGACGATGTAAGTGCAACCCTAGAGCAACCATGGAAACAAGACAGAAAGAAAGAGCAACAAATAAGCCAACAGAGAAGATAAAAAAGGCATCTTAAAATACAATCAACCCAAGAGCAGCAGGAAAGAGAGAAAAAGGAATACAGAACAGATGGGACAAGTAGAAAACAGCAGCATCAAAGCCATCATTGACTGCCACATCGATAACCACATGAGATGTAACGGACAAATACACCAATTAGAAAGTAACAACCGCCTGGGCGCCTAACTCAGTCGGTTGAGCATCAGACTCCTGACCTCAACTCAGGTCACGATCTTACAGTTCATGGGAAGGAGCCCTGCATAGGGCTCTGTGCTGACAGCACAGAACCTGCTTGGGATGCTCTTTCTCCCTCTCTGCCCTTTCCCCAGCTCATGCTCTCTCTCTCTCTCTCACGAAATAAACATTTTAAAAAAGGAAAAAAATGTACGTTTAGACAATGTATAAATTGAGAAAAAAAGAAAATCAATGAACCCAACGTCAAGAAAACAGGAAAGACGATACAGATCTACTTGAACTAAACACAACTCCTGTATGGGATCTCGTGTTGAGATTTCTGAGTCACCAAGAACTTTTTCTACCTTCTTTTAAGAATGACTTCAAAGGGCGCCTGGGTGGCTCAGTCAGTTGAGCATCTGACTTTGGCTCAGGTCACGATCTCAAAGTTCATGGAATCGTGCCCCGTGTCGGGCTCTCTGCTGTCAGAGCAGAGCCTGCTTCGGATCCTGTGTGCCCCTCCTCCACTTGTGCACATGAGCTCCTTCTTTTCTCTCTCTCTCAAAAAAAATAAACAAATACAAGAATGATTTCAAAACTGCTAAATGAGAAGCACTAGGCAAATTACTTTCCTACCAACTTCAAACCAGGGCCATCTTTTAAAGATTGGAAGGCACTTTAACCACCAAACACAAGCCCAGTCATTCAATAAAATTAGGAAATTCAAGTCAAAGAAATCAAGCAAAGGGCAAGTCACAAGTGCACTGCTCACGGCAATGTCAGATACCACCCGGGGCTCTGTACCCAGGGCTCAGCACCTCGGATCCACGGCAACACAAACCAGTATCCCGGAGAGAAGCCTTGAAAATCTATCAGTTAAAGATAAATTATGATAAATCACATCTGCACTTCCTACTAAACTCCTTTTTTTAGGTTCTTAAGAAAATACAGAATTAAAAAAATCTCCCTTTGCTTGCCACCCCTGAAGATGAAGAAAATGGAATTTAGGGTAAAATAAATTCATCTTTTCCCCTTCTGCAAAAGCAGCACATGGACTGCACATCCGGAGGCGCTGTTGTGCAGCGTTACTGATGGTGCGTAAAGGACAGCATCTTACCAGTCGTGTCTGTGGAAGCTAGTTTGCAGGCGTGTGTCAAAACGCACAGCAAGGAAGTCACACGCCACTAGAAAAACACACCTTCGATGAGGTAGGTTTTAGAAGTCTAGTTGCAAAAAAAAAAAAACAAACAAAAAACATCTAGTTGCTTCGGGTCCCCTGGATGGCTTAGTCGGTTAGGCAACCGACTTTGGCTTGGGTCGTGATCTCGCGGTTGGTGGGTTCGAGCCCCGCGTCGGGCTCTGTGCTGACAGCTCGGAGCCTGGAGTCTGTTTTGGATTCTATTTTGTAGCTGTTAAGTGAATGGAAGGGAACACAGTAAAGAAGGGATCTAGGCCAGGTTACTGACCCATACTAAATTTCCTCCAAAAATGTATTTTTATCAAGGTCACTGATCTCAGAATAAACACACAGTAGCTCTAAGATGTCCTGCAGCGTAAGGAAAAAGAAAAGTATTTTCTACAAGATACCTGCAAAATGCACACTCCCCTGAAAACATTACATAAAAATAATAGGTTCAGGCCCAATAAAGAGGTCTCAGAGAGTTTACCTTTCTCTTTTTTCTTTTTTTTAATTCAAATGTTTATTTTTGAGAGAGTGAGCACGCATAAGCAGGGGAGAGGCAGAGAGAGGGGGACAGAGGATCCAAAGTAGGCTGTGCTTTGACAGCAGTGAACCCGATGTAGGGCTGGGACGCACGAACCATTGAGATCATGACCTCAGCCGAAGTCGGACGCTCAACCGACTGAACCCTCCAGGTGCCCCCAAAATTTACTTTTTTAAAAGTCTAAGCACGAACGAAATTACTTCCTATGATAGGTATCTTAAGGTAAGGACTCTTCCTGGAGAAGACATCAAGGCAGGAGCTCGACTACCTGACAGCTCACAGGAGAGGCCTGGCTGGACGGGACAGGGGAGCGAGGTCACCGGTGTGGAGGCCGGAAGCAGGCTCTAGGCTCCGAGCTGTCAGCACAGAGCCCGATGCAGGGCTTGAACCCACGAACTGTAAGATCACAACCTGAGCCGAAGTCAGATACTTAACCGACTGAGCCACCCAGGCGCCCCCCCCCAAAATTTTTTGTTTTTTAATGTTTACTTATTTTTGAGAAAGAGACAGCATGAGTGGGGGGGAGGGCAGAGAGAGAGGGAGACACAGATTCCGAAGCAGGCTCTAGGCTCTGTCAGCACAGAGCCCGACACGGGGCTCGAACTCATGAACCGTGAGATCAGGACCCGGGCCTACGTTGGCCACTTAACCAGCAGAGCCACACAGGCGCCCTCCTGAGTGATTATTTTTGTATCTGGGATATAGGGCAATAAAGTTCAAACTGTTAGGGAAAAATCTGTTATATGATGGCCAGCAGGACTGATAAGGGAATTTCAGTCCGTGCCTGAAGACTGCCCTCCCAGATTCTTGTTCCCACCCTGCTTGCCTCAGGCGCCAAAATACTACTGCTGGGAAAATAAGTAAAGTTCTGCAGCCTAAGATGGCCGATGGGACTAAAGCTCTAATTCCCAGCTTAGAGAGACTCCTCTTCTGGGTTCTTCCTGCCCCGTTTGCCGCACGCGTGCAAAAGCCGTCACGAATGCGGAAGAGGACGCTATAAATTACCCTTCCCGCCTGCATTCAGTGCTCAGATCTCTGGACAATGATCTCTTCTCTGAGCCCACCAGTGTAAAATAAACCTCCGTCCTTCCAAGATCCCCGAGTGCCACTTGGTTCTTCTGCCGGGTGATCCAGACCAGTTTCCATAATAAAACAACTTTAAGCATATATATATTCACACACACGTACACACAGTGATTTTGAATAACCGTTGAAACAGACAACCGCACCTCACGAAGACAAAGCCCCGCCCGGTGACCGCGCGGACGAGGCACGACAGCACCACTTTCTGACCTGTCCCACAAGGCCGTGTGCCTCCCAGGCACTTGGGTCTATTTGTTGTTGCATTAAATGGAAGAAAGTCATGTTTCCCCAGTCTCCCTCTAAATGCCAAAAAAAAAAAAAAAGCCCATTGGAATCCAAACTAACAGACTCGAAATGGACCGGACACCAGCGTCATGCTTCAGCTTCGTGAAAGCCAAGTCCTAAAAGCACACGATGCCATCAGGACCAGAGAAGACACAAACCACGGGACGTCTTCGGGAGAAGCAAATTTGTCTCTTTGGTCACCATATCCGAGCCCCAGAGGGTGCCTGGAGGGTAAAAGACCCCTCGTATTTCCTGGGGGAGCAGTCCAGGACCCCTGCACGCCTGCTCAGACGGGCCGGAGTGCAGCCATTATTTAGATGGAGGCTAACGCTTTCTGCAGCTCACATGGACCATCGCGGATATTGCGGGGGCATTTTCTATAGACCAACCCTTCTCCGTAGCCCACTCCTGCTCGTTAACGCACCAGGCCAGTGAGAACACGGGTGACGTGTATCCAACCACAAGCCGTTCTCTGTTTCAGGAGAGAATGCCTTTGGTCTCACATGCATTTGACTTAGTTACTACTTCGGGAGAAACCATCAAGGAGACATGATGTCACGACTGCCGCGTCCTCGTCACCCTCCCCCACTTCTCCACGGCGCACTCCCTCGGGTGGCGGCATCCTCAAGGGTCCAGGCGGAGGGGTGTGGACGCTCCCTTCTCTCTCCGGGGAAACGGAGCAGCTGAAGCCCGCACACATCCGGCCACACGTTCAGCAGGCGCCACAGCCCTTCCCTCTCCCTCACTGGGCTGCATTCTCTTAGAAAAGCCATTTAAACTCTCCAATTACACACTAAAATAAACCTCACCCCCACAAAACTCCAGAATCTAGGAGAAAAGAAAGGTGTACGTATAAGCTTCCGTTTCTACTCTCTTAGTCCCAGTTAAAGAGAAGATGAAAAAATGTGACTTCCAACATGTTAAATTAGTCTAAAAAGTTTTAATTTTTTGTTGTTGTTTTTTTAATTTGAGAAAGAGGGCATGAGCAGGGGAAAGAGGGAGGGAGAGAGAGGGTGGGAGAAGGGGAGAGGGGAGGCAAGGGTGGGAAAGAGGGGGAGGGGGCAGAGAGGGGAAGAGGGAGGGAGAAAGGGTGAGAGAGAAGGGGAGAGGGGGAGACGAGGGTGGGAAAGAGGGGGAGAGGGGGAGGGTGGCAGACAGGGAGGGTAGGAGAGAGAGGAAAGGGGAGGGTGTCAGAGAGGGGGAGAGGGGAAGAGGAGGAGACAGGGAGGGAGAATCTCAAGCAGGCTCCACACCCGCACGGAGCCCCACACAGGGCTTGATCCCAAGACCCTGGGAGCATGACCTGAGCCGAAATCAAGAGTCAGATGCTCAACCAACTAAGCCACCCAGGTGCTCCAGAAGGAAAGTTCTAGGTCTCAGAATTTAATGTAGTAGAACTTAGACTATAAGAAACTTTAGGCAAAAGACCTTACAACCAATTTTCTGTTTCCCGTTGCTGATTCATTGTGAAATTCAGAGAAAACAGCAAACTAACCTTAACTACAAGGATATTATTAATCCCTCCTAAGGAAGGCATACGAATCAGAACCTGCTGAGCACCCTGGCAAAATAACTGAATTTAAATGTCTCAAAGACTTTCGCGACCCTAATTCTTCAAGGACATAGTTAGTAACTGTGATTAAAATGCATAAGAAAATAAACTCCCTAGGGGCACCTGGGTAGCTCGTTCAGAGCCTGGAGCCTGTTTCAGATTCTGTGTCTCCCTCTCTCTCTGCCCCTCCCCTGCTCATGCTCTCTCTGTCTCAAAAATAAACGTTAAAAAAATATAAACAAAAATTAAAAAATAAAAATAAAATAAATTAAAAAAAAAAAAAAAAAAAAGACACTCCAAAGAAGCCCGAGCCCACATCACGTGACATGGCACGCGTGGGACCGCTCCATCCGATGAGCCATCTGGGAGGGCTGGGGGCTTGGGGAGACCACGGCCGGGACAGGACAGGCCTCCTCCGCGGCCTGGAGGCCTGGCGCATCCTCAGGAACTGGGGCGGCTCCAGCGAACGCATCAAACTCCTCAAGCTCCGTTACTAAAACCCAAGCTTACTGAGATCCGACCGTTAACCCTCCAAGTACATCTTTCTTTCCACAAGACACACCAGTCCAAACGCCCTCAAGTCTCTGCGTGCACGAGACGATCATGCAGTCCCAGCAGGCAGGCCCTCCTCCCGACTCAATCCCAGGTCAGCAGGCTCCCTGTGAGCCAACAACCAGAGAAGGGACCCCCACGTCCCGTGCACGGGGTTTACTCTCACCACGGCAGACACACACAAGCATCCCTGTCCACGCCGGAAAGGTGTCGCCAAATTATTTTTTGTGCCCTGACGCTGCTCAGAGCACGGGGCTATGATAACGAGCAAGACCGAGAGTCTGTCCCCGTGGAGTCACAGCACCTGGAGGCCCCCTAGGGTGAGCAGAAACTAGCCGACAGCACGCTGACTTCATCAGCCTTAGCTGCCTCTGGCTACGACCCATCCGGTCCCCCAACAACCACCTGAACATTCCGCTTCTCCCGAGGAATCCCTCTCTCTCGCCACCAGGACCTGGGCCCACGGGAGCCTCTCGCTCGAACGGAGGAGCGTTTCGCCAAGTGGCCGCTACACGCCAAGCACGGCACTAGGCACCTTTGCCTGGATTTCTTCACACGACCTTCAGGCCGCCTGCAGAAGGCGTCCAGCCCCGTATCGTGAGGGAAGCAGCTCAGGCACGAGTCCAAATTAGGAACGGCCAGCGAGGACCCTGTGCAGGTCCCGGCCTCTCCGTGCCGGGCGGCCTGTCACTTACAAACTCTCCAAGCACGTAACAGGGCCCTCCCAGGGAAGGAGGGAGGGCTGACGGTCGATGCCGACATACCTGGTGAGCACAGCGCCTCGGGGGCGGATTGGGGATCTCCACTTTGGTCCAGGCATCCTTCCTGATACTGTAGGTGTAGAGTTCATTATACACAGATGTCTGCGAAAAAGAAGAGGGATTTAGTATCACGAAGGATGCCTCGACACAAGCGACGGTAGGTGGAACATGAGATCTCGATCACTAGCTGTCCCCGGGAAACGGGTTTCATAAAGCCATGCAAATCACACCGATGCAGGAGGCCTGGGGCTGGTCCCCTGGGAGCCTTTGGGATAATGACAAAGAAAAAGACTTCCCACCATGCCTACTAGGGCCTAAGATACCAAGATCCCTTGCTGCTCCCAAGTTGTCTCTCTCTTCAAGTCAAGCCTGGTTTTTAAAATGCATGAAAATTCAGAGTGGAAGATGAACAGGTTAAGTCAGACTCACAGGGGTCCTCAGCACGGAGGGAAGGGAACTCCTGCTTTTCTAACTGTTTATACTCAACTCTGAAATACAGGTCTTTTTGGCCCGCTCAGAAATGAAAATTAGCTCTACAATTTACGAGCACTTTCCTACCCCACTGGTAGGGGTAGGAAACAACCCTGGAAACGCCTCACAGGCACGAACGTCAGCCCGAGTGAGCAGGGTGCCTGTCTAGCTCAAGCAGGCAATACGAGGAGTGACCCTAGAGGTCACTAGAGGGTCCTGGTGGCTGGTCCAGGACAAGGTCACGTGCCAGCCCTGTAAGCTCACGAGGCGGGACCGGTGCGTGTTTGATATCGCTGCTTTAAATTAATTTTGCTCAAAATGAGACCCGTGGAAATTTGTGGGGAAAAGAAAAAAATATATACTTTACTTTTTGGCCATTGAAATATTCACCTCCGAAAAGGATTAATTCATCTTTGTCAGGATGCGCAGACAAGGAGGCGTGCAACCTACACGAGACAGAAGCAGGGGCCGGTCAGCGCGCAATCCGGCCACGCGGAGCCCCGCTGAGAGCCCACCTCCCTTCCCATCAGAGGCCTTTATCGCCTTCCCGAACTCCCGTAGAAGCCCGGCACTCTGAATGGAAGCTAAGGCCCCAACCCTTAAATGCCACCTCACGGCCACCACACCAGTCTCCCAGGACAGCCCTGGACCTGCGTGACTCACATAGCACCTGGCTAAAGACCATCAGGCAGTGAGAAGTCTAGGAGCTCCCGCCCCAGTGCCCAAATTTCCAGAGCAGACCTACACTTTAAGGGTCTATGCCCTTGAATCACAATCAAAGCCGTTCTAAAAAGTCCAGTGTTTGGGCATTTCAATACAGTATCTCCTTCCACCTAAAAAAATACAAATGAGGGGCGCCCGGATGGCTCAGTCCATTAGACGTCCAACTCTTGATTTCGGCTCAGCTCATGACCTCACAGCTTTTGAGTTTGAGACTCACAACGGGCTCTGTGCTGACAGTGTGGAGCCTGCTTGGGATTCTCTCTCACCCTCTCTCTCTGCCCCTGCCCTGTTAGCTCTGTCTCTGTCTCTGTCTCAAAAACAAATTAAAACATTAAAAAAATTTAAAATGTCAGTAGCTTTGTGCTTATATTACACCTGAAGACAAAGGAGCAGCGGAAAGGAATCTGTAAACACCCCAGACCATCTCAGTAGGAAGTACTGAAGGACAGCGATGGGGGTGAGAGGACAGGACGAACCATCAGCGGAAAATACTTCTCTCAAAATCCCCACGAGCGGGGTCCCCAGGGCGCGTACTGCAACCTAATTCCGAAGGAGTTCATCAAGGAAAACAAAGGTTTCGAGGTCAACGAAGTTGGAGAAATGAGGCAACTCTATCTTCCCTCGGGGATTTACTGTCCACAACACATTTCAGACGCTGAGAAAGTTTGCAGGAAAGAAGCCAGTGTTAAGATAGTGCTACCGCTGTGGCAAACTGCCTCACGATTAAACACGAAATCACCACAGGACCCAGCAGCTCCGCCCCCTGGTATGTGCCCAGGAAGACCGAGAACAGGCTCACCCAGACCCCTGTATGGCGACGTCCATACAGGATCACTCACGACAGCCAAGAGGCGTGAACAATGGCAGAGTGTGTCACGAGCTGACCGGACACACACAATGCCGTGCCTCCACGTAATCGAACGCTACTGCTCTCCGAAAGGAAAGCAGCTCAGATTCCCGCTACAGCGTGGGTGGGCCTCGAGGACGTTGTGCTAAGTGAGCGAGAGAAGCCAGACACACAGGGACAGACTGATTGCACTTGTATGAAACATCCAGAACAGGCAAACCAAAAAACCAGAAAGTGGAGGCCACCATGGGCAGAGAGGAGGGGGACGGGAGTGACTGCTAATGCTAATAGGTCCAGTGCTCCCATGGCGGGTGATGGAAATTTCCGGAAATGGGTTATTGCACAGCACCGTGAACGGAAGTCACCCCAGTGAGCTGTAGAGCTAAAAATGGTGGAAATGGAAACTTTCACATTAGATATCTTTCACTACGATTTTTTTTAGTCTCAAAAGGAAACCAGCTGTTCCCGAAGCTCTTTAACGCAGAATCTTTTCTTCACTTAACCTACTACGCTTTTCTGTGGTGGGGGCGCCCGGGGGGCTCAGTGGCTGAGCGTCCGATTCTCGAGCTTGGCTCAGGTCGTGATCTCACGCTTTGTGCGACCGAGGCCCAAGGCAGGCTCTGCGCCGACAGCACGGAGCCTGCTTGAGGTTCTCGCTCTCACACTCTCTCTCTCAAACTTAAAAAAAAAAAAAAAAATTTTTTTTCCCTGTGGAAGAGTAACAAGCACCCCCAGGAAAGAGCACCCAGGGCAGGCCCGGAGGGTCACAGGGTCGCTGGCGCACGCCCCGGGCCGCGTCCGCCTCCTGGGGCCTGCGTCCGGAGCCCTGCGGCCCTGAGGGAAAGGAGTGTATGGCCCTTCCTTCCCCCTTAAACTACAGCACAACCAACACCTGCGGGCACACGCGCTCACGAAACTCCGTAGTTTGCACGGTGTTTCCCAGAACACGATGGAGGAGGAGGCGGTGACAAGCCGCCGGGTGGCCGACCGGAAGACGGCCGATCTCAGCTCAGAGCACCACTCCCTTCTGCCAGAAAGTGTTCCCAGCGGACCAGGGAAGCACTAACCTTCCAAATTATATGCTAACATTAAGCCTGGCTCTTGGGATGACATCACTTGAGGAAAGGTTTGAAAATGTCAGCAAAAGGGGGACGAAAAATCCATCCACGTTCAAAGTGGCTTCCCCTGGGTGCTGTGCACACGAAGCCTTGGACTCCCAGGACTCCTCTGCTTTAACGATTCAAAGGAAAACGCACGTCTACCACACGTGGAACGTGCTGGCCTCAATGGGAACGTGCCGATACGCGGGAAAGCAAGCCGGACCCCTAACGTCGTTTCTCACGCGAAGACAGGAACAACCCGCAACCCTGGGGGCCGCTGGGTAGCCGTCCGCGTCACGCCGTTCTGCTCAGGGCCAGGCGCGCCGTCCCCCCACCTCGGAGGAGCCGAGGACTAAACCCCGTGTCCCAGGCAGGTGGGATGTGAGCGTCAGAGCCGTCACCTGCGCCTCCCTTCCGGAAGAGCTGGCCCCCAGGCCTCCACTCTCAGGCCGACGACAGCCCTGGTAAAACTCATCTCCGTTGCAACCACGGCGCGAGGAAGGGTAGTTTTGATCCTGACGGAAAGCGAGCAAATCATTTTTCAACCAGTCTCGGGTGCTTGTGAAGTTAACACATCTCTCCCCTTCTCTGAAGAAGGCGGGACCTTTTCTAGGGTCACCTGGCCTTTCCCGGTTCCCAGCTCAACGCAGGCAATGTCTTCCCCCTACTCTGTCGGCAGCGAGCGGAACCCTAAATCGAATCATAACACAACCCGAATTCGGACGCCGAGGGGACAGGGATTGGCACAGAAGAGGAAGAAGTCAGAGGAAAACCAAAGCCTGCTCATCCCGGCTCATCCGAGAGGTACCTGAAACCCTACGAGACCGGAGTCCCTCACGTAATTCACAAGTTCTTTCAAAATGGCGTACACACATTGACGTCCGAAAGTCCCACTTGCCGTCAGGAACAAACAGCGACAGAAGACGGATTTGGAGGTCTGTGCCTGAGACACACAGCTTTGAAAGGTTTTAAGAACCGGAGAGCTCACTGGGGTGACACTCTAGTCCATGAGCCGCGACCAGCTGGACAGCTCTCAAACGGCACGGTCCCACCGAGCAGCTGAGCTGGGGGACCCCGCTTCCATGTTGCTTGTGACAACCGGGCAGAAGAGCCTCAGTCCCGTTCTTCAGAAGAAAAGTCAAAAACCGTTGTGTGGGAGCTTATCTGGAACGGGAGTGGGTTTTCATGATGAAGACGTCCCACGTGCCTGGTTATTCACGACAACACGGAGCCACTTTGCTTATTTTCTTAAATGTTTATTTTTGAGAGGGCGCAAGCGGGGGAGGGGCAGAGAGGGAGACAGAGGATCCTAGGTGGACTCCACGAGGACAGCACAGAGCCCGACGCGGGGCTCGAACTCACAAACCGTGAGATCACGACCCGAGCCGAAGTCGGACGCTTAGCAGACTGAGCCACCCTGGCACCCCAACATGGCGCCAACTTAAAGTGCTTGTCCGACATACGCAAACCGTCAGAAGCCAGAGCGAAGAGCCCTGGCTCACTTACCTCGGAGAAGGCGGGGGGCACGGTGTCTCCACGACCTGAGTCTTTGTGGCGTCCAGCGCCTGGAAGTGCGCGAGGAGAGCTTCCAGGTCTTCCTAAAGGCAGATAAGCAGTCACACCTGAGACATGCTCTTAAACTCTTTTTAATGCTTATTTGTTTTGAGAGAGAGAGAGAGAGAGAGACAGGGAGAGAGAGGCGGGGGAGGGAGGGGGGGGAGGGGGGGAGAGGGGGAGAGGGGGAGGGAGGGGGGAGAGAGAGAGAGAGAGAGAGAGAGAGAGAGGGAGGGAGGGGGAGGGAGAGAGAGGGAGGGGGAGGGAGAGAGAGGGAGGGGGAGGGAGAGGGAGGGGCAGAGAGGGAGACACATGGGGCTCCCTGAGCCTAAATCAAGAGTCGGATGCTCAACCGACTGAGCCCCCCAGGCGGCCGTCAGGCCTGGGTCACCTTTCCCACTGTCTGACCTGACCAGGGGCCAGTCACATCTGAGAATATGAATGTGTTCCTCCCATTTTAAAGACAGAGAATCTGACATTTGCAAAAGTACTCAGAGCTCGACCTTAGAGGCAGTTTTCTCGCAAGTATACTTAGATGCACGCACGCTGCACGCAGCACCCCACCTCACACCCTCACACCCCGCACAGAGGGCCCTCCCCTCCATTCAGACAAGCCGGCCCTGACTTCCTGCCAGCACTTTCCACCGCTTCTCAGAAAGCCAGGCCGGGGCCGCCCGCCAGCACGCTCCGCTGTCTGCACAGCAGGCTCTGAGACTTCCCTCACTCAGTTATTTGTTTCCTCCTCCTTCCCACCAAAATAATAAAAGATAAGCTCCAAGTAAGACCAGTCAGTCTGTGCAGAACGGCGCCTGCACGCAGGGGTTCTGCAACTATCACCTGCAGCCAATCTGGGTTTATTTTCACAAGTGCAGAAACAGACTTAGAAGTCAAGGTGCCAAGTGACCTGCACAGCTGGGCGGCCCTGGAACCTGGTCTCCCTCCTCCCAGGCCAGAGTCTGCATCCCTGCATTCACTAGTGATCGCACACCCCCAGTGTGTCCTTCTGTCCTCGTCTCTTCTTGAAAGCTCACTGTCCTCACCTTGCTTGTACTGGGGTCTGAGATGTGTCCCCGCCTCCTTCCCTGCTTCTCTCCCTCCCCATCCCACAGCCCTCATCCCGCAACGTAGGCAGATGTCCTTCCTGCACTTAAACACACTTCCAGGGGCGTGTGGGTGACTCAGTCGGTTAAGCGTCCGACTTCAGCTCGGGTCATGATCTCACGGTTCGTGGGTTCGAATCCCACGTCAGGCTCTGTGCTCACAGCTCAGAGCCTGGAGCCTGCTTCCGATTCTGTGTCTCCCTCTCTCTCTGCCCCCTGCCCTGCTCACACTCTGTCTCTCTCTCTCAAAAAGTGAATAAGCGTTAACGAAAAAGAAAAATTAAAAAAAAAAAACCCACACTTCCAGACCATTCTGCCCATTTCATTTCCCACCCCACCTCCTCACTCTAAGCTCCAAGGGCTTTCTCTCAGCTCCTTTTGTCAGAACGCCACAGTCCTTGGCCTGAACAGCCACCCGCAGCCCTCCGCCTCCCCACCGTGCACCCCCGGGCCCCCAGGAAGCGGCCACTACCTGGAACAGAGGGCGCCTTACTATTGAGCCCTTCTTTATTCTTTCACCACACAAACATCTCTCTAAGTGACCCACGTTATTCCTCCACGCCACTGACGTCGTACTGCGTATTCTCTTGCAAACTGCCGTTCTGCTCAACACTGCCACAGCCTGATATGCCGAATCCCTTCACTTCCGCCGTGGCAGAGCTCCGACTCCGTCCGGCTTCTCTACCCTCCGTGCTGCTCAACGCCTGGGCCAATCCCAACGTTCTGTCTTCACAAACAATACTCCTAGCTCCACGTTTGTACCCGTCTTCATGCAGCTGGGGAGTTTTTCCAAGGCAAGCCTGCCGGTGTGTAACTGCACGTGGCACCTTCCAATTTTCTCCACGAGGACAAATTAGGATTCAGAGGGGTTCTACCAATTCTCACCCTCACGCAGCCCACGAAAACACCCATTATCCTGCCACTTTAGGTGAGCAGTGGCCTAAAGGCTACAACCCTAACGCAAAACCGCTGTGTTAGCTACGCAAGACAACTGACCTCCCGGAACTTTACAGAGACCTGGGTGGAGAAGGGAGTGTTGGGAGTCACAATCACTTCAGGGCTCCTGGTCCAATGTCATTCACCTGAGAAATTATCTTCCATGGAGGCAGAAGGGCTTCAATACCGACAGCGTGGAAGGGGGAGGAATCTGCGTGACACCCAAGTGGAGTTGTCCACCGGGTATGTGAGACACGAGTTCTGTGGCAGGCAGAATTCCAAGCTGTCCCCAAGATCCCCCCTCAGTCCCCCGCCACGAAAGGACGGGACGCACTCTCATGAGGTTACGTTATATGACACAGCTGGCTTTAAGAAAGGGAGGTTATCCTCTGTGGGCCTGACCTAATCAGATGACCAGTGATCCCGAAGGTCTGTTGTGAGGATGAGTGGAGGCAACATGCAGAGTCCCAGGCCCCAGACCCGACAGGTTCTCTGCACGGGGGAGCCGCTGCTACCGCCATCTAAGTACTGGGCACTGCAGAGAGGTGTGACGATGAGTGAACACCTGTTAACAGTTACCGAGTGCCCACTATGTGCCAAGCACCGGTCTAAAGATTCCCCCAAAACTAACGGTCTTTCTGTGCACAACCCTACCCAGGCACACGCGGCCACTAGCCCTACTTCACGCGCGAGAAACTGAGGCACAGACGCTGCGCAGGCAGGCCATGCTCCTCTGAGGTCTTCCGGCTCGTTGTGGCAGAGATGAGATTCAGACCCAGACCTGTGGATGCAGGGCCCTAGGACTTAACCGGTGAAGAGCCTGAGAGCATCAAAGCCCAATCCCACTGTCTGACAGAGGAGAGAGCAGAGACGTGAATGGCTCGGGAAGAAAAAGGGCAACGTGGTTAAGAGCCCGGGAATGGGAACATCTGGTCGGATTACAGCCCCGCGGCGCTTCCCAGCTCTGTAACTTGTTAGCTGCTGATTTCCTAACTGTCAGGTGGGCATGCCAAAGCTGCCTGCCTCACTCGGTCGGGAGGACCGGAGCCCAGGCAGCAGAGCACCTGGCACACAGCAAACTGTCACTAACCACCGTAGATCACCCAGGTCGGGAAGTCCATGTGCAACCGCCGACGGAAAGCAGAACACTCAAAATACTCAACGCTAAGTTCAGTACTGATCCATTCGCAGACCCGGCGGCGCGGAGACAGAGGGAGATACAGCGAGAGGCCAGAGGGAGAGAGAAAGAAAGGAGAGAGCTAGAGAGAGAGAGAGAAAGAGAGAGAGAAGTAGAGAGCGGGAGAGAAAAGGCAGCACTGTTGCCAACAACCGTTCTGGAATCCCCACAGTTGCACTTGCTCCCGCTGACGCTCACGGCTCCGGGCGGCCGTGAGGGGCATGCACCCTACTTTTAAGGAAGAAGGGCAAGGCTCAGAAGCGGAGGCCCTCGCCCGGTCCCCTCGCCTCCCGGCCGAGGGAAGCCCGACGGGACCCGGGACCCCAGCAGCGCGCACGGAGGGGGCGGGTGGCTCGCGTGGAGAAGGCGCCGGGCCTGGCCGCCGGCCCCGCTCACCTCCTCCTTCCGCGAGCGCTTGGACACCTTCTTCTCCATCTTGGCGGCCGTCTTCTCCGCCCCGCGGCCCTTCTTCTCCTTCTTGCCCTTCTTACCCATCGCGCCGACCCGAGGTGGAACCAGGACTCCCAGAGAGGCGGGCAGCGAAGCAGAGCGCGGCGCGGCGCGGCGCACCGGAAATACGCGCTCGCAGGGGCGGGCGCGGGGAAGCGTCACTTCCGGCGCGCTACGCGCGTGCTTCCGGTCGGCGGCCGAAACTCCCGGAGCCCGGGCGCTGGGGCTCCGGGGACAGGCTGGGCGCCCTCGGGCTGGGGGGCGCGTGGGTGGGAAGCTGCCGGCCCGGCCGTGGGAGGCCCCGCCTGCCCTCCCCCTGGGGCCCCGCCGAGCCAGCTGGCCTGGGCTGCGAGTGTTTACTGGATGCGGCCAAATTACTTAGCCTCGCAGAGTGACCCGGTTGGGTGACTCGGGACGGGAGCCACATTTTGCTCCTAACCTCGGACCCTTTTGCGGGTTTAATTATTGCTTCGACTTCCGTCCCCAGGCAAATGTTCATACATCTGCAAGGATTTCCAGGGAAGACAGTCCCTCCTCCCGCACGGGGTTAGGTGCTGAGGATCTCGTGCTAAACGAGGAAACATGTCCTGCCATCCGCTGTCCACCGAGTTTCCTCAGATGTCCCGCGATAGAGGACTTGCTGCTTCAGCCGTAGGGGAGGGCTGATGATCCCCCTCCAAGAGCAGTCAGCTCAGCAAGAAACTGAGAAACTGAAACTGCCTGCTAGGAAATTGTGCTCTAGGATTGGACTGAAATACCCGTATAAATGGGAAATTTATTTGTAGGGCATGGAATACTATGGCTTGGACAGGGTTCAATGAAAATTCTTAACATTACTTAGAAAATGCCATCTTTGGGGCTCCTACGTGGCTCAGTCCATTAAGCATCTGACTCGATTTCTGCTCAGGTCATGCTCTCAGGGTTCATGAGTTCCAGCCCCATGTCTGGCTCTGTGCTGACAGCTCAGAGCCTGCATGGGATTCTCTCTCTCTCTCTCTCTCTCTCTCTCTCTCTCTCTCTCTCTCTCTCTTCCCCTCCCCACCTCAAAATAAATAAATTTAGAGAAAAGGAAATGTCATCTTTTGGGCTCGTGATCAAGGAAATAGAGCAAATTAATGACAAAAGCAAGCATTTGGCAAAATACCATGTGTCCCGGCACATGGACATGTGAGACCATGTGTGATAAAAGGGGGAAAAAACAGAAGTATATCCGAAAAAGGGCTACAGCATCTCACAGTGAGCTGGCTCCTGAGCTTCCAGACATAATCACCGCCAACAATGAGCTACAAAGGGCCAAGTCCTTACTATTGCCCCCACTTTCCTTCTAGTGCAATATGACTTTAAGAACATACCTAATCCTTTTGTACTTTTCTAAGAATATCGGGTGACCTCGAGGCAATGCACTTGAAGCCAAATGACCCTTGAGTCCCAGCGCATCTGTAGGAAATTCATTACAGTGTTCCCCTCTTGAAGGCTGAGAAAGGGAGAGCATATTCCTTTTTAAGATTTAGAAGGGTCTGGTCGATGTGGGGCTTAATGCTTTTATTATCCGAAAGAATCTTGAAGCCAAGTTGGAAGGTGCTTGGACGATATTTGTCATGGTGATTTACGTGAGGTTGAAATTCTCATTACCCAGACACAGAGAGGCTAGAACATTTAAAATGAGATCAGAATCCTAAAATGGTGACAAGATTAACTACATAGTCCTATTTTAGTGAAATCATACTTTTGAAACTTTAATGGGTTATCTTACATCTAATATAACGTTTATGGCTAGAGTGTATCTTTTGTGTGGACAGGCGCCCTCTGCTGTCTTCAAGTTGAAACACAGAAGAGAAAACTGATTAACAATGGCTCGACCTCATTACCCTCGTTCCAAATAATCAGTGTAGTTGGAAAGCTCTCCCAAGTGCGGTATGGATGTTGTGGTTCTTTGCACGTTTCCCATCTGGAAAAAAATGAGAATATTAAAATAGCCCACTTACTACACAAAATTCTTGGGAGAATCAAGTGAAATAACAAAAAAACTTAGAAAAATTTCGCAAAATGCCAACTTAAGAGATTCTGTGTGCTGTGAAATGACGGCATGAAATAGAGCTGGCTGACAATCATTTCATGTAACAACATTAACTGGACTGCAGCGGTGAACACTGTACCAGAATAGGAGATACAAAACAGAAGTCACGCCCACCAGCTTCCAGGAAGTTTGGTTCTAACAAGACAGAGAAACATAGATGTTCCTCAAATGCTTTGCGAAGTGAAGCAAGGAATAAGGAGGGATGGATGAAGGGAGGAAGGGGTTAGGAGAGAAAGGGGAAGGAGTGAAATCAACCCGTTGCTTTGTACATTTGTCCGGTTTTCTAGAAGCCTGAAGGGAAGGGGTAGACCCGGTCTCCTTGCTCCATCGAGGCTGAAAGCAAAATTCTCTCCTCTCTGGGGTTAAAATGTGCTGCTTAATTTCCAAGTATTTGGGGACCTTTTCTCCTTTTTTTGTAATTTAATCCATTTATTTGAAATCTTTAAGAGTTCTCGGTCTCCTTTTGATGACGGTTCAGGTGCATCTTACAAATTGTAATGCGTTATGGTTTGACTTCCATTCAGTTCAAGATACTGCCTAATTTCTCTTTTGAGCTCTTCTTAGACCCCTGGGTTACTTAGAAGTGTGCTATTTAGTTTCTAAAGACTTAGAGATTTTCCAAAGATCTTTCTGGAAAGTTTCTTCCCCCCTACCTGCTTTTATGATCTTATCTTCATCCTTATTATCCTGCAGTTTCGCTAAGATATATTTAGATATTAATTCTTTATTTCTCTTGCCTGGGGTTCGGTAGTCTTCCTGAAGCTGGGGACGGAGGCTTTATTGTGTCCAGGAATTTCTCTCTCATTTTCTCTTCAGAGGATGCTGTCTGTTCTCGCTCCTCTTGTCCTGGACCTCCAGTTAAACACATGCCACCCCTTTCCCGGTCCTTGTTTCAGGTCTCTTAACTACTGTCCACATTTTCCATTTCTTTGTCTCTTTGTACCACATTCTGGATCATTCTTTCTGGTTTATCTACTAGTTCATGGGTTCTTTGCTCGGCTCCATCAAATCCGCCTGACCTGTCCGTATAATTTTTAATTATGATTAGTGTATTCTCAAAAGTTCTATTTCTTTTCTCAGAGCTGCTAGGTCACGTGTATAGCTTTCTGTTCTCTGCAGATATTTTAAAGCTTGTCTTCTATTTCCTTAAAGTACGTATATTAATCAGTTTATGCTGCAGTAATGCTGCTCATTTTCTTCAGAGCACAGCTTGTGTGTATCCTTTGAAAGATTTCAGCGAAAGCATCTTTCTCCAGAGGGGAATTGCCTTAGCTTCTGCCAGAGGACCATGGCGCTGCTGGTTCACGACATCCCGAGCCCAGATTCGTAGCCTAAGTTCTTTCTGACAACCCAGGCCATGCAAAGGTAGGCTGAAAAATCCAAGGATGGGCAGGGATATGGTTATAACACCTCAGGATCTTTGCCTCCCCACCTGCTCAGCACTGAGGTGACGTCCTTGTGGTCCCCAAAGTATTGGGGGGCAGGGTTGCTCACTCTGAGGAAACTCAGCTTAATCTGAGATCCTCTAACTTCTTTGAGATGCCACCTGGGTCAGCCTTGGGCTTGACGAATTTTTTCCCCTGCCCTTTGGCTTCAAAACCGAAGTCGAACATGGCAACGCTTGCTCATGCCTGGAATCAAAAGCCATTTGCAGAATCTAGTTTCTACCCAATGTTTTTGCGTCCAGTTTTTGTTAGATGCTGATTTGGTAACACTTGGCTCCTTGTTCATTTTGCAATGTCTTTAAGAAGACCCGTTTCGACGTTTGCCCAGCATTCTCAGTTGCTTGGAATGGATGACTGGTCCATTAACACAATTGACCATGCTGCAGCCTAGCTTCCTGTCTTAAATCGTAGTTTTCAGGATGTAATCTGGAAAATACAGACAAGGCTAAGAAGGAAACTTCAAGGCCACCCACAGGCTTCCCTCCCACGTGCAGCCACTCTCAGCATTTGTGGGACTTTCCTGCCGACTGATGATGAACAAAAACGTGTTGCCATTTCCCTCATCTGCTTGGCTCCTTGTACAGGACCCCCCTCGCTCTTGTTCTTGCCCTGTCCCTCTTTATCACTGGATCTCAGAGGCATCACATGAAGATCGAGGACACTTCGTAGGTTGTCAGATACAAAAACTGGGGAGAAGACAACACCAAAACCCGGAAAATAATGCCGAAAATGGAACAGAAGGTGGGAGCCATGCTGGATACGGTCGCTGCAAGTGCGGAAGCAACCTTGAACGTCGCATGGATGGCAATGAGTCCGCCGTGGCAATGAGCCACGGGCCGTGCATGCTCTTACACTGAAGGTTACTAGTGGCAGCCCCTTAAGTCCCAGATGCCCGGCCATGAAGTTAGATCACGCTGCTAAAAATGCCTGCTTCTCAAGAAGGGCTTTCCCGTCACTGTGCAACCACGTGGCTCTTACCTTCTGAAGGTGCTGACCCTTTGCAGAAGCAGTAGTGAAACCGCATTCTGGGTACAGAACTCACTCATATTCTCCTCTTGAACATGCTTGTGAATGATGCAATTTATAGAAAGTGTGTGCGAGAAAGACTACCACATCAGACTCTGAGGGCTGGATCGTTTTCAGACAATCCGAGACCGGTGAGTTGGTTAAGTGTTGCCCAGGTTTTCAATGACACGCCAGGAATAACGTTCATAGTATCTGATTTCCAGGTAAATCAAGATTTTCCCGCTAATGAACTTCCTCTAATGGTCCTGAGAATACACTGGAAACGCATTGTGTTGGAATTACCTGTGTGCCGTTGCTCTCTTCCCCTAGATTTTAATCTCCCTTCCACCATGTCTGGTTCACTTTTGGACCCCCAGAGAGGTCACACTATTCGTTACATGCTAACAAATAATGCGTAAACAATGAATGAATGAAGTCCCCGAGGGGCTGACAAGGGACGCGGAGAGCACTGTCCAGCACAGACAGGGGAGTGTCTCCGTGCGCAAGCGTTTTAGGACAGCACGCGACGCTACATACGGATCATCCGTTTCCAAAGAGTAAGAACCACACACATTTGAAAACCCCGCCGAGATGAGAGTGAAGATTTAGAAAGGTCCGGCAGAGGAACATAGGACCGATGGATAAATGTACAGTTTCTGGGATGACAGACAAGCCATTCTGGTGAATTTTGAGAAAGATGCAAATCCTGTCTTCCTTATGGATGGACTCTGACCGCATGAGGCTTGATGGTCTCATTGCAAACCTTTAATTCTGATCCTCTACGGCCCCTTACCCCCCTTACCGGATCTGCGGTCAGCTCCCCGGGGAGGAAGCCCTCTCTTGGGCAGAGGGGGGCAGGAACAGGAGTCAGTTAACACTGAAGACAAAAACACAAAGTAGGTTCTTCCGGGAAATGAGTGAAGCTGCTCCAGGGCAAAACCCCAACGCCAGTGACGCTGCCGTGAAGTTGCGTGAGATCATGACCTGAGCCAAAATCAAGAGTCAGACGCTTAACCGACTGAGCCACCCAGGTGCCCCAGTCCCGCTTGCCTCCACTCCCCCCCCGGGCCCCTCACTTGCCCTCAAAATGTGCCTGATGTCCTAGTCTCTCAAATATCCCCTCTCTACGAAGAGGCAGTTAGCTAATGGGTTTATAATTAAGGTAGATTGCTCCCGGCCAGATGTCACCCTGGAAATGCAAAGTAAAACAAACAGACACCATCTCACCCCTATTACAACGTCCAAAATCCAGAACACCGACAATCACCAAATACTGGTGGGGTGTATTTATTTAATACCTTCAAAAAAAAAAAAGTAGCAAAAGCCTGTAAGACCAGTGCTGGGAGTCAGATTGCAGCGGGTGGGGTCTCGGCAGCCAGTGCCCACCTCCCGGAAAGCAGGGTGAGGGGACACACACCACAGGCTCTCACAGGAGCAGGCAAGGTGCCCTTACAAGCTGCTCACCGACCCATTGTCGTCCTCGAGTCTTAAAGGTCGCTTCCTGGCTGTCAAGGCCAGTCTCCAGGATGCCCCTGAGTCCCGGCCGGATGAGGAAATTCCCGCTGCCGGCCTTCGGGGCCAGCAGGGGGCGCTGATGACCCTTCTCAGGGAAAAGCGGCTCTGCCCACGGGCACACATGCAGTGTTCACATTGATTTATATTAATAAGCATAATAACAAAAAATAAAGAAACAAACAAAAAAGAGAAAAGTGTTACCACACTTTAAAAAGCCAGGGACTGGGGCATCTGGGAGCCTCAGTCAGCTAAGCGTCTGACTCTTGATTTTGGCTCAGGTCACGATCTCCTGGTTTGTACGTCTGAGTCCCACGTCAGGCTCTGGACCGACAGCGTAGAGCCTACTTGGGATCCTGTCTCTCTCTCCCTCTTTCTCTGTCCCTCTCCTGCTCACATGCCCCCCCCCCTTCTCAAAATAAATAAATAATCTTTAAAAATAAAATAAAATAAAATAAAATAAAATAAAATTACCAGGGACCCTGAACTGGGCATCCCTCCCCAGTTCTGACCCTTGACCCCACCTGGCCCCTCCCATCCCCACGGGGAAATCACAGGGGTCCGAATTTCTTGCGCCAGCGTTCTTGAAAGTAGAAGGCGGTGTCTCATTTTCTCTCCGGCATCAGACCACTCTGGTCTACGGCCCGGGTGCCACAGCACAGACACAACCTGACTCTGTTCCGGGCCAAGGACGTGGGCAAAAAGGGCCGAGTGACGGAAGGTCAGCTTACTTACAGCAGCCACGGCAGATAGAGCTTCCCTGGAGGTGACGAGCAGGCCGTGGTCCTAGTGGGCCACCGGCTCCCATGGTCCTCGGCCAGGCCCAGGGCCATGGGACTGTGGACACAGTGCCCACAACAATGACAAAGGAGCCTGGGAGGGGAGCGTCACCCCATCACCCACACCTCACAACCCAGCAGCCTTTAAAGGCACTTGCGGGGTGGCGGGGGCCTGGGTCGCACGCGACTGGAGCCGGCCTGGCCTCAGTTTCCCCGGGCTCCCGGGGGCTGATAGGACAGGGGTTCAAAGTTGGTCACGAGTCCCGAGCTGGCAAAGTCACAGCCACTAGAGGGCAGTGCTGCTACGTGGACGGCCACGTGCGGGGAAAATTGCATCATCCCCTCGTGCGTTCCGGCATTGCACGCAAAGTCAGGTGTCCTGCAGCCTTCCTGGGCACAGACACAGCCTGCCCTGCCGTGGCGCTCATGCCAGAGGGCCTTGGTGTGGACGGGGACCGCACCTGCAGGCTGGCGGTGAGGGGACGGGGGGTTGGGAGGGGCGGGGGAGGGAGCCGGCGGGGCAGAGTGGCTTTTCTGAATTCACTCTGTCCTCCCAGATGAATAATGTGTTAGACGCTGCATTTTTGTTTTCCTTTGTGTTTTAAAAGGGGCTTCGGTGCAGGCTTAGCAATAGTTTCACGGGATTAACTGAGGGAGGCAATAGAGCCTCAGGCACGCACGTTAGCCGGGCTGGGGCCGCAGCCCTGGGGGACCCAGATGGAGTCTGGGGGAAAGGACTCCAACCAGGTCCCAGGATGTTTGCACTCTCTGGTGTCACCATGGCCCGGTGTCTATGGAAACCCATAAACTACTGTTTGCTCAACTGTCCTGAAAACAAACCGTGTGCAGAAAGCATCCTGACAGCTGAGGAGAGTGATGACCAAGGGCTCAGGGCAAAGGCCGTTGGTCCCATGGTCCTGACCTCCAACATCTCCGCCATCAAAGCGCCGCGGTGTGTTGGAGCGCCGCCCTGACGGCCAAGATTCCTGCAGAGAGCCTCCAGCGGCCTTGTGGTGGGCTTTCCGGCACCTTCCGCCCTCTGCCCACCTGCCTGCCACTCCACCGGCCCCAGGCCCCTAGCACTTTCACCTGTGGTCACTTGACTTTTTTTTTTTTTTTTTTTTTTTTTTGCTTTGTGTTTTTAATCAGACATATTCGCTTTCCTTTTGAAATAATTTTAGATTTGCAGAAAAGTTGCAAAGACAGTTCCGAGAGCTCTGGTGTGTTCATCTTCCATGCTGATGACGAGTTGGTCAAGACAGAGAAACCCACAGTGGGGCGTGACTATTAGCTAAACTCCAGGCTTCATGTGGATTTTGCTGGCTTTTCCACAAATGTGCTTTGTCTGGTCTCATTCAGGAGCCCATGCGGGATACGACGCTGCATTTTGATACAGCTCACTTCTCAGAGTCCAGACCCTGAGCCGTCCCACCCAGCATAGGGCATCTGCTCTGGGGAGAAAACACCCATGAGTGGTAATCCCCAGACTCTCCTAGGTGCCTTTGGGCTACAGGTGAAGATGTCTGGGGGCATCCATTTGACATTCTCCCTCCCCCCTCCCCGCATAACCTTTGTGCATCCTTTTAGGGAACCACCTACCTCCTTAGCAGTCCAGTTGCCTTGCTCTGGAGATTCTAAGTATCAGTCATTCACCACTTAGTAAAAACCAGACCGCAGTGCTGCACATTGCTGAGAAATAGAGACGCAGAGTCCTCTAGGATGAGAATCGTCTAGAATCTGGGGTGGAAGTAGGGATTAAAGCCTCTTTGGGAGTTTCGTTATTTAGACAGAGCCCCCTCACCCCCGTGACTGTGGCCTTTTCGGACCCCCAGGATGCCCGGAATAGCGTTTCAAAGCATCTACCTACAGAGCCCCTGTGCTCTGCTCCCCGCCTCCCAGATTCTTCCCCAAATCCCACAAAGTGCTGACACAGGACATTTGAGACTCACTTGCAGGCAGAGGCTGGCAGCATGGGCTCTTTCTGAGGCCAGACCCTCTTTAAGGCCTGTCTCCCAGTCACCCCGATGCCTTTGTCCAACTGCCCCCAAATCATCGGGTTCAGCTCAAAAAGCTCAAAACAAACCCCGGGTAAGGTGCAGAAATCAAAATGTCTCCCAGAAGTGCACCAAGGGGGACAGTGAGTGTTTGTTTCTCCTGCTCGGGGGCCCCTGGGCACACAGGAGCCAGAAGGGCTGGCTCATCATGTTTTGTCATGATGGTGACACGGGGCCAGAGCGTTGTGGGCTCTGAGCTATGCTGGGACCTGAGGGGCACCACTGCTCTGAACCAGTGTCCACAGGAAAAGCGGATGCCCGGCGGGGCCATGCGTGGACATGCCGCTGTGGGGGCAGCTCTGAGTCCCCTCACCCAGCGTCACCCAGCCCTGCGGCCAGAACTGGAGAAACGACACCCTCCTGACCCCAGTCCCCTCCTTTCTGCTGAGCAACACTAGCTCAGAGAAGCACGGGAATCCCTGCAGGGTCCCGGGGTCACCGACCGGACCGCAGAGCCCGCGGATTTGAGAGCAGAGCTTGGGGAGGGTGACCAGGGTGAGGTCCTGGAGGAACCCCCGGTGCAGGGTACTCGCTGCCGGTGTGAGCTCTCGTAGCCCTGCCGGGCGCTGGGGTGAAGGGAGCTGGCCTCTGGTCCCTGTCCCGGGCCAGGCTAGGCCGGCTCCCAGCTCTCCCTGGTCCTGCGGAGACACAGTTCATTCTAGACCGAGCGCCATTGGTTCCCCTCCCCCCCCCACCTCGCACGCTGGGCTTGCAGAATACCCCCGCTTTATTTTGCAAATCAGGGAACTCAGCACAAAGAAACTGAGCTCTGGCTGGGGGATGTAGCCGGCAGCCAGAACCCGGGTCTGCAGGGAGGCTGACCAGACTGACCAGACTCGCTTAGGCCGCTGGGTCCCATCAGCCCAGGGAGATTCTGTACCTGGACCCTGCGCCCGCCGTCCCCTCCGGCTCTCCCTGTGGCCACCTCCACGTCCATCACACCTCCATCTACGCTGGACAGTGAGGCCAGAACAAACACCTTCCTAGCAGGCAGCACTCAGCCCGGAGAGAGAATAAACTTGGTAGCACATGGGGTGCCCCGGGCACCGGTGTCGTGTCCGTGCAGGCTCCTGACAGCAGCAGGGGCACCGCGGTGGTGCAGGACTGCGTGTGGGGAGGCCGCGGGTGTGAGGGGGCACGGCCGCGTGGGGATTCTCTGCACCTGCCGCTCCATTCTGCTGTGAACCTAAAACTGCTCCCCCAAATGAAGTTACTTTAAAACAAAAAAAAGAAAAGCAAGCCTCCGTAGCTTGGCGGATACTCTTCCCACTGTGGGCTCTGGTTCCTGTCCCCTTGGGCCAAATGTCCCTGCCCCTGCTCCTCTCTCTGTCCACCACGGGGCCCCTGCTAGCGGCACCCACTGGGCAGGTGACTTGGTTTATGGGACACACTGGGGTCCCGCAGCCCCCACATGCAGGCAGGGCCTATGCAGCCATTGTGGGCTTGGAGGATGCGCCCACCCCCCGCCCCGTATGAGTCTGTTGGACGGCCACGGCCAAGTACCGCAGCATGGGGCCTCAGCGCACAGATGCTCATTCTCTCCCAGTGCTGGAGGCTGGAAGGCTGCGGTCAAGGTGTGGGTAGCCTTGGTTTCCTGACAGGTCTGTCCTTGGCTGGCCTTCCCCTGGTGGCCTCACCTGGTCCTTCCTTCGTCTATGTACAGCCCAGTGTCTCTGTGGATACAAATTTCCTCTTACAAGCACACTAGTGAGATTATGGGTTTAGGGGCTCAGCTTCATGACATTTCAAAAAACATTTGTTTAATATTTATTTTTGAGACAGAGCGCAAGCAGGGGAGGGGCCATGAAAGAGGGAGACACAGAATCTGAAGCAGGCTCCGGACTCTGAGCTGTCAGCACAGAGCCCGACGCGGGGCTCAATTCCACAAACTGTGAGCTCATGACCTGAGCCGAAGTCAGACACTTATCCAACTGAGCCACCCAGGCACCCCATTATTAATTCATTTTAAATAGCAAGAATAATGTTATTACCTGTTACCATAAACCACCTATTTTTAATGAAAAGCAACTATATTTCTTTTTAATAAAAAGTAACCACATGTAGTGAGAAGCCGAGCTCTGTTCTATGTTTTTGCAAATGTCTTACCGTCTGGCTTCATAGACAACTGATGGCATTCTTAGATGTGCTTGTGCATTTAATCTGTTGGGCTGAGCATGTCCTGTGGCCTCTGGAAAACTCCACTGTACATTCACGAGAGTCCCTGAAAGTTTTGTTTTTGTTTTTAGTTGTACTATCTGCTTTTACGTGGAGCCTTTGTAATATCCAAAAACTATTCTGCCACGGCCATCTCTCCAAAATCCTTCATAGACTTTGTGATGAGGGAAGGAGGTAAGAAGAAAGAAAGAAAGAAAGAAAGAAAGAAAGAAAGAAAGAAAGAAAGAAAGAAGAAAGAAAGAAAAGACATAAGGTTTGAGAAAAAGATAAACTGTCATTACTCACACACAACATAGTGTAAAAAATCCAAAGGCATTTACAAATAACCTATTCAAAGCAAGAGGTAAAATTAGCTAGGTTGCTGGATACAAGATCAATATACAAAACTGGTTGTTGTTTTATATGTATATACTAGCAACAAATAAATACAAATTTAAAAAATCTTTAAAGTTACCATTTATAAGAGCATCAAAAAACACCAAATGCCTAGGAAAAGACTGAGCCAGAGATGTGCAAGGCCTCTGCACTAGAGACTATGAAGCACCACTGAGGAGAAAACTACGTAGTTCTGCATATGGAGGGATCGGTCTGAGTAACGAGGAAAGACTCAATGCGAGAAAGGTTTCCATCTTCCCACAAACAACCTAAAGATTCAACAGCACCCCAACAAAATCGCAGAGGGCTTTCTGTGTGTGCGCACTCACAGACTGACCAGCTGATTCTAAAATTTAAATGGGGGACTAGCTATTGTGTATCATTTTCATTTGAAAACAAAACAAAAGACTAATGACTCTTTGGGGCACAGAGCAACTCAGAGCTGCTGGTGTTCTTTGCTGAGGGGAGGTGTTGTCGGAATGGCCCGCGAGTCTGCACTTGGCAGTTTCCCTGACTTCCGAACCAAGACTCTCACATGCTGCCTGAAATCTTTGGCAAACTCTTGAAAAATGACAGCATGAACCAAAGACCAGAAGGGAAGTCAGGTTGGTGGAAAGCAGCTCTCCAGACTTGTTTAATCGTGTTGGGGAAGCCATTAATCCGTTGGAGTAAGAGCCCGGCAATTCTTGGGTCCCTCTAAGTGCTTCATTCCTTGGGAATTAACACACAGGATCCTGCAGGTTTCAACAAACCAACCCAGAAGAGGGGGACGGGATACGCCCCGGACATCCAGGGCCAAAGGCCCGGGTATGGAGCAAAGGGGGTGCTGCCCCGTGGACACGAGGCTCAAGCGGCCGCGCGAGGTCCCTCCACCCCCGAGACAGTCAGCGGTTGCTATGACTCCACGTTGCCTGATACAAACACACGCTTAACAAGGATGCAGAAATTCACTGGACGAAGTGTGACCTGACACGGCTTGTGCGAATGGTGCTGTGGGCGGGGAGGCTTCTGATGGTGAGCTCCCTACAGCAGCCGCCAGCCCACGGCCCCAGCCGCAGAGGCTCCATGCGACCCCGTGGCCTCCTCACACCCTCCATTACCCCCTCCCCGGGTGTTTGCTTCAGACCTCTTCGCTCTGTTCTCTGGGGTCTCCGGGGTCTCCAGAGGGCTCCTCCCTCTGGCACTAACAGGGGTTAGCTCACATTAGGTGTGCCATTTTTAGGAGCCCAGAGAAGACTCTTGCTTCACCGGCCTTCTGTCTGCTTGGCTAGCGGACACATCTTTCCAGCCCTGGGCAAAATCGGGCAACGCTCTAAGTCTCCCGAGATAACTGCAGATCCTGTAATTAACAAGCACACCGGAACCGAGCGGAGGTCGACCCTGCCGTGCGGGGCCGGGAGGGCGGACGTGCTGAGGCCCGGCTGTGCTTCTTGCCTCCTGGGCTTGGCTGCTGTTTGTCTCTGAACATCACCACCTTCCTGGCTCCCCGAGGCTCTCCCGCCCAGAAGGGACGGACCATCCCTTGCTGCCAAGAAACAGGCTATCATTTATCTCACGCTTGCAAAGCTCAGCCAAGCAGAGGCACCCTGCCCACGAATGGTATCCCGTGCAGCCCACGGCCAAGGCCAAACTCGGATTTGGAAGTCGCGGGTCAAATAAGCCAGATTTCCAGATCGGGAGCGGAGGAGGCCCAGCGGACGAGCACAGCTCCTTGATTCATTGTCATTTTGTTACAGTTGGAGGGAAGTTCATCTGTTCAAGGAGCGCCATGAGCACCCCAGAGCCCGGAGCCCCGGGCGTCCCCACAGCACACTGTGCCCTCTGTTTCCTCCAGCCGCGGCCCAGAGCGCTTTGTGTGTCTGAATAACTGGCCGGGAACTGGACAGCAATCCGTGCCAAGACACAGATGACAGGGCTGGCTTTAACTCCTTAGCGGCTGCCGGAATGCCTCGTTCGTTTTACAAGTATTTGTCGAGTGCCTGCCATGTGCTGGGCCTTGTCTAGGCTCACGGGACCCTTGGCCGGGGAACCCGGTTTCTGGAGGAGGCAGACAGGAATCTCAGATGGTTTGGAATAAGACAGGCGTGTGAATGAATGAAACAGGGAGGACGGGGGTTCGTTCGGGAGAGGGCCTGATGACAGAGATCTGGGTGTTAGGGGCTGCTCTGGTGTAGACGAGGGTGGGTGAAGAGGCAGGGCCCCCTCCTCTGGGGCTGCCAGCACAGGGAGGGGTTTGGATTTTGTCCTAAGCACCATGGGAGCTGCTGGCAGGTGGTGAGCAGGGTGGTAACATGAAGGGGGGAAGCTACCTTCTAGAGAGAGAGCACTGTGGCCCCCCATGGGCTGAGGGAAGGATGGTGACGGGGTCAACAGTGTAACCGTGTCCCGATTCCCAGAAGGAATCTGTGGCTATGTGACCTTGTCTGGGGGCAAAGTGGACTTCGCAGATGGGGCTAAGTGGGAGTCTTGAAGTGAGAGACCATCCTGGGCTATCACGCTGGGCTGTGTCGTCACGGGATCCTTACGACAGGGGGCGGGAGTCAGAGTCAGAGGGAGCTGGGAAGGCCCCCTGCTGCTGGCTCTGGACATGGAGGGAGGGCCACAGCCAAGGATGCGGGTGGAGATGGCAGAAACAAATGGTAAGGTGGGTGCACGGTTGCAATGTATTAGAAATATATTAGAAATAAGAACCGACAGGGTGTGCGAGGGTCCTGGGGCCACCATTACAAATGGCCACCAAGTGGGGGTTTGAAACACAGAACTGTCTCACAGTTCTGGAAGCCAAAAGTCCAAAATCCAGGGGTTTCTGGGGCTAGGCTCCTTCTGAAGGCTCTAGGGAGGACCCTTTCTCAAGCTTGTGGCGGCCAGTGATCCCTGCTGTTCCTTGGCCTGTGGCGGCTTCCTGCCAGCCTCCACTGGTCTTCAGAGGGGCCTCCCTGCATCTTCAAAGGCACCAGTGGTTGGGGGTAGGGCCACCTTTATCCAGTGTGAAGCAGTGAGTTGAAAAGCATCCCCTAAAAAGAGTCCTCACCCCTGTGCCCTGTGAACGCGACCTTATTTGGAAATAGGTCTTTGCAGATGTGATTAGATTACAGAATCCAAGGCCGAGCCTCCTTGAAAGAGATAGGAGAGTGAGATTTGGGGCATGGGGACACAGGTCATGTGAGAATAGAGGCAGAGACTGGAGGGCTGTGACCACGAGCCCAGGGATTCTTGGAGCCGCCAGGACCTAGAAGAAGCAAGACGTGGGCGAGGAAGTTCCTGTGCCAACTGGTGTTTGGTCAAACATTATTCTGAGTGTTTCTGGGAAGACAGTTTTGGACGAGATTAACGTTTAAATCGATAGAGTAAAGCACTCGGTTTTCAGCGCGCCTGGGTGGCTCAGTCGGTTGAGCGTCCAACTTCGGCTCAGGTCATGATCTCACGGTCTGTGGTTTCAAGCCCTGCGTCAGGCTCTGTGCTGACAGCTCAGAGCCTGGAGCCTGCTTCGGATTCTGGGTCTCCCTCTCTCTCTGCCCCTCCCCTGCTCATGCTCTGTCTCTCTCTCTCTCTGTCCAAAATAAATAAATATTAAAAGAAAAAATTTTTAAAAAAAGCACTTGCTTTTCTGTAAGGAGGGCGGGCCTCATCCAATCAGTTGAAGGCCTGAAGGGAACAGAAGGTTGGCCCTCCCCAGAGTAAGAGAGGTTTCTTCCTGCTTGGTGGCCTTTGAACTGAAACTGACACATGGGTTGTTCCCGGGTCCCCAGCTGTCAGCCCCCCTGCGGCTCTTGGCACCTGCCGGCCTCCTCAACAACATGAGCTCATTCTCTAAGACCGATCTCTTCCCGCATCCGCACACATCCTCTGGCTGCCATGTCTCCAGAGGAGCCTGAAGGATCAGGCTCAGGGTCAGAAGGATCCTGCCCACACCCTGCCCAGCCTCTGGTGCCTCATTTCTGTTGCTTTATTTTATTTTTAAAAATTTTTTTTCAACATTTATTCATTTTTGAGAGATAGAGGGAGACAGAGCACAAGCGAGGGAGGGGCAGAGAGGGAGGGAGACCCAGAATCCGAAGCAGGCTCCAGGCTCCGAGCTGTCAGCACAGAGCCCGATGCCGGGCTCGAAGCCACAAACTTGAGAGATCATGACCTGAGCCGAAGTCGGACGCTCGACCGACTGAGCCACGCAGGTGCCCCATCATTCCTGTTGCTTTAAACCCAGGTTGGTGGGAACATGTAACAACCCCAGGGTGCTCCCAAAACACGGAACCAAGCTTGAAAGGGAGGCCACACCCAGCTCCCTAGTGACGTCTTATCTAGAACCTCGCTCTTCCTTCGAAACGCAGCCTTGCGCATGTGCACCGGTGACCCTCAGAGGGAGGAGGCTCACCCCGTAGCCCGTGTCCTGCAGAAGGCCGGCTGCTTGGGCTTCACCCCTCCCCGGCTGCAGGGGAGAGGCCGGACGGCAGTACCTCACTGTCAGCTTCAGGTTTCTCTACTGTTTGCCAGACTAATCGCCTCAAGTTGCTTCCGGCCCAACAGGAGGGAAGACTCATGGGACTCTTTGCCTTTCAAATGAGAGCTTTGAGAAAGGACCTGTCACAGGCCCGCTCCCCGCCTGGGCAGACCCCGAGGCCAGGGCCTTGCGACAGGAAAACGGGGCAGCATGCCCTGGCTGCCTGCCCCGGGTCGGGTCGGCCTGGCCTAGAAACGAGCAGGAAGCAGGGAGACGTCCGGAGGTTTCCCCAGGTGTGACCCGGGAGGTCAAGCTTAGCGACTGTCAGGGTGTGTGTGTATCTTCCGCTCCCGGGTCTGCGTGGCCCCCTGGGAAAGTCCCCAGTTGCGTCGGTGGATGAGGAGGCGGGGCCCCCCCACCCCGACACCCCCGGTGGCCTGGGGTCCCCTCCACGGCACCCAAACGTCTAAGAGGACGGAAGTCTACATTCTCGTGGCTGTCTCCTCTCAGTCTGAGAACATTCCAGCAAACAGCACAGTCGCCTGTTTGGGGTCGTGGGCAGCAACACGTCGACAGGAGGGGGACCTTCCCGGTGATGGAGGCCCACCCCCCGGACCTGGGGGCCCCGCGTCCCTACCGCGGGCAGTGTTGATCCTCCGCTCTGCTCGGCACCGGCCGCTGTCACACGCTGACCTCCGCGGCGCCCCGAGGCTCCAGCCTCCTCTGCCGCAGAACCTCGTCTCTGCCTCGCACACGGGAGGCAGCTCGCGGCCGTGCCCTTGACACATGGGAAGGCGGGAGGTTCAGTCCACCCCGGCCGACCACACAGGCGCGGGGAGCCCAGCTTCCCCAGAGGGAGGACAGACGCTTCATTCTCCACGGGGTTCCCACCACAGACCGCCAGGCCCCACACAGGATGACGCACTCCGGGTGTGATCCCCTGGTCGGCCCCCACACACTCTTCTGCCCGACAAGGCCGGGGGGCTCTCGGAAAGCAGGGCTGGGGTTTTATCCATCGCGGGGTCCCTCCAGCTCCGAGCGCTGGGTCCCGCCACCTGGTCACGTGGTGCGGTGCGGGGTCCGCGAGGGACCCACAAAGCCTTCCTCGGTCCTCGCAGCAGGGGGTCGGGTCTGCGACCCCAACACGGTGCCGGCTCTGGCCGGCGGCTTCCACTTCCCGTCTCTCGGAAGGGTTGTCCTTGGAGCCCAGAATCCCCACGTAACCGGTCCCGCCACGGCGAGACCGGCGGGCTGTGGGGTTCCTCGCGCCGGTCCCGTGGGCAAGCTGCGTGGAGAGAGACGCCTGAGCAGCCCTCGCAGTTCCAGCATCCTGCGCAGGGGGCAGACGTGTGGACCAAGAGGCAGTGCGAGGACTCTAGACCCAGCCGTCCTCTGATCGCAGCTGTGTGTGAGACCCCAAGCAAGGACCATCCGGTCGAGCCTGAGTGCCCAGAGCCAGGAGCCGTCATGACGAATTGTCTTAAGCCATGAACTTTGGGGCTGATTTGTTACATGGCGGTTGCTAGAGCAGGTGGCTTGGTGGGAACGAAAAACTCTTCCCCTTTCGGGGGATACACTGTTCAGCAGCACTTCCTCTGGGTGGGCACAGTGGATGGCTTTCTGTGCAAAGAAGCAGATGCCCCGTCTCCCAGCTGGAGGACGCCCGGATGAGGGTACACAGGATGCACACAGAGCATGGGCCAGCGCCGTGTGCCTTTGTGCAGTGTACAGACCGTGCGAGTGTACACGACAGCCCCGCATGGAGGCCTTACTACCAACAGAAGGAGGTCGAAAGCGTCCATTTCGGATGGGTGCTCCATCGCTGTTCCTCACCACGTCTATATATGGCTGTCCATCGCTCAGTCAGTCACACTGGGGCCCCTTCCTTGTGCCAGCCTACTTGGGGGCTGGGGAGCTCAGCCAAGTAGGGATTTGGACAGAAGCAGCTCCAGGTGCCGGGAGAGCACAGAGCAGGGTGCCCGCGGAGGTGCCAGCACGGCTCTGCAGCCCTCTGATCGGGACTTGACCCCACCTCCTGGGCTTGTCCAGCCCTGCGCGGCCCGACAAGAGCTCTTTTGAAGTCTGCTGCTGGGGATGATCACAGGGGCCCCGATCCGGAACCAAGCGCCCACACCCGCCCCTCTAATCCTTGGCCGCCTCTGCTCCAGGCGGATGTGCGTCTCCCGCCTCTTCCCCGGTGACCCCAGCCCGCCTGGAGCCACCTGACACTGGAATCCAGCCTGCTCTGCCCAGGCCTGAGAGGATCTGTGCGGCCGCCGCCCGCGGCCCCTCCAGGATCCCCTCCGCAGCTGCCCGCCCTGTCGCCCCCTGGCCGCTGCCCGGATTTGGCCAATGGGAGGACTACTGTGGGAGTCTGGAGGCCTGTGCTGGAAGGACAGTGAGGCCAGGGAGGGACGTGCCCCTGCCCCCTTCCCGCGGGCCGAGGGGCACTCGGCAGGCGGCCCCGCCCACGGCCGCGGGGATCTCCGTGGCCCCTGACCTGGGCGTCCCCTCTCCTACTCCTGCGGCCCCAGGGCCCCCCGTCTGGGTGCCCAGTTCCTCGGCACCGCTCCACGGGGGCCGCCTGTCCCACTGGGACCCCGCTGGTGTGGAATTAGAGGGGAAACAAACTGGCTTCCACAACCGGTGAGGGCTCGGTCCTCCCTCGGCCTCAGAAAAACCCCGACAGAAGGAACCTCAGGAACCCACCCCCCCCAAAGACAGTTGTCCACTGTATCCCATGCTTTGGGGTCCGACGGGGGCAGGGGCCATCTGTGCAGCAGGAAGGAGAAGCTCGCCCCTTCGCCCCCCTCACCAGACTCCAGCCCGGGGTAACCCGGGGGGCCCGGCGTGGCTGTGCTGGCCTCCAGTGCCCGCCGGGCCACGCGCGGGGGGCCCTGGGCCAGCGACGGGGCTTTCTGCGTCCCCGCTTCCTCCTGTGTAACAAGGGCAAGAGACGACCACGTGGTGCCCACGTGCTGTGACAAAGATTCCTTGACCACGGCCCAGCGGGGCTCCTCTGAGTGCCTTTTCGAGGAGGCCTCAGCCTGGGGCACGTCCCCAAGAGCCAGTTTCAGCAGGAACCCGGCTGAGTCAGGCCAGAAGCCCCACTATCCGGTCACCTCACCTCGGTGCCAATCGGGTTCCCCCACCCCCAGTCCCCCAGGGCACGAGGCCGCCTTCAGCAAGAGTCTGGTCGGGCCTGTTTAGCGGGAACCTCTCTCACCCCAAGTTCCTCTTGGAGATTTGCATCTACTGACCCAGAAGAGCCCTGGGCTCTACAACCCCACACCGTCCTCAGGGCAGGCCAAGTCTCCCCGCTGCCGCAGAACCCCTGCTCCGGTCCCTAGGCACCCCCACCAACATGTCTGCCTCTCCACTTTTGTCCCCACCGACTGTGGCTCCCTCGGCACAAACAACGGAGCCACTCGTGGAGCCCCGCACGGTGGATGAACGAGTCTCTTGAGTTTCGGGAGGGAGACCCTGTTCTGGATGCCTGAGCAGGGGCCTCTCTCCCACCCTGGGGGTCTCCCAGCAGCCCTCTGAGGGGACCCAGATGAACCTCTGGTTTTGAGATTCTGTGTTCACACTGGACAGTGGGCGGGGGGTGGGGGGGTTCCCGGTTCCAGTGGACCTTGAGGTGAGAGGCCTTCCCTGGAGCCCAGCCCGGCAGAGGTGGGACAGAAGTGGAGGCAGGGAGGCCTGCAAGGAGGCCGAGGGACAGGGAGGCGTGGGCGTGGTGGGCCTAAGGCAGAGCTGGGGGCTGGAGGGACAGGAGGAGGGGAGGACAATTCCTGGGGATTCGCTCAGCATGGGGGCCCTGGGGCTGGCACTCAACTGGGGTCAACTGTGCCTCCCAGGGGACACTTGGTGACATTCGATGACATCTTTGCTTGTCAGTATGGGGAGGGGGTACCAGGGCACCTGGCAGGCGGATCTGCTCAACATCGTGCATCAGTGATGCAAAGGCCCTGCGCCCCACCCCCGAGAATTACCAGCCCTGAATGTCGTCGTGTGGTGACGTGAAACCCTGCGAGAAAGGGCACAGCTTCCTGACCGCTGTCACCGTCTCCTCCTCCTGGGGGTGGCGAGCCCCTACGCAACGTGAAGCTGAGCACGGAGAGGAGGGTGCTGGGCAAACACAGTGTCAAGGCCGCCGGGCCCCCTGGTCGGCGGCCACCATGCGCCCACACCTCCCCCAACTGCGTTCCAGGCCTCAGAGCCTCCCCGCAGCCCTGGCCAGAAAACTCCCATTGCTCAGGCCTGTGAAGACTGGGGATGCGTTCCTGTCCCTCTAGGGGCCATTGTCCCTCCTCGCAGGCCCCACCCC